>NW_027437183.1:2292500-2467500 GCF_033239565.1 Halichoeres trimaculatus
TGACAGATAGGAACTTTTATAGGAACTGAATTCTGTCAAAAATACCAGGTACCGATTCATGTAAAATCAAAAGGTACCATGTTTAGGTACCTAAACGCATCATTGTGACTGTGAGGGAGTGAAAGAGTAGGCGATTTTTCATGCTGGAAATTAACACAGAATTGCAAGGTTATATATTGAAGAATAAATATGTTAAATTAAGAAAAAAAATCATGAAACAATTTGATATCTTTTAACACTTAAACACAAAAAAGTTCTAAAAATCATTACCATTGAGTACTTGTGTGAGTCTGGCTGTTTTGTTAATAATTTCCTGTTTTAAACAAATGTAATGATTATTAAAAAGTGAATAAAAGTTAGACAATACTTTTTAAAGTTGACATTTACATGTTTTGAGACGCCAGTTTCCAAAGGAGGTCCCCGGCCAGGAGCGAATGCAGTTTGTTGGGCCTTAGCATGGTAAAGTTTGGGAACCCCTGTGTTTAAACACACTACCACAGGCTAACACATAACATACACTACAACTGCTCTTTATTTTTGATTGACTGTGGAAGGAATGAAACTGTAAGTCATTTCATTTTATTTTGCTTTGTTTTGTTTAATATTTTATTCATTTTTTATTTCATTTTATTTTATTTTGTTTTATTTTATTTATTTTATTTTATTTTATTTTATTTATTTTATTTTATTTTATTTTATTTTATTTTATTTATTTTATTTTATTTATTTTATTTTATTTATTTTATTTATTTTATTTATTTTATTTTATTTTATTTATTTTATTTTATTTTATTTATTTCATTTGATTTTTAAATTTTATTTTATTTTATTTTAAATCTTATTTTTATTTAATCATTTTATTTCATTATTTTTATTTTGTTTTATTCATTCATTTATTTCCACTAACAGTTTGATTTAAAAAAAAATCTGAACCCACAGACAGACTTTGATTTCTGTTCCTGTTCATCCAATATTTTCAGTTTGAAATTGTCTTTTCTAATTAAACCCTGACAAACAGCTGAAGATTTGTTCTCTGAGTCTGAGTGAGGAGCTCTGTTTTGTTAAGAATTATAGTAAAAAACAAACAAACAAACAATGATAGAGATTTGTCTGATAGCAGATTTAAAAAAACAGGGGGTTTTAATGACATGCCAGTAAAAGCAAAAACGTAAAAACAGAAACAATAAAATAATCTAAACAACACAGAAACCTGTGAGAAGGAAATGAAACAAGAAGATATTTATCTTAATAGACAGCTAAAAAATGTGAAAACTTTCTTATTAATTATTGGTAAAAATGAGTGCATTGACGTTATTTCTGCTCCCTGCCTGTGCTTCAGTGTGTTTGGTGGCGTGGACAGGAAGCGTGTGTTTTTAGGTGAGCAGATGTAAAAAGGTGGGGAGAGGTGAAAGTTTCCAGAACAATCCTAAAGAGACAGAAAAGCTTTTCCTGATATGAAAAAAAGAACAATTACATCCTTTTATTTCCAATCTTCTTTGTGGACGTGGACAGAACCAATCTTTGTCCATGTCGTGGAGCAGAAAGAGGATCACGGCAGGTCGGTGTGTTAAAGGCTTATTGTGTCTGACACAGAAGATGAAGTCAGCTTACACTCTGCCATCCATTAGAGATTAACACCAAGTTCCAGCCCAAAGTCACACACACTCTTCCTGTAATCTCATTCAGCAGCTAAATGTCCTAAAACAGCCACCGTAATCCTCCTCTGTGCTCAAATTGTTTTCTCTTTTCTTCTGAATCCCTGAGGAATTAAAAGAGCGGCGACCAGATGTAACTTCAGCGCTAACACAGACTCAGAGAGGCTGGGAGATTAACCATAATGCCTTTCAATATTGTTCTACAGATGAAACTTTACCAAAAATAATGAAATAAAAGAAGAACACGGAGACGAAGAGGAACACGCTTTCATCCCCACAAAGAGCCGCGGCGTCCAGATGCTCCGAGGGTTCAGACTGAGACTCGTTCAGATGCTTCACTTTATGATGAACAGATTCTCCAACGGACACAAACTCAGACGACATGTTAAGGGACACTTATTACGAACTCCTGATGTGTTTTAACGTTTAATATAATCAGCATAAATTAACTCAGAAACTCTGGACACAGCACTGTGAGGTTGGCTCAGCTCAGCAGCATGAATCAGAAACGAGGATCTGAAAATTTATCTCAGACAGGAACTGTGTGAGGAGACGAACCAGAAACTACAAACAACCAATAATTCAGCCTCTGTGGACCTGGGCCCACATGCACATTTAGTCATTACCAAGGGTCAACATCCGGTTGGTAAAAATGTAACCTATGAGGAAGTGCTGAAAGTTGCTGCTCACCGAGAATCCGCTTGAGTCTAGCTGCAGAAAGACCAGAAACCACAAACACACCAAGACAAAAAAACTTTTTTAGCAGCGTTAAAAAAAAAAACACATTTACAGCCTGGTTCGAAAAACTACAGTGGCTGTCAGATGATTTGCAAAAGCCACGACACGGATGCAAGAGCAAAAACACAAATGCAATAGCTACAACACAAAAGCAAGAGCAAAAACATGAATGCAAAAGCCACAACACAATAGCACAAATGCATTAGCCAAAACACGAATGCAAAAGCTACAATAAGAATGCAAAAGCAAAAACACAAATGCAAAACCAAAAAAACAAAAACACAAAAGCAAGAGCAAAATCAGAAACGCAAAAGCTACAACTTGTATCCAAAAGCCACAACACAAAAGCATGGCTGCGAGAGCAAAAACACAAATGCAAAATCTAAAACATGAATGCAAAAGCTACAACTCAAATGCAAAAGCAACAATACATAAGCAAGAGCAAAAACACAAAAGCAAGGGCAAAATCACGAATGCAAAACTACAAAGCTACAAAAACAAATGCAAAAGCTACAATGAGAATGCAAATGCAAAAAAAACACAAATGCATGAATACAAGAGCAAAAACAAAAATGCAAAAGCTGCAATACAAAAGCATGAATGAAAGAACAAAAATGAGATGCAAATCCACATCGTAAATGCAAAAACTGCAACACAAAAACAAGAGCAAAAACAAGAACGCAAATAGCCACAACGCAAATCCATAAGCTCTAAACTGGATGCAAAAGCTACAACATGAATGTGAGCAAAAACACAAATGTGAGAGCAAAAACACCACACTTTGTTATATTCTTCACAGTACATCATCTTATATTTAGCTTTATGGATCAATAGTGTTAGCATTAAAGGGATAAAAGGGAAGAGATAATGATGATTTTTTTGTTGCTCAGCATTTGGCTCATGTTAGTTTCAGGATTTTTGTAATTTTTTGTTTTTTATTATTATTTAACATTTTTGTTTAATTGTTTTTTTTTTTTTTCATTTTTTCTTTATTTTAATTGGATTTTTTTGTTTGTTTTTGTATTTGTTTTTTTCATTATTCCTTTGTTTTATTAGAACTTGTTTGTATTTTTGATTTTTGATAATTTGTTGGGTTTTTTTTGCTGAATCAGGATAAGAATGCCTTCATTTTCATTGCAATAGATATGCAATAAACTTGCTTCATCAATTTTGGTGAAAGGTTAGAAAGACATTTAAAATGCTGCTCAGTGATTGCATTTGTTTGGTATTTGTTGGTTTGTATTGGGGTTTTTTTGTAGTTTTTGTTCATTTTTTCAGATTTGGTAGTTTTTGTTGGTTCCTTCAGTCTGACTTTCTTTTCCTCTAAGGTTTGATCTTTTCAGGAACATGCCTTCAGTCTGTGGTTTTTGTCTTTTCTTTTCAGGGTTCTTTTTTTAATCCTGGTTCCTGTGGTCTCTTTCTCTCAGCTTTGATCTTTTCAGGAACACGTCTGCCGTATCTTCACACCCCTCCCTGCGTGTCAGTCTGACCTCACCCCCTGCTCGGCTGCAGAGCGCAGAGCTGTCCTCTGAGCTTTGTGTCAGGGCCTGCAGCCCGCTCAGCCTCAGACGCGGTGGACGTGAGGAGGAGAGGATCTCTGTGTGACACTGAGGGGGGAGGAAAAGGCGAGGTCACATCACACAACTGCAGAGCTGCATCCAAGTGTCAGCGTCCCAAAATAACGGCGAGAACAAGCAGACTGAAGACACCAAACAAACAACAGCTCTCAGATCGAGTAAACATCGCTAACACACGCGCCCCGACACTCCGTGAAGCTCCCCGTGTCTGCTCCAGTCCTCCGTCAGAGCAATGTGAGGGGACACCCGTCTGCAGCCGTCTGAGCGTCCTAACACTCTGCCGTCATTGACAAGCTCCCTCTGTGTGCTGCTGTGTCCACAGAGGACACGGGCTCGTCTGCAGCAGATGTCTCATGGCGCCCGCTATAAATAAAGCCAACCGGACCAGCCGGCTACTCGCGAGCACGAGCCGACGCGAGGCTGAGCGAGCTCTGCAGAGGGCCTGGGGAGAGCTGGCATGGCAGGAGGAGAAGCCGGCATCGAATCAGAGACGGCAGAGACACTCTGAGCCAAGGTTCTGAGAGGAAAACACCTGGATTTAAAGAGTTAACACTGATGAAGACAAAAGCATCAACTCAACTCCAGACCCTCAGACTGAAACATCTGACAAAATGAGATAAAAACAGCTGAGAAAAAACTGACTCAACACATTAAAAATGAAGGCTGGACAGGAACAGGTCACACAGAGTCGTCCTCTCACTGACTCAGCTTTTTGAATGGGTGTGTGTGTGGTTTCTGGTGCTTCTGCAGCCAGCCTCTAGTGGACAGTCAAGGAACTGCACTTTTAAATGCTTCTGCATCAGAGACAGCTCAATTCAAGTTTCCCTTTCCTTTATACTTCATTAAAACAGGCCGATAAAAACTCTGAATAGGAGATTTAAAAAAGTAAAAGGGGAAAAAATTAGTTGTGCTCTTCCCTCTGTCCCCTACACTGAACCAGACTTCCCCCTGAGCTGCAGCTGCAGAGACTCTCTCCTCGTCCTTGATGGCTCCAGTTCCCGTCTGAACTTGTCAGTTGTTGCGTCTTTTCCAGCGTTAACGTGCTGAGAGGTGTATTAGACGTGATAATGAAGAACACTTCTTCTTCCAGTAGAGATGGAAGTAATTATAGTCGGGTGTAAACACACCCTGAGGGAACGTCTCTGAATCTTGAGAGGACGCTCGCTCTGATTGAGATCTCTGATGGCAGAGAGCAACAGGAGCACAGAGGGCCTACACTACCCAGCATGCACTTGGTTAACCCCTAAAGGTTTCATTTTAATGATCTCAACAAGGCTACAAGGTGAACAGTTTACGGTTTACAGCAGGGGTGCCCAAATTCTTCTCAGTGAATCAGGGTGGAGGGACGTGGGAAAAACTAAACTATAATGTTACAGTGCATGATAATAAATATCCCTGTGAAACCAAAACAGTGCATTTTCCCTCCTTTAAAGGTCCCATATTATGCAATAAATCCCTTTATTAAGTCTTTTAGTGAAATTTGTGGGTCTTTGTCTTTCCTCCCAGCCCACAAAATGTGATATTTAATGACCAAACCTGTTCTTAGTAGAGCTTGTGAATGTAAAATCCTGACCTAAAACGAGCAATTTGGATTTTGGGGATTTGCTGACGTCAGCGAGTCCCTTTTTTGACCAATCAGGAGCAAGTCTGACCTGATCGGTCCACCTGAGCAGATACCCCCGAAATCTCTCCACTCACTCCCCTCCCCACTGCTGGAGAGAAGTTGAAGAGCCATCACTGCTCTGTTTTTGGCTGTAAACAGCCACATAGTTCCATGCACAAGCTTCCCATCTCAGAAGAAGACAGACTAAGTGTCTTGAGTTTATTTATCAGGAAATGTTCCAGCTACACTCAGTAAAACTGTGCATGTGTGTGCTAATCACTTCACGGCCGACTGCTTTTCCAACTTTGGACAGTCCAACAGAGGGCTAGCCAATAGACTGGTCCTGAATCCAGGCGCATTACCAACCATCCTCCAACAAACCTGGGACCCTGGAAATGTGAGTATTTTAAATGCTGTGTGCTGTGGAGCAGATGGAAGAGCTTTTCCTCAGTGTCCCCCCTGTCTCTGTGTTAGCTTCAGGATGCTAACTTTAGCTGCAGTTAGCCTGTTGTTTTAGCCTGTAATGTTACGGTAAACGAGCTTCTCTGTTTTCTAAACATTGTGCACTCGGAGCTCGTGGCGCCGCTCTCAGTGACGTGGAAGAGCGGGGCGGTATCAGCGGTGGCTCATTTACATATGAAGGCCACGCCCACTAAATCAGAGCGTTCTGAACAGAGGGGCTATGAGAGCCTGGAAACAATGCTGCTGTGCTTGATTTATTGGCTTTTTGGACCAAAACATGTTACTACCATTTCATGAAGACATCAATGATCCAGATTAAACTGCAGGAAAGGAGCAGGATATGGGAGCTTTAAATTGAGGAACAGTAATAGAACTAGTCACCTGTTGTAGATATTTTCCCTTATAAATGATTTCCGTATTTACATTAATATAAAATAAGATTTTAATCTTTTAAAACAGCAAATTTCTGCCTACATTTTAGGCATACTGCTGTGGGATCAATTTCTGTAAAAAAAAAAAAGTAGTAGTATGACTGTTCTGTTAGGTTTGTTTTGTAGTGAAGCGGAAATAGGATTTTTTTTTTTATACGATTTATTTTTCAAACTTAATTTTGAATGTACAAAACAAACCATGAGTAGCCGACATGTTGACATTTCAGTTATTAATCTGCAAAAATAGTGCCAGAAGCAGCATTTTATATGAAACAGTCGGTGGTGGAGAATACTTATTATTTCGGAGAGGAATTACTTATCATTTCGTGTCGGTGTTACAACCATAAAAGGAAAAACAACAGCAACTAGTCCCTATGTAACACAGTGTTAATTTGTGGCCAGGACAGGAAGTGCAACAATCTAATAATGAATGTAATAATGAAAGAGAAATAAAGGCTGCTGGCAGTGTAAAAATAATAATGAAAATTAAAAACATATATATAATAAAAATTCAAACACGGACAACGGGCCAAAAAAAATATCTCTGGTGGGCCAACTTTGCAAGACCCTTCTCCAACTTTGGCCCCAAACTGGACAGCCAGATATATAAGAAGGACATTTATCAGATGACAAACAAGAGGAATATTCAAAGAAATGTTGTGGGTTGTTAAGAATATTTGACTGCAGATGTTGGGGAGCAAAAGTCAAATTTTCTCTCCTAAATAATTAAAGCACAAATACTCTAAAAATGTAGGTTACTGCAGCACGGTACACAAGTTAACTGACTTTATTAATGTTCAACACTGGTTATTACGGAAGCGTATTGCATTGACTTGAAGAGAGAAAAAAAAAAAACCCAGGTTTTTCAGAGTAATTTATTCTTCCATTTGTTTTTTTGTTATAATTATTTCTGTTTTTATGAGTAATTTTTGTGTTAATTAATTTTGTTTTTCTGATTATTATTTTTTTTATTATTTTGTTTTTTGGTATAACTAGCTCTGTTTTTATGAGTAAAGAAAAAATTACCACGAGAAACAGCAGGTTGAGGTTCTCGCGGGATTTCTAAGTATCTCGATACTTCAGGAAAAAATTACTCGTAACAGGAAAAAAGTAATCTGAAAACAGAAAAAAAAAATTCTCATAAAAACAGAAATAATTATAACAAAAAACAAACCAATAAAAAAATTTATCAGAAAAAAAAATTAATTACCACAAAAAAATACTCATTAAACAGAAATATTTATAACAAAAAACAAACTAATATAATAATTATAACAAAAACAAACCAATAAAAAAATATTATCAGAAAAACAAAATTAATCACCACAAAAAACGACTGAAGAATAAATTACTCTGAAAAACCTGAGTTGTTTTTTTTTTTTCTTCAAGTGAATGCAATACGCTTCCGTAGGTTATAATAGCCCGATATAATGTGTTTTTTTTTTTGTTTGTTTTTTTTTTTTACCTGTTTGTCCTGGTGTAAATTATCTGACGTTGTATCTGAAAAGACAAGAAACGGGTCCGGTCTCTGTGGCCTGGTTTCTCCGGTCTGGTCTCTCTCTTCGTTGTTATTGTTCAGGCGGTCTGCGAACACACCTCCGGGGTCCTTCCCCGGTGACGTCAGTAGTGATTTGTTGGAGATGTTAGCTAAAAGTTAAAAACCCGTGAGCTGTTTTTAGACTAAGATCTTTGAATGAAGATAAACGGAAGGCTGTAAATAATCATAAATGAGGAGTAGTTCTTATAAACCTCAGGATGGATCAAACTACTCTTATTCCAAACTGAAGGGTGAGTTTTTTCAGACTTTAAGCGGCTTTAGATCAGCTGTTAGCTCCGGAGTTAGCCTCCTGTCACCAAACCTCAATTAAAGATTTAGATGATTTAACATTCTCCTGTTTTTCCACCTCTAGTTTTATCTCATCAATTATATTAAACTGGTTTAATCTTCAGGGGGATCAGTGAAGGAATTCGGCTGTCATAAACTCAATGAAGAAAACCGTTAGGTCAATAAAATCACAACTTTTACAGACTTAGTCTGAGCTTTGATCCGCTCTGTACAAAGCAACAGCTCAACACTGTGAAGCCAGGAGAGGTAGTTTGGTTTGGAAACGGCTAGCATGAAGGTTTATCCTTAAATTAGAGCTTTATGTTAATATTGTTTTGGTATTAGGCTGTTAACAGGAGACAAAGTGGATTATGAGACTCTTTAAAAAGTACCTGAGGTGAGCTTTGAATTAAATAGCTCCATATTTCTGAATGGAGTTTGGTTAATAGTCAGTATGTGCTGTATGTTGGTGTTAAGTTTGTTACTTGAGATCATAAATATAAGACATGATGGAGCTGAATAATGTATGTTTGATAGTTTACTGACACATCTGGAGATAATCAGACAGACTCAGTGCTACCACAGTTTTCACTTCTCTTATCTTCACATGATTTTAACATTGATGTCTGAGTTAAAAACCTCAAAACAAACAGGGAGTCTGAACTGACCTCTGTGAAGCTGTTTATATGAAAGGCTGCTTTTTATTTAGAGTTGACTGTATCAAACTGTGGGTTCACCTACCAAAATAATTTAATTGTTGCTGTTTCAAGTAGGGATGCACAATATTATCGGCACAATATCGGTATCGGCTGATAAAAGCTTAAAAACACGTTTATCGGTATCGGCAGATATGAAAATTTCTGCCGATATGCACAACCAATAAGGTGCTGTTCAGTTAGGATTATTATTATTTTCCATCTGAAAAATAAGCTCCTTAAATAAAATGTAGCACTTCATTTATTTGCACTGCAGAGCTCTGTGTCTGTCACCAGGTTGTTACAGTAGCTCCAAAATAATCAAATGCAACTTGGTTATGTTTAAAAATGCATTGTACATTTAAAGTTCATGTGATCTAAAGAAATTATTTTTCTGTATTTCAATACTGAATGTCTTGAGTTTGAAAACATAATACATTTCTTATTTATGGTAAAATCTATTGTTTTGTCTTGTTTTATGTGTGTTTCTTAAACAAATAAGACCGTCACAATAAGAGTAACATATAAATTCCACTACAGGATAGACTAAGCTTTCTTTACGGTGAAAAAAACAAACAAACTTGTGATTATTGGTATCGGTATCGGCCAAAAGGGGTTTCGATATATCGGCATATCGGATATCGGCAAAAATCCAATATCGTGCATCCCTAGTTTCAAGACTTTTTTTCAGGAGAAAACCATCTGTTTTCTCATGAGAGTAAGATAAATTAATTGGTTATAAAGGAAAATCAGCTTTTCTTTACCTCAACATATTGAAAACACAATGTCAATCAATGTAATTTAGACTAACTAATAAATTTCTCTCTGCTCTCTGCTTCAGGTCTGAGTAAATCAGACTCCCGTGGTCCAGCCATGCCTCAGAAACCTCCAAAGAGCGGGCCGAGCTCTCACTACATTGAGCTGGGAGGGTATCAGTACTGGCCCGTTCTGGTTCCTCGAGGTATCAGACTCTACACGTACGAACAGATCCCCGTGTTCCTGAGGGAGAACCCGTACATCACAGATGGGTACAGAGCTTACCTGCCCTCCAGACTCTGCATCAAGAGGTGAGACGCTTCCTCCACCTCCGTCTCTTTGTTTGATACAGCAGGTAAACACTGAAGTGACCCAGAACTGTGGACAGAGTGTAGCTGGGATTATCCTTTTTATGAACTTTGAATACGCCACATCAAAGTGTTTCCTCCTGATGAAAGTCTGCCTGCTTAGGGTGTATTCACAACCCCCAAAACTGACACAACTGACTCATAACTGTGGCACACACTGTAGTAATACGAGCAGTAATGAGCTCAGTTGACAACTGTACAGTCAAAAACAGTAGAAGAAGAAGCAGAAGAAGAGGAGACTGATCGCACGTGGTATTTCTTTACAACTTTGGACTGCAGCAGACTTTTGCCTTGTGAACACAAACAAACCAAGTGAAAACCGCTACAGTTGGATCATTTTTGCCCCTGAATCTGAGGTGGTGAATACACCCTTAGATTGTAAAACTTCACAGGAAGTCATTGTCTTCTGTTTCCTCCTGGAGCTCAGCAGCTGAACAGGAGCTGAAATACACCAGATCTGTCTGCAGTGCGTCTTCGTTCCGTCACGTCAAACGGATCTGAGAGGTTTCCACTCAAGTCAGTGTGTCAAGTCAGAATCAGAATCAGAATCAGAATACTTAATTGATCCTCGAGGGGAAATTTCCTTTCAGATACATCTCTTCCAAGACCTATAAGAAGACAGACAGTGACATGGGAATACAGGGATTAACCTAGGAGCTGCTAGCGTGCCCAGTGCCCCTTTGTAATAGATATAAACCAGTGGCAGCTGCTGGTCAGTCACAGAGGGGAAACTCATTTTTTTCTGGCCTACATCATGAATTTGTTTATTTATGTAAACGTAAATTCAACCCTCTGTTCCTTTTCAAGAAAATGATCTGTGACCCTGTCGTACCAACCAGGTGTTTTTTCCAAGGATTTCAACAGTGTTCTCTCAACACTCGTTGTTTTTAAGAAAGGTAAACTCTCTGGGGATCGATGTCTCCGGATCAGACCAAAACATCTCAGAAGATGCTCCGGTGGAGGGTTATACTTCAAGATCGCTGACTGGCTCATTTCACTATCAATCAAAAAGGGATTCAGCCTCAGACAGATCATCCAATCATCATGCAGAAGCCCAGCGTCCAGGCCAGCCCACTGCCTCATAGACCCCCAGAGACGCTGAGCGTCCGATGGGCGGGACAAAGCCCAGCGTTTATCCAATGACCGTCCAGTTTCCACAGTGGAACAACCCACTCTACGCTTCCCCGCTTAAGTCAGAAGACGCTCAGCGTCCGACTGTGTTAAAGCTCTGAGACGCTGCGGGGATGAATGAGAAGGAGGTGGAGCCAGTTACCTGTGATAGGAGCTGATTCTGAACTAAAGATGAAGGAATTCTAGCTCAGATTTTATCAATGAAATGTTCACACAGCAGAACATATCAACACTTTTTAGTGGGACATTTTAGGGGAAGCTGAGCTTCACTTGCAGTCTTAGAGCAATCACCACTGATATGAAATAAAAACATTGGGAAAAAGAGGGAAAAAAATGTCAATTCCAAACGATTCCCAACAGGGGGTGTAGTTTGAGATTAAGAAAAAAACCCCACCTCAGTTGCACAGATGTCACTGCTCAGCCACGGAGGGGCCCGTACGCAGCCTTACTCAGGCATGTGCGCATCAACCCTCTGCAGCTGAACTATAACGGAGGAGGCGTGTGTGCCATGTGACTTCCTGTGTATGTGTAAGCCCGTAGATTTCATCCCCACCCAGACTCAACAACGTTAGTGCCGTCTGATGACAAGGCCACAGCGGTCTCTGTGGAGACGACCTCGAGGTTTGTCATGTTGTAGGTAATACACAGCCATCCTATTTTTGACGGACGTGAAGCTGTGACGCATTCATTTAGCTTGGCAAAGATGATAAATGGACATTACGAGTGGAGCCAGATCAGGAGTCAACAGGTTTGAGGTTTCACAGCCCAACATGACTGAAGAGAGACTAATCAACGGAGACTGCTGTGTTTGTAAATATCTATTTTCTGTCACTGTCCTTCATTGAGACTGTGTAACAGCCCCAAAAACAGAAGAAGAAGAAAGGTTTGACTTTACAAAATGAACTAATTGAATATGATTTTGATGGTTCAGGTTCCTGGAGCTGAACTGTGTGTTTCTTGTCTCCTGTGAGCAGCCTCTTCATCCTGTCCAATGAGACGGTGAATATCTGGAGCCATCTGCTGGGCTTCCTGCTCTTCTTCTGCGTCGGCGTGTACAACATGTCCTCGGTGCTGCCCGCCTTCGGCGCCTCCAGAGAGGACTACGTCATCTACTCCATCGGACTCTTCTGCTTCCAGGTACAGACCCCCTCAGCAGGTTTTTATTTTACAGAATCTACATTTACTGATTGTTTAAGGTGTTTTTTAAAGCAGAGTCAGGTTGTTTGGGTTGAACTCCTCAGACGGACAGAAAACTCCTCAGCTCTTCATCTCGTGTGTAAAATGATGGTTTGGTTTCTCCAGTAGAAGTCTGATCTCTAAGTTGAGATGTAGATTTCAGTCTGAGACGTGTTTCCAGAGAAATGATCAGGATGATTTGAGCAGACATTTTATTTCTCTGCGTGCTGACTCTGTCCGCCTCGCTCAGCTCGTGGAGCTCGTCCTCCTCGTGTCGAGCGATGTGCTGATTTCAAACCAGCCAACTGTCTTGGAGACTGAACGTGTGTTGACGTGTTGGTGTTACCTTCATCCGAGCGCCTGCAGAGACCTCAGACCTCCTCCCAAACATTGGCAGCTTCTCCCAACAAATGAAAGATAATGGGTCCAGCAGTTGGCGGTCTGAGCCCACCGCAGAGTCCTGACAGCGTCTGAATCCAGAGATCAGCGCTCGTTGGATCATCAATATTTTCCTCTGTCTGTCTGCTGTTCCTCTCACACCTTCTGTGTTTTAAAACCTTCCTCTTCCTCCTCTTCTTCAGCTCTGCATGCTCTGCTCCGTTGGGTATCACCTGTTCTGCTGCCACCGCTCAGAGAAGACCTGCCGCCGCTGGATGGCGTTGGACTACGCTGGCGTCTCCATCGGCATCCTGGGCTGCTACGTCCCCGGAGTCTTCTACACCTTCTACTGCAACAACGTGAGTTTCCTGCAGACTGAAACTGAAAGGAAAATTACTGTGTGAAGAAACTAAACAAGTACATGTTTCTTCTTTTTACTCTTCACAAACAGTTAAAGCGTCTTTTTAAGTCTGAAAGATCTTAAAATTGGACGTTTTTTTCAGACTTATGAGGGGATGTGGCTCAGATTCAGTCTAATGAGAACATTAATAGTAATGTTGTGTAATCGTGCTTGCTGCTATCCAATAACGCCATGGTCCCAAACAGCAAGCCCTCAAAGCTAGGTACCACATTGCTGAACTTGTTGCTGAATCAAAAATGTTGCAGACTGTAACAGAGCCATTAACACCACCTGCCTGCAGAGCTATTGCTAAGGGGGTAAAGAAGTCAGGATGTCAGCTTTGTGCTAAACAGGCCCAGGTTTTGCAGTATGTGAGTGTAGGAGTGTAACAATTCATGTTATCTCATTTGGCAATAAATGAAATGTCACTACACTCAGGCAGGAGGAGAGTCTATAGCGCCAGGAAATAGACACAGCCGACTGGTTGAGTAAAAAAAATAAATTTCTCCCAATCAGCCAGCTCACCTCTAGATCAATTACTAGTGCTGTCAGGGAATTAAAAAAATTAATCTAATTAATTACAGGGTTTGTAATTAATTAATCGAATTATTAACATTTTAATCTCATATCTGCTTAAGGTCCCAAAATAAAGAATTTGAATTCCTGGACATTAAAATTACATTAAAAGACATAAAAAAATAAAAATAAAATAAGGTGGGAATATATACAACACATTTTTAGGTACCCTGAGGCATAAGGAACACATGAAAAAGTTTTATGGTTCTATCTTTACAAAATCTACACAGTCCTGCACCTAAGATAAGCTGATTTGATTTGTAGGACGGTTTTTGCTTCTGTCACATTTTTACTCGATGTGGACTCAATTTTCACTGCAATATGAACTTCTATACTTCTATGAGGTCAGGAGAACCAGGGCTAAAGGCTAAAAACTGTGAGGAACTATGTACAAAACACTTAATTCAAGTCTTGGATTAAAGAAAAGTGAAGCTGAAACACGACACCAGGAAGATGGAAGGCAATTTTCAAAGAATTCTTTAGATTTAAATACAAGACATATATCGATCATTTTGGGCTTGTTTAAAGCAGTAAAGAGTGTAGAATTATCTGTTTTTTACAGAATTGAGCAAAAAGTTGATTTTCTACAGATTTTCAAAAAGGACGTGTGAATAAACAAGATGTGGACGGCAGTCTCACAAAAATCACTCTGGCTTCCCCCCAGTTTAAAGTATGTTGCTGACGTCAGGTGTGATACATTCAGGGACCGTTGGAAACTTGAGAATCTGACAAGAACACCACTTTTTTTTTTTTTTTTTTTTTTTTTTACAGCTTTTGAATAGGACAAACAGTTAGTAAATGACAGGCATTTGCGCTTTTGAACCCCCTGCGGTTTTTGGGATCCAGATTAATCTGCGTTAATTTTTATAACGCGTTAATTTGCGGTGTAATTAATTAATCTAATTAACCCGTTAAAATGACAGCCCGGTCAATTACACTTCCAAAACATTTTTTAGTGACGAAAAACCTCAATTCGATTGTGAAATAATGAAGATTATATTTACAGACACCAAATAACACAAAACACCATATGGACAAAACTCCCATACCTTCCTGCTACGAACTTAGAATAAACCGAAATCCCGAAAAGAAAATGTCCAAAGTCACGCTGTCCTTCCAAAAGTCATCCTCAAAGGTAGTGAGTCCTGTCTCAGTCCAACGAAAGATTAAACAAAAAGAAAGGAAGAAAAGAAAAACAAGCGACTGAGGAAGTCAGGCCCACCGCTGCCACCACACAGCCACGACGTCCCGAGTTAAATCCGTCCGAACACCTCCTCAAAAACACTCCATGTTCAACGCTCCTTTCTAGCAAAAAAAAAAACTCCCCTGGAAAAATTAGTCCTAATCCGCAGAAATATCCATTTTTTTCGGGCAATGAAGGGGAGTGGACCTGACCAAATATCGCAAGTTCATACCAATCAACAATACAAAAGAAAGTGAAACACATTCAAATTACATTTCCATGTAAACGTGTCGTCATGAAACCGTTGTCATGTAAACGGCCTCTCAGTCTGAGCTTTGATGATGGCGGAAAGAAAGTGGAGGATAAAACCCCGACTGAGTGTTGCCAACTTAGAGACTTTGTCTCTACGTTTAATGACTTTTGAGACCCCTCTAGAAAGTTTTTCTAAAGACGACAATTCTTGTGTCTTTTTTGGACTTTGGAGAATCTGAGGTTAGCGTGCTTTGATCTCCTCAGTGGTCAGCGTGTGTGAGCCCCTCTATCCAAAACACACACAGACAGTCCTCACTCACAGCAGATGAAATCACCAAGTGTGTGTCTCATTATGGTCACTTCTGCCGGTCCCCAGCCCAGATAAAGAGGAGGGTTGATATTTAGACATAAAAAAACAAGAATGGACAGAAGAAAGTTCATTTGTAGTTAAAACTTATTTATAATGTTGTGTTTTTCCTGATTTCTGTCTCTCCCACGTTATTTTTCTCTCCTACAAAGTCCATGACAATTACATGCAATTGGATTATTCTGCAAATTAGTGGCTTCTGGGACAGACAATAGAGACTTTCCTTACTGAGGAGTTGAAACTAGCAATGTTTGAGTCAGCTTTAATGATGTTTTAATGGGAAACAGCCTCATTCTTTCAGGGTTTTCATGATTTAACACGACAGAATAGATTAAAAATAATCTGTTAATGGTGGATTATTAGGGTATATGGTAATCTGGGGTGTTACA
Organism: Halichoeres trimaculatus; assembly: GCF_033239565.1. NCBI lineage: Eukaryota > Metazoa > Chordata > Actinopteri > Labriformes > Labridae > Halichoeres > Halichoeres trimaculatus. The sequence continues at coordinate 2,308,463 of NW_027437183.1, forward strand.
AACAACAACATACACCAAAAAAACGTGACCACAAAACCGTGATAACTGTGAGCACCCTGCAGGACAGGGTCCGTCAGAGAACTTCCAGCAGAATATTTGAGGTCCAGGACTTGTACACCTTCTGGAAACCCTCAGAGCTTTAGTCTGGATCCAGTCTGTCCCTGCTCCTTCTCGGATCCTGTCTGTCCCTGCTCCTTCTCGGATCCTGTCTGTCCCTGCTCCTCCTCGGATCCAGTCTGTCCCTGCTCCTTCTCGGATCCTGTCTGTCCCTGCTCCTCCCTCCCTGTTTCTCTGTAATTGAATAAATGTGAGGCGTAGCGTCGCTCTGGCTCGTCTCTTTGACTCATTGTTCTCGGTGAAGCAGAAACACGACACCTTTGCTGCTCGCCGTTTGGAAACCCTCCTCTGATGATTCAGTTCTCCTTCCAGCCGCCCACCTCCTCCTCCTCCTCCTCCTCCTCCTCCTCCTCCTCTCTGTTTCTTCTCTTCTTCTTTGGTGTCTTCCTGCTGAAGAGTTTGGCTGAGCTCGTCCTCTTCGCTTTCCCCCGCATGTTGGACGCCTCGGCTTATTTTGCCCCCAGAACGCAGCTGAAATCTGCTCCAGCCCAAACCAGATGGCTGCGTTCACAGAGCGGTCCGTCACTCCTGTTCCCCACCATATGACGTTCGCGAGTCTGGGAGCCGTCTCAGCGAAGGGCCCCCGTCCCTGCCAAGACTCGGGCTCTGCTGCTGGGTGGCTCCACTCCTGCGGCTCGCCAAGTCCCCGATGGAAACTGCTTTTTATATTTAGCCTGAGAGCGCCGTCTCTGAGAGGGCTGCAGAGACGCAGATTTGGAGGAGAGAACACGCTGTCTGTGAGGAGAAGAGCTCTGAAAATTGGCTGCAGCAGAGCGGGGCCTTGTTCTGGGTGCAAATTTATTCACTGTGAAATTCAGCAGGACTGGTTAGAGGAGGACGTGGGACTGGACGGAGGCCTACATCCACACACAGGGACAGAAGGGACGGAGAGCAGGCTGTCCACGCTGTGACGCATCCACCAGCTTCAGACACAGACAGCTTCAGACACAGACAGCTGAAATACAGACAGATGAAACACAGACAGCTTCAGACACAGACAGCTGAAACACAGACAGCTGAAACACAGACAGATGAAACACAGACAGCTGAAACACAGACAGATGAAACACAGACAGATGAAGCACAGACAGATAAAACACAGACAGCTTCAGACACAGACAGCTGAAACACAGACAGCTGAAACACAGACAGATAAAACACAGACAGCTGAAACACAGACAGATGAAACACAGACAGCTGAAACACAGACAGATGAAACACAGACAGCTGAAACACAGACAGATGAAACACAGACAGATGAAGCACAGACAGATAAAACACAGACAGCTTCAAACACAGACAGCTGAAACACAGACAGCTTCAAACACAGACAGCTGAAACACAGACAGCTGAAGCACAGACAGCTGAAACACAGACAGCTTCAAACACAAACAGCTGAAACACAGACAGCTGAAACACACACAGCTGAAACACAGACAGCTGAAACACAGACAGGTGAAACACAGACAGCTGAAACACAGACAGCTGAAACACAGACAGCTGAAACACAGACAGGTGAAACACAGACAGATTAAACACAGACAGCTGAAACACAGACAGATGAAACACAGACAGCTGAAACACAGACAGCTTCAAACACAAACAGCTGAAACACAGACAGCTGAAACACAGACAGCTGAAACACAGACAGCTGAAACACAGACAGGTGACACACAGACAGCTGAAACACAGACAGCTGAAACACAGACAGGTGAAACACAGACAGATTAAACACAGACAACTGAAACACAGACAGATGAAACACAGACAGCTGAAACACAGACAGCTGAAACACAGACAGCTTCATACACAGACAGCTGAAACACAGACAGCTTCATACACAGACAGCTGAAACACAGACAGCTGAAACACAGACAGCTTCAGACACAGACAGCTGAAACACAGACAGCTGAAACACAGACAGATGAAACACAGACAGCTGAAACACAGACAGATGAAACACAGACAGATGAAACACAGACAAATGAAACACAGACAGCTGAAACACAGACAGCTGAAACACAGACAGATGAAACACAGGCAGCTTCAATAAAGACTTCATGTATGTAGACTTTGATGTGACCCTCTGACCCCTCTGTGTCTGCAGTACTGGCGGCAGGTGTACCTGGTGACGGTGCTGGCGATGATCCTGGCCGTGTTCTTCGCTCAGATTCATCCTCTCTACCTCAGCAAACAGTGGAAGCAGCTCCGCTCGCTCATCTTCTGCTGCGTGGCCGGGTACGGCCTGCTGCCCACGGTGCACTGGATCTGCCTGACCGGGGGCTTTGGCTCCGAGCTGGTACAGGTGAGCACTGACGGTTTCCATGGTTACACTGACACCACATCTTTAAGCTCGTCCAGATGTGGCGTACATTTCCGGAGGTGTTTACATTTTTAATTTACATTGATTTGCTCACTGAATGTTTTGAAAATTTTTACGATATTTTGGCTTTAATTTGTTTAAATGTTTATTTATAATATTTGTTGTTTATATTATTATATTATGTTTTTTGTTAATTTCACATTGTTTATTTTTTCTTACATTTTTCGTGGGTTTATTTTGATTATATTTATTTCTTAATGTTTTATACAAACTTCAATTTTTTTATATTAACTGCATGTTTCATATATTTTTTTAATGTTGATTCAATTTCTGTAAATGTTTTTTGTTGTTACATCTTTTTATTTTATATTTATTTATACATCTTTTTTTTTACATTTATATATATATATATATATATATATATATATATATATATATATATATATATATATATATATATATACATTTTTTTTATTATTATTTTTGTTATTATTTTTTTTAAATTTACGTGGTCATGTTTCTCCTCTCCTTCAGGCGTTTGTTCCTCGGGTCCTCGTCATGTACTTCATCGCCGTGCTGGCTCTGATCTTCTATGTCTCTAAAGTTCCTGAGCGTTACTTCCCAGGTGAGGCTGACATTACTTCCTGTTTGTCTCAGGTGTTAGACCTGACTCCTTCAGATTTATCAGACCCTGGATGGTAGATTTCTCTTAGTGTTAATGTAAAGTTAATCAGATAGAACAGACGATGTGAACATGTTTTTCCGTAGCTGAAGTTTTATCTCCTCCTCTGTCTGTTCCCAGGTCAGCTGAACTACCTGGGCTCCAGCCACCAGGTGTGGCACCTGTTGCTGGTCCTCATGTTCTACTGGTGGCACCAGTCCTCCTGTTTCATCATGGCGTACAGACACAGCCAGCCGTGCCCTGACGCCCCCCAACACGTCTGAGGAGCGTGTGTGGTGTGTTTCTGCAGTGTTTCCCAGGATGCACTTTTGTACAGCTGGACTTCTCATGGACTGTCTTACCCTCACTGAGCGCGCTCAGACCGGCTGAGAGGAACAGTAGGTTTAAAACTGAGCTGCAGAAACAGGAAGCTCCAGATCTCTGTTAGCATCTGTTAGCATCTCTAAGTGCCTGTTCAAAGACGCGTCCTGTAGCTCAGACGTCATCGTGTAAAGTTCAGTGTCTCAAACAGAGCGGATCACTTTGTTAAATGTTCATGTTTGCTTTTTAAAACCAGTTTTTATTATGACGTGTTTGTATGTTTGAGAGATTTTTACTGCTGCTGCTGTTTGTGAACACTAACGTAAAGATGTTTGAAACAGCTCTCGTCTTTATCTTCATTCAGAGGAAAGTGTCCATGCGTGGGGTTAAACAGTTTTATACTAAAGAGAAATCAGATGTGAACCCTTTAACTGTTTCCTGTGTGAGCATTCGGATCCAGAAACCAGAGAAGAAGAATTCATTGTGTTCAAACTGAATTTTGTTTTATGTAAAATCATTTATGACATGTTAAAGTCAAAGTGTCCAGCTCTAAAAGTCTTTCCTAAGAGTTTAAACTTCATGTAAAGATCAAATCAGGGGCCGGGAATTGATCAAATACCAACAGTTTTTTTTTACATCTAAAGATTTAGCATTAAAGAGCGCCCCCTACATGTGGGCCTGTGACTGTTACTGCAGAGTTAAGCTGTTTTAGCGGGGAAAAAGTTTCTTTTAGTAGACGAAGCACTGAAACACGATGAACGTGTTTGTGTCTTTGAGTCGTCAGCGTCTGTCGTCGTTCGCCGTCAGCAGACGAGTCTTTGAGTGTTTGCTGCTTCAGTTCGGATCGAGTCTCTGATATTTAATGTTTGTGAGTTTTAAAATGATGTTTTGTGCTTTTCAGGTTTTTTCTCTGTTTAAATTATTCCTCCGTACTCTCTGTCTGTGATGGTTTCAGATCAGACTCTTTTTGTAGACTTTTTCTATTTCGACTTTTCAAATGTGAGCAATCGAACTGCTGAACTCAAAATAAAGGATACCATGTACACTTCAGACTGGTCTGGTTTATAATCCTGAAGTTTCACAAAAGACATAAAAAAATCTGTCCCTTGAACACAGAGTAGATAGATAAATAAATAAATTATGATAATAATAATAATTATTATTATTATTTATATTATTATTATTATAAAAAATATACAATATTTTATTTTTTTTTAATTATTATTATCATTATTAAAAAATATAATAATATTTTTATTATTATAATTATTTTTAATTATTATTATTTTTTTAATACCTATTCACAGATTTTCAAAGAGAAATGTTGTGTCATTGTTTTTCCTGCTAACACCTGATTGGTCGATTATTCCCACAAAAAAATGAAATTTTATCAAGTTTTTTTGTCTTTTTTTTTCAGAAGAATTTTTTTTTTTTTTTCGACTCAGTATGATCCACATTCACCTGCCATGAGTTAAATGAGGCTCATATCGAGTATAATGAGACAATTTTACTCAAAATAAATCAAGATTTAACTTATTGCAGCGTGCAGTCTGCTGGAATGTTAGCGCTCCTCTTAAAGGTACGGCATGTAGAAATGATGAATGAGCTCATCTGTTTCGAAATCATCCCATCACTCAGGTGGCGTCATTCCCTCTGATCATCATGTTGATGGCGTTGATGCTAAGGAACATGTCTCATAGCTGGAGAAACAACAGGCAGAGAATATACCAGAAATAATGAACAATGACCTGGAGAGCAATAAACGTTGCTAAGGGAACGTTCTCCAACTTTTACCTGTGGAGCAGAAAACAGCCAACTTCAGTGTCGTCCTTCAGACCCAACTTTTTCACTGATGACTCCCAGCTCTGAAACTCTACACCCAGGTTTACTCTCCTTTTAGTCGCTGTCTGTCCCAGTTTTAGGCCTGGGATAGTCAATAAATCCTTTAATCGTTCAATAATAGAATGAACTCAATGATTTAGCATGCCTCAATATATCGCCATGTGCGTGTTTGTTTTTGTAGTTTAGGATGAGGATTATGAAGCTTCATGAATGAGAGGAGAAACGTCTTCACAAACTCTGGACGGTCCAGTTACCTCGGTTTGGAGCGTTCAGAATAACTGAGCTAAATGAGTGACAATTAACAAAAGAAATTCTGCATTTAACTCAGTTTTTTATTCAAGTGCAATTTTTGACTGAGGGCCCATTTTATTTTTATTGTTTTTTTATTTGGGATATTTAAAAGTTATTGATATTCCAATTACTTCAGTAAAAAATAATCATGAGAAATAAAAGTTTATTATATTTGAAAGGGTGTATTATTATTGGGACATATATTTTTTATATTAGAGATTAATTTGGTCTCAAAATAATATTGTCAATAATATAATTTATTGTCAATAATTGTGGGACCATATATCGCCCAGCAGAGTTGTTATCTGCCAAGGCCTAGCCTTTTTGAGATGGGCACCTGTCACATTTGAAACGATATCGTACCGGTACTCAATGGAACCAATTTTTTGAACTTTTTGCGTTTATGTGGTGAAAGATATCCATATTTTTTATAATGAAATATATATATATATATATATATATATATATATATATATATATATATATATATATATATATATATATATATATATATATATATATTTAGAATAGAATAGAATATTATTTATTGATCCCCCTTGGGGGAATTTTTTTGTCACAGTAGTACACCAAAAAAACAAATATATATATATATATATATATATATATATATATATATATATATATGTATATGTTTGTATACCTGGATGGAACGATAGATATAAAAAATCAATTTAACATGTTTTTTTTTTTTCAGTATATAACTTTGCAATGCTGTGTTCATGTCCAGCATGGAAAATTGCCCGCCTTTCCACTCCTTCACAGTGGCAAGGATGCATTTGGGTACCTAAACATGGTACACTTGATTATACGTGAACCGGTACCCATTCCTTTCACAGAATTTAGTCGGTACCTATAAAAGTACCTAAATCGGTACCCATCCCTATACCTGGTTTTTCTTCATTTCTTCCTTTGGGACCAAAATGTGATAGATTTACACTCATCTGATGCACATTTGTGACTCTCAATCATAAAACACTCTTAATATAAATGCTTTGGTGCAAAAACAACAAAATAAATGTCTTCTTCTTCTTCTACTGTAAAAACAACGCCCCTCTCTTCTTCTCTGCCTTCCTTCCAGGTAGATTTCAGCTCTTTTTTGTCCCCCCAAATCTGCCGTAGATCAACATGGCTGTTCTTCATGTCTGCTCTCAGTAGTGTAAATATAAAAAGATTTTTTCTAATTGAATAAAAAGAAACTTCACAAACATAAATCACCATAATCTCTCATTTCCTGTTTCTGTTTGGCCAAATGCTGAAAACCTCTCCTGCACCTTAAAGACCCGACTTTAAGTCTTTGTATTTAAGTTTAAACAACATGTCGCTGTCGGAGGTTGAGTCTGTGGATGATCTGGGTTGTGAACACACAGATGTAGACTTCGGGTCAGTTTGTGTCGGTGCGTTTTATTTCTTATTTGCACAGAAGTGTTGAGTTATTACTTAATAAAAAAGTTCGTTAACAGTTCTTACGTAAAGTTCATGGCTAGAAAAAAAGGAAACAGTTAAGAGCCTAAATTTAAACCGACCCAGGAACAGATCCCATAAGATTCTTCCCTTCTAAAATTCAAAGTGAAAAACACACGGCTGCATGAAGACTACTGTGAAATCTGCATAGAGAAGAAGGTCCAAAACAAACCCAGTGGTCAGGTCGACTCCCAAACGACTCCCAAACGACTCCTCCTCCGTCACGTGGAGGCTCAGAGGTGCGGTGCATCGAGGCGGCCCGCTCTGGTAAGGCTTCACGGTGCTGAAATAAAAAGAAGGCAGCTGTAGTAGCTTTCTGCAGCGCTAATGCTAAGCTAAGGGTCACAGTCTGAGTCCAGGAGATTCCTCGGAGCGTTAGGATGCAGCATTAAAGGCTTGAGCTCACAGATATGTGACTCCGTCCACAGGGTTCAGTCCGGCGCAGAGATGCACGCACACAGGAAGCGTTAGCTCGTTAGCTTGTGTCACGATTGATGATTGATCCCTAAGAGGATCTGAGTCACTGCTTCGAGGGGAACGGGGCCGCCCCAAAAGGGTCCAGCTCCACTGGCTGAGGGGGCGGAGCCTGCTGAGGTCCACCTGGAACCACCATCTCTGTGAACGGCACCGCCCCGAAGTCATCCATCATCTCACTTTCCCCAAGAGTGGCGTGGAGGGACCCGGTCCAGGACTTCCCGTTGGTGTCGCTCCTGCTCTCGGTGAGTCCGGGGTATCGGCCTCCGTCCTGAGGGTGGAACGGTTTGGCTCCGAAAGGATCGAGCAGAGCCTCCTCGCCAGGCAGAGCGGCTCCTTTGTCCCGCCCCTCCGTCATGGTCACGTCCACGCTGATGTTCTCTTTGGAGTCCGACGTGCTCAGGAACTCGTTGCTGCTCTGCGAGTCTCTGCGGCCCACCTTCTTGTGTCTGCGGACTCTCTCTGGGGTCCGGTACGTGGGCTTGTTGGTCTTGCGTCCTCCGGTTGGCGTGCCGTGGTGGCGTTTCCCGTTGCTGCCCCCGGCTGCGGGCTCCTGCTTGGTTTTCCTCTGGCGGGACGAGAGCTTCTGGAGGCTGCGCTGCTTCAGCCGCTGGTGCTGAGGACTTGGCGAGTCCTCGAAAGACGGCCTGAAGATGTCCTCCGCGCTCCGGGAGGTGGTGGGAGGCGGGTCTGTTGGGCCGGGCTGGAAGGGAGAGAAGCCGAAGATGTCGATGCTCTCAGGGGAAATGGGCGGAGTCTGGCCCATGGGGACGTCTCCTCCGCTCCGTCCAGACTTGGACAGATTCCTGGTGAACGGCGCTTTGGTGAAAACGTCAAACTCGTCTGCAGCTCGTGGCTCCTGGCTCGCCTGCCGGAAAGGTGCTTTAGTGAAGATGTCTGCGTTTCCTGGAGGTCCGGTTGGAGGCGAAGCCCCGCCCAGGAAAGGAACGGCGCCAAACACATCCACAGTGTCTGGAGGCGGAGCAGCTCGAGCCCCGCTGGGCGACTGAGGCGGCGTGATCAGCGCTGGCCCCGACCTCTCCCGAGGACTCTTCCTGACCGCCGCTTTGCCTCCTGACCCTTTCTTCGAGCGCCCTTTGACTCTGCCGCGCTCGCAGTCTGAGTCTGAGCTGTGCTTCTCTTCGTCGTCCTCCTCTTCAGAGTCCATCAGCAGGGGGCGCTGTCCTGAGATCTCTGGCTCAGTGTCTTCACCGTGCTCGCTGTTCAGACCCTCCTCCTCCTCCTGCTCCTCGTCCTCGCTGCTTTTCGGTGATGGAGGGTCAGACTCAAAGTCGCTGTCGGACTCGTCTCCTGCTCGGCTGCTCCTCTTGGCTGGTTTTGGGTCTTTGACGGCGACAGGAAGCTGCAGAGACCCAGAGGAACCCGGATCAGGGCGGCTGACCTCCTCAGAGACCGGACTGCTCGTCGTCACTTCGGGACCTGCAGGAAAAAAACAAAAAGTCTCAGACTCTCTGACCTCTGACCCAGCTGATGATCTCAGCGTTTGCACTGAGAGGATGAGCTGCTGCTCTCTGTAATTTGAGGCTTTGGATGAGGATTAAATTTAGACTCTAATCCCAACAGTTTGTCCCAAAGTGAAGCAGAAGGAGGCTGGAGGGGGATCTGAGGAGGATCTGAGGAGGATCTGAGGGGTCCATATGGTCTGAAAGCTGCTCTGACCGAGGCTAAGACGATGAAGCTAAGACGACACACAGAGAAGATTTAAGCTTCATAAAGTTTCTCAGATTTAATCTGAGCAGATTAAACTCTCACTGTTGTTTGGAGGAAAATCTCTGAGGTCATTTATTTCTGAGGCGTTAGCCCTGAGAGGAGGAATGCTAACAATGCTCGTTAGCAGGAGGACAGACTGACAGGAAGTGAGCGGTATAAGACTCTCCTGATCCTGGATTATAATCTGATCTGCTCACAGATTTTTCTGACTATCACCTGAGTTTACAGGAAGTCTAACATGAGGCTGAAAACTCAAGAAACAAAAATAGTTTAACTCAGTCTTTACCTCGTCATCCTCTGAACAGGTCAAGGTGTTTGGAGCTAAATTAAGGCCAAAAGTTTTGTAAATTAAAAAAAATAATTTGAAATAAAAAGTGAAACAGAAAATGTGAAGTTTGATCCTGAGTTTAAAAAAAATAAAACACTTAACCAAAGCAACTATTTTTCAATTTAATAACAGTTTTGTGTCAGCTCTTTAGAGTCATATCTCTGAAACTTCTTACGTTCCCTGAAGGCAACATCACCAAGTAAGGTTTTGAGCTTTTTTTTGCTATACTGTCACTCACAATACTACACCCTTCTTCAATTTCAATTTCAGTTTAGTTTATTTGATAAGGAGGGACAATGTACATTCATACACACTTTAAAAAAATAAAATGTAATTGATGATCCTGGATTATATGTAATCTTAGTCGAGACCACGCCACCAGAACAGGGCGAAAAGTTTAAATCTGAAAATAAATAAACTAATAAATAAAATGAATAATATAAATAAATGCGTGAATCAAAAAATCTGAAACGCAAAAAAATGCTAAAAAATAAATATATAAATAAATAATAATAATAAAAATAATAATAATAATAATAAAAATAATAATAATAATTAATTAAAAAAAAAGAAAATTGCACCTGAAAAAATAAACACCTAAAATAAAATTATAATAATATTTAAAAGTAAAAACTGGAGAAAAAAATGTTATAAAAAATTAAAGACCTGAATAATTTTTTTCTTGGATTGCTTATTTTTTGTTCTGGTTTAGAGTTAATTTAAATAAAAAAATCAGGATCAAACTTTTTTTCTTTTTTTTTTTCAGATATATTTTTTTCGTTGTTTTACTTTACAAAATCATTGGCCTTGGTTTAGCTCGATAAAGGTGCAGCTCAGGTGAGAAAAACTGAGATCTGCTGAGTTGATTATACATCATTGAGAGGGTTTGTGATCTTTATAAAGATAAACCAACATTTACCTTTTAAAAACATTTAAAGTGTTTGATCAGTCTGACTGGAATTATTATTAATACTCCAAAACTAAAAACCAGTGACTCTCTTTAACACACACTTTGATGTGTCTCTGCTGTGACGCCAGACCCTGAATCAAACAATTAAATTTAAGATTAAACCGACTCTGTGTCCAGGTCTGAGTGATGGTTTACCTGGATCAGGTGTGAGATCAGAGCTCTGTCATTCTGTATTTAAATAAAGTTTAGTGAAGGAGGATGATGTCTTTCCCTCTCTGTCAGCATTTTAACCTAAAAGTTTGTTTCTGACGTTGGTAGACCTTCGCTTATGAGGCAGTTCTTAGCCAGCTTCCCCACTATTTATGGGTTTTTATCATACAAAATAAATAATGCTCTCTGTACCAAACGCTCGTGAGGGATTCTGGGAGAATCTGAGTGGAGCCAGGTGACAAAATTAATAATAGTTTTTTTCTTTAGAGAGTCTAATCACTCCTTGACTCTACCTCCCAACATATTTTACAATCCTTGGTAAAAAATACACAGGAACGGCAGCTGTCAATCATCGTTAAACATGACGTAAAACCTCATTTTTAACCTCTTATAACTAATGTAAAAGAAACTTTTCAGAAAAAAGAGGACTTGAATACAAGGCAGCCAAATGATATCTTCAAATCACCACAACAATCAGACGTGAGAAACATTTCTACCAGGTGTAATAATTTTTTAAAGTTTGACCACAGCCCATCTGGAATGACTGGGGAGACAGATTTTTTGACCTATACTGCAGCCAGCCACCAGGGGGAGCAGTTTTTGAGGCGACCTCACCTCAAGCCAAGCAAGATGACTTCCATTTGTTTTTGTTTTTTTTACAGTCTATGGTTTTTACTAACTGTACTTTGTCTCTTTTGGTGTTTCCTGTCTGTAACTTTGTGTTTTAGCTGCTGTCTGTCTTGGCCAGGTCTGTCTTGTTAAAGAGGTTTTTAATGCGACCTACCTGGTTAAATAAAGGTAGGATGCCCACCTGTCAATCAAACAGCCACGCCCTTATATGGACAAACTCATCAGTTCAATAACTTTATCAATAACTGGTTATAATGACGCCTCAGTGTGTAAAAACGTTTATTTCTGCTGTACAGTTCAGCTTTTGAATGAGAGTATATCTGGATTCTGCTGTTTCTGCACACAGCCTCTAGTGGACACTCAGGGAACTGCAGTTTTTAACTCTTCAGCTGCTTTTTCTACAAAAATCAGTCTGAACTTTGACCTTTGACCTTCAAGTCAGCTGAACCCTATTCTTCAGAGGACAGAGCTTTGTTAGAGGAGGACGACCTGACTCAGAGTCTCAGTGTTCAGTTCGCTCAGAGACAGCCATGTTTGTTAGAGGAACATCAGTGTGTGTGCTGGTGGAGAGATTTACACTTCATAAAGAAGGAACAAAGTGAATCTTTGGTTTAAAAGGTTTTTATTTCTATAAAGAGAAATACATTCACACTCACAGGATGATACAGGAACATGTTTGAGACATCTCTGCACGAGCCGTACCATAAACTGATCCTCTGAACGCTGAGAGCAACATGTCGCACAGACGAGAAGCAAACAATGAAAAGTCTTCAACATAAAAACATCAGAGTGGACTCCTCCTCCACACTTTGAGGAAATAAAGTGCTGTGATCGTCCCTTTCTCTGATTTTTGGCATAATGTTCACTTCTTAATAAAAACCCATCCACCAGTACACACCAACAGGATGTTTCTGACATGGCCGTCTCTCCAATGAACCAACAGAAAGAAAAACGCAGCTGAGATGAAGCTTTGGTGACGTGAGCACACACATGAGACAGAAGCAGACTTACCTGCAGCTAAACCCAATGATCAGAGTTCAGGTGTGTGTGTGTGTGTGTGTGTGTGTGTGTGTGTGTGTGTGTGTGTGTGTGTGTGTGTGTGTGTGTGTGGATGACACAGATGATCTCCTGTGCTGCTCTAAGGCGGAGGTTGCAGCACAGCGAGGGTTAAACATACAGCCCTTTAGGATTGTATGAAACAGGAACCATCAGCACGCTCTCACACACGCTCACTAACATCTACAGATGTGCCATCACAGGGTCTGACACACACAGAGGAGGGAGGGGATCAGCCTCAGGGTCTAAACCAGGTCAGGTCCAGGTGTGCACGCTCTCTGTGTTTTAGGAACTTTACCTCTGAGGAAGTAGAAAGTAAACCTGCAGACGCTGAACTCTCCTGCTGATCACTCTCTGAGGGAAACAAAGTCCTGTGAGCTCAGAGAGGAACTTCATACAAGAACAGAGGATCCCTGAAACCAGGATTGAAAACAGGAGATCCTTCTCTCATTAACTTAAGGGTTAAACCTGGGCTGATCACAAAAACAGCTGATCAGACAAACAGCTGGACAGACAAACAGCTGATTGAACAAACAGCTGATCAGACAAACAGTGGGATAGATGAACAGCTGATTGGACAAACAGCTAAAGAACAGCTGACTAGGCAAACATCTGGACAGATGAGCAGCTGATCAGACAAACAGCTGATCAGACAAACAGCCAATTAACAGCTGACTAGGCAAACAGCTGATCAGACAAAGAGCTAAAGAACAGCTGATTGGAAGAAAAGCTGGACAGATGATCAGCTGATCAGACAAACCACTAAAGAACAGCTGATCGGACAATCAGTTGGACAGATGAACAGCTGATTGGACAAACAAGGGGACGGATGAACAGCTGATTGGACAAAGAGCTAAAGAACAGCTGATTGGACAAACAGCTGGACAGATAAACAGCTGGTTGGACAAACAGATAAACAGCTGATTCAACAAACAGCCAGACAGATGAACAGCTGATTAGATAAACAGATGGATGGATGAACAGCTGATTGGACGAACAGATCAAGAACAGCTGGTCATACAAACAGCTGATGAAGAGCTAATTGGACAAACAGATGGACAGATGACAATCTGGACAGATGAACAGCTGATCAGAAAAACAGCTGATAGAAACAGGAAGTCAGAGAGGAGTCAGATCAGCGAGTATAATCAGTCTGGTCTGACTGGTTCAGCGGCGTGTCTGAACGCTGTGATGGCACAAACAGGAAGATAAACAGCTGATCAAAAATCAGTTAACACTAATCTTTTCATGCCAGCCTGCAGGAATAAGTCCCAGCCCAAAGATGGCGGGATGACGTCACCTCTCTGTTTGGTTTCTGATCCAATCAGACGTCAGATATGGTTTCATAAAGTTAGACGGATAAATACGTCGCCCCTACATTCAAGTGCTCAGAGGTTATATTGCATCATTACGTTGAACTCGACACGAAGCTTCAGGTGGTCTGAGAGCGGGACTACAGTCTGCTCTCACTGAGACGCCTTTCTACTGGACTCACCTGACAGGTGATCAGGCACACACGCTTATTGCTGCCATCAGGAGGAAGTGTTTGACTCAGGTGTGTGTGTCAGGGATCAGCTGATAGGAACAGGAAGTGTTTGAGCTGTGGACAGGAAGCAGGGCTGAGTGATGGTTGATGTAGTGGATCGATTGGAAATTAACTTGTGTTGTTTTAATTAGAAAGCCTTTCTTAAGTGTCACTCCTGTGTGTGTATGTGTGTGTGTGTGTGTGTCTATCATCACTCAGCCCTCCTCCCCTCTCTTGCAGTGTCTGTTTTTCTCTGTTGAAGTTGCAGAAACGTGTTTTGTGTTCGTCTCGCTGGCCCTCAGAGGAGTCTAAAAGTCTCAGAGCATCTCACGCCGAGCGCCTCTGTAACTCTCTGCAGGGAATTGAACCCTAAACCCTGACACAGCGGGTGCTTTGCTCTGACTTTAATGTGTCACAGAGTTCGTCTTCATGTCTCTGTTTTGCTCTAACATGAAGCGCTCTGCTCCTCCCTCTGACCTGCAGACTGACAGAAACACACCTGACTCAGAGTTTATAGAGGAAGGGGTCAAAGGGGAGGGTCAAAGGAGGGTCAGAGGGGGGTCAGAGGGGGTCAGGTGGCTCCACAGTGCTGGTCCTCACAGCAGAGACTCCTCTAAGACTTGCCTGCGCTGGCCACAAATGGGACTGAGCCAAACAGGTCCTCTGGGGGGAGGGGCTTAGCCGGCGTGGGGCGGTCCGTTTCCAGGCTGGCTGCTCGCTCCACGGGTTTCTCTGTGAGAGGAGGGAGAAGGTGAGTGACAGGACTGAAACTGAGGGATTAAGGGATGAGATGATGAAGTAAGGGATGAAATGGTGAAATGATGGGCGTGGACTTGCTTGCTCTGAGCAGGTCGAACTCGCGGTCGATCAGCTCCTCCTCGGTCAGTTTGGAGAAGTTGTCCTCGCCAAACGGGTTCCAGCGCGACATGTCGGGGGGGTTACTCTGAGAGGGCGGCGTGATCCCGTCTGAGGCCAGCAGGGGGTTTCTGCTGCAGAGACACAACAGGGACAACCAGATCCAGAAAGAGTGTCAAGACTGCTGCAAGATTATTGAGTAATTGGATCAATCTGAACTAAGTAAATAATAACACAAACCTATTGATTAGTATTTTCCATTGAACACTTCTGAATAATATGGTTTTTGTACTGTCTTTTTAGCATTTTAATGTACTACAAGTGTTCATTTCTTCTGGTGAGGAATTCCATAAATTAACTCTTTTGATTGACAGACAATGTAATTCAGTTTTTGTTTGTATCTGTGGTTTTTGGAAAATTAAAGTACACCTCAGACTATACTGATTGTCTCTCATAACAAACAGTATCAGAATACTTAGTGGTAATTGACCAGTTTTTGTTTTATACATTGTTTGTATTGTGATATAATCAACCAAGTCTGTAAATTGGAATATACTGAGTTGCAGGGATAGGGGACTGGTTGGTTTTTTATGAGGGATGAACAATTTTGGAAAATAATGTAATTGTGATGTTTTGGGACACATATTGCAATTGCGATTTGGCATGCAATTTTTATTTGTCTATTTATTTATTTATTTATTTTATTTATTTTTATTTTTATTTTATTTTTATTTATTTTGGGGGGGGGGTTATCTTCTACATTAATCACTTATAACAAGCATATAGTATGACCAACAGAGCAAAGGATTCTGTCAACATGGAAACAAGTCTTTCCTTTGTGCCAGGCCTACATGTTATGATTAGGGATGTTCGATACCACTTTTTATGCGGAGCGATACCAGTACGAGTACTCCTTCTTGAGTACTCACCGATACTACTAGCACTTTTGATACATAAAATTTAAATGATCAGTGACAGATCATTTTAATCAAAGACAACACAGTCACTCTGACATTAAGTCCAAATGAAACACAAACAACTCTTAGAGTTTAGAATTTTTTTGATAAATATTAAAAATATATATATATCATAAGTGCACAAAAGACTAACAACTGTCAGAGTTTAAGTATTTTTTAAAGTAAACTAAAATACAAAATAAAAAAGTTTAACTGAGAACTTTTCCTGGTTCATTCATATTGTCTGAAAAGGACCTGGCACACATTTGCTGTGGTGTTAAACCGCAGCAATTAGCAGCACCTAGTGGCGAGGAGGTATTTGCAGCCTTCTCGAGTACTGATACCTTGAAAAAAGGCTGGTATCGGTACCATCCCTCGTTATGTTGAAATCAGATGAAATGAAGAATGAATTGATCCGAACAACATATCTTGATTTAACTATTACAGTAACAGCAAAATACTGCCTGATTGATATAACTTCAAGCCTTGTAGACGTGAAATAAAATGATAATTAATTACCTTAAATAATATAAGGGAAAGGAACAAAGCACTGCAGGCCTGATATCAACAATGACATAAAAACTAAACAGGAATCCTCTCATCTATGAACCATGAAATAGGTCAACGTGTGAAATGCACTTTTTATAAAATGAAAAATAATACAAATTAAATTTGATTAACTCTTCAGCCCCATTTTTTACTTATAATTTGTATGGCTTTTTTTGTCACAGAAGACGACTAGACAGTACGTCATGTATGGGACGATGAGTGAATAATACAGTATGAACAGAGACTTCTGGTTTAGGAAATCTTATAGAGAATTGAGATGGATCTGGAAATTTCAGCTGAGACATGATTTATGTGAGATTTCCAATTTAATTTATCATCAATTATAACTCCTAAAAATTTGTTTTCACACCCAGTTTCAATTTTTACATCATTTACTTTGATGTTGTTGTTATGACCTATTGCCCAAACGCAATAATTTGTTGCCATCAAACCATTTTCTGAGAGTCTGAAGTTCATTCTCCACAGTATCCAGAAGCTGTTTGAGGTTTTTTCCACTAAAAAATGTTGTTGTGTCATCAGCAAATAAAATAAGTTTGAGAGAGCTGGAAACCAAACATAAATCATGAACACCAATGGTCCAAGTACTGAACCCTGAGGCACCCCACATGTAGCTTATAACAGAGTTGAGTTTTGATTGTTAATGTGGACAAATTGATGTCTAATAGTTTGTGATCGATGGTGTCAAATTCTTTCTGTAAATCAAGAAATATTCCAACTGTGTAATTGTGTCTTTCAGTAGCATTTGGAATTGGAAAAGACAAGCATCAGGAGGACCTGAGGGTTTTTCTTCAGCCAGTGGTTGCCTGGTTACCACCTGAGACAGACGCACCAATCTCTATTTTAACTCTACCACAACTTTAATGTAACTCTACTCTACCAATCATAACTCTATGGTAATTCAACTGCAGCTCTACTCTTCAGCTTCCCTGATCTTACCTGGAGTTCAGGTATGAAGAATCCACAGGTGACGGCCCTCCCACCTGCACAGGTGCAGGTGCAGGAGCAGCAGAGGGCGTGGTGGCGCTGTATGAACCCAGAGGGATCTGGAACTCGAGGGGGGAGGACATGTAAGGGAGCGTCTGCTGGGTGGAGGGAGGAAGAGGATGCTGCTGCTGCTGCTGCTGAGGAAGATGAGGATGATGTTGATGGTGTTGATGTAACTGTTGCTGTTGCTGCTGTAGCTGATGTTGCTGTTGTTGTTGTTGATGTTGCTGCTGTTGCACAAAAGCCTGTTGGTACTGGTGCAGCTGTGGGGGGAGGCAGAGAGGGAGAAAGGGGGAGGGAATGAGGGACGGAGCTTTGATTTCATGGTTCACAATGATTAGATACGAAAAGATGAAGAATGTTGTTAGAATCAGCTCTGGGTTTGGAGAGCTGGGGACGGGGTAAGGGGAGCGGGGGGGAGATAAGGGGGACACAGGGGGGTGGATAGGGCAGGAGGATCAGGAGGGACAGTGAAACAGATCGAAGGAAACCAAACTGAACAAGAAGGATCACCTCAGACAGACTCACTGCTCGGAGAGTAGAAATGACCGAGTCTCAGGGAGCAGTCACACTGCCCCAATAGGAACCAGAATTTAGGTACATGGCCTGGTGTATGGCCTGCCTACATCACCATGAGCACAATCTCATCAGAGTCAGCCACTGACTGTATAATCAATGGACGTAGTCTCCCTGAAGTCACTCGTCTATTTCTGAAACAGATTTTGAAGCAGATCGGCTATCGCGGTCATGTTGGAAGTGGCAAGGGCTTCGAGCACAGCTATGGGGCGCCCGTCAGTCACATAACCTGAGCTGTGCCTCTGCTTGGGCGAGCTTGCAATCTTAATATCCTCTAAACCAGTGGCGGCTGCTGCTCAGTCAAGGAGGTGGAGCTCATTTTTTTCCAACCTACATCATAAATTTGTTTGTTTATTTAAACGTAAATTCTACCCTCCGTTCCTTTTCAAGAAAATGATCTGTGACCCTGTCGTACCAGCCAGGTGTTTTTTCCAGAGATTTTACCAGTGTTCTCTTAACGCTCGTCGTTTTTATGAAAGGTAAACTCGCTGGGGATTGATAAAGCCTCCAGATCAGTCCAGAACAACTGAAAGTAGAACTGAGAAGATGCTCCGGTGGAGGGTTATACTTTAAGATCTCTGACTGGCTCATTTCACTCTCAATCAAAAAGGGATTCGGCCTCAGACAGATCATCCAATCATCATGCAGAAGCCCAGCGTCCAGGCCAGCCCACTGCCTCATAGACCCCCAGAGACGCTGAGCGTCCGATGGGCGGGACAAAGCCCAGCGTTTATCCAATGACCGTCCAGTTTCCACAGTGGAACAACCCACTCTACGCTTCCCCGCTGAAGTCAGAAGACGCTCAGCGTCCGACTGTGTTAAAGCGCTGAGACGCTGCGGGGATGAATGAGAAGGAGGTGGAGTCAGTTACCTGTGATAGGAGCTGATTCTGAACTAAAGATGAAGGAATTCTAGCTCAGATTTTATCAATGAAATGTTCACACAGCAGAACATATCAACACTTTTTAGGGACATTTTAGGGAAAGCTGAGCTTACCTTGCAGTCTCAGAGCAATAACCACTGGTCTAAACTGCATAAATAGAAAAAAATTCAACCCCCATAGATAGGGATGTCCTGATATTACATTTTCACTTCTGATACGATACCGATACTGCAGCATTGAGTATTGGCGGATACGGATATTAATCCGATACGATATCAGCATTAAACATGCATACTTTTTTTTACTTATTTTGTAGTAGGTCTGTCATGTTAGAAAAGGCTTGATTAAGTGATATTATTCAAACAAAGAACAGTAGTCAGCAACAGTAGGTATGAGGAAAAACTGACCCATTTATTATTAACCAATGGGTAACAGAAATGTTAACATTAAACATAAAAGACACTAGTAATTGAATAAAATAAATAATTAATTAGAAGACCCAGAAAATAACCTAAATAAATCAAATAAAAACAGCAGGAGCGGGGTCTGGAATGGACTGCTTATATCGGAGATTTTAGATGCATTCTGATACGATACCGATTTTTGTTTTTTTGCTGATATCGGACCGATATCCGATATTAATGTCGGACTGGGACACCTCTACCCGTAGAGAGGGTGCTGACAGTAAAATTAGCGACTCAGACAGGAGACGTTTTTTGAACCAGGCTGTAAATAGGTCAATTTCTGCTTTGAAAATGTTTTTTTTTTGGCTTAGTGTGTTTGTGACTTCTGGTTCTTTCAGAGCCAGCCTCGAGCGGACACTGGAGAAACGGCAGATTTTAGCACTTCAGCATTTTTTCTCACATTATTCGACCAGAGATTGCCGCTTACGGTCAGCACAATGAGACACAGAAAACTGCTACAACTTTAGAGACTTCTTGGTTTATGTTAAGTCTAGACACCGATTGTTCGGCCTATCGATCTGTACAGATTTTCTTCATTTTAGGGGACCAGTCATGGGCCCATCCTTACATATGAAACCAATCTTAGTTACCTCCAGGAAGGTCTGACAGCCAGACATTGTTGCTTTTTGCTCTGAGACCTAAAACTCAGGACACTTTATTGGTTGTTTGATTTAAAACATAAAGATTTTATTGTTTCACAGGTATTGATGCACCCCTAGTTAAGTAGTTTTGGTCCCACACAGCCCTCTGACACCCAGTTATTGTTTAAGATGATTGTCCTGAGGAGCTCTCAAAGTAAACTGCGCTGAAGCCCACCTTTTCAAAGCGTGATAAAGCAGAGAGGTTAATGGTGTTCACTTGTGGTCACACTGGCTCAACAAACTGGGTTTTAGGGTTGAAGCGTGCCTCCTCAATCCTCACACGCGGCAACAAATTTCCTGTTAAGCATCATAAAGATGTATCTGAAGCACGCTACAGTTTGCCAGTGTGACTTCAGAGGAAGTCTTTCAGAGTCTGCAGGGTAGACTGGTAGACTGAGTCCCTGATCCAGTCTCTGTTAGAGTTACTCTCTGAGAGCTTAAACTCGTGTGTCTCTGACGTCTTGAATCGTCTCACACTTCCTCCGTCAGCACAATGAGAGCAGGTCTGGGATCAGAGAGGAGCCTCTGCAGGTATCCTGGGAATAAGCTGAGACTGTGCGAGGTGCTGCCTGTGAACCATTTCATATGTCAGGATGCATCACAGAGGAAATCGTCGCTTTCACCCTCTGTTCGATCCCCCCGTGGCTCGGCTCGGACCAGATTGCCTCTGAAATAAAACAGATGGTGCTCGTTCGGTGGGAAACAGACTAAAAATGTCTCCGCCCTGACGGAGCGCGTGCGGAGGACCTGTGTGTTTGTGTGTTTGATTGAGTCGCGGCGTAAATACGAGTTTCTGAGCGTTTGGAGGAGTCAGTGGGAAGTTTGAGCGTCTGCTTGGCACAGACGAGGAGCGAGTCTTCTGCCAGTGTTTGGAACAGAGAGACACTTCTGACATTAAATGAAGGACTCAGATCTGTGCTTTCACGCTGCGCCTCCATGTGTTTCACTCTCATTTAATCTGATATTTATGCAGACTTGGATCAGATCTGCTGCTCTCAGATTCTGTCTCTAGCTGCTGAAGTACAAAGAGAACAGACTCAGGTTGACGGATGTCTTTTTGAACAAACATCAGAATCAAATCACAGCCCAGAGAAGCTCCAGGACCAGGTCAACATCAGGACTCACCATGGCTGCGTACTGGGCCTGGGCCACCTGCTGCTGGTACACAGGAGTCATCATCAGGTGCTGCTGCTGGAGGAGAGCCTGCTGCTGCTGCTGGAGCTGCAGGGACTGCTGCACGGCCTGTTGGTACTGAGCAGGGAGGGACAGGGTTAAAACATGCTCGCCTCCTCTCAGGACTTCAAGTTTTAGACAAAGGAAGTTTCTGAGAGCAGCTCTGAGCGAGGAGGAGACAGAAACTTTGATCTTAGCGAGGAGGTGCGGTTGGCCTCGTTTCTAGGAGTGATGCAGTCTCCTAAAGGCTGTGATTGGTCGGTACTAAAAGAGAAACAATGGGGTAATAAATGAATGGTAAAAACAACGATCACATGACTCATACTGTTTTCAGAAATGTGTCACAGCTTCAAAATGTCTGACCGCAACTCATTTACATGACAATTATATTGATCTGCTTAATGTTGTGTTTGCTGTCAACGCTGCTTTTTTTTACTACTATATGTTTGATTTTAATGGCTGATCTTTAAAAAGGCCTGACCTGCTGATACCAATTTTTATTTTTTATTTCCTATAACTGACAGCGTATTCTTTCAATGTTCCAATCTTCTTTTATTGAAAATCATTGATCAATAACTATAAAACAATCAAATCTTTATGTTTTAACTTAAACAGCCAATGAAGTGTCCTGAGTTTTTGGTCTCAGAGCAAAAAGCAACAATGGCTGGCTGTCAGACCTTACCGGAGGTGTATAAGATCAGTTTCATACGTAAGGATGGGACGATCACCAACCCCCAAAATTGAGGAAATCAGCACCAATCGATCGACCGACCAATGCACGTCTAGTGGCATCCTTTTAAAAAGGGATTTGGTTTGGCAAAACAACCAAAAAAAACAATTAAAAAAAATGGATAAAAAATAACTAGACAGAGCCTGCTGTTGGCTCAGCTTAAGGAGAATAAAAGAGGGAACTCGGGTCTCATGATCACGACACCAGGGGCACACATAGGAGTGCATTGCCCAACACACATCAATGCGTGCTTCCCTCTCCTTGCGCACACACGAGTGAGAGAAGTGCGTTTTTCTCAGATTATGAAACTGGTTTCTTTAATATTAATAACTGTATGAATGTTATAGAACTTCATAAGCTTAATTTGCTCATTAACTGGACTGTTTAGGCCAACCAGTCAGAGACCAAGAGCCACAAAAACTACCTTGGTACTGCAAAGAGCCACATCACACACACAGTCACTTCCTCTCACACATAAACGAAATGACATAAGATGAAAATCAAAAGATTTCCAAATTCTGAAGTGACATTTATTGTGTTTGTAAGCGTGTTTAAATTCGTACTTGGAGCCGTGTCTAAGGCAAGTTTCTGTTTTTACTGCAGAAGAGACAAAGTTTCATCTATCTCGATAGATAGAAAGATTGATAGATAGCTATCAGCACATGAGCGATTGAGAGGAGCACATGTAGAGAAGAGAAACCGAAACTGAAGTATCAACCTCATCACCCAAGTATTGATCTATACACTCATAGGCTTTTTCAAAGTCCTCCCCCTCTTCCTAACAGTTTTTCACCTCAGGAGCTCTCTGTAGGCTTGAGACGCTTTGTGCATAACTTTTCTCTTACCAAGGGAAAATTTTAAGAAAAAATGTAGGAATTCTAAGATTTTTCTGAGAATGACTTCACCAAGAGCTACTTTTGGCCTTACAGTGTGTACCCACTGGAAGTGTCGCAAATTTTTTGGGCGTTGATATTACATACAGAGTCAATTTAAAACCGCGAATTGGCGCTGCGTCATCAAGCGTTCAAGCATTGAGCGTTTCTAGCCAAAAAATGCTCGCTGCTTACCGCCCAACGCTTGACGCTCGAGTTGAAATAATTGAACTTTTCCAGCGAGTGAGTGTCTTGATGCGCCGTGAGAGCCTATCAGCGTGGAGATCGTCACCGATGGACAGGTGCTCCACAGCTGGAATGGAGCGCCTGTAGTTGGTATCCAGGCGGGAGATCCTGGCACCAACCCTGGATAGCAGGTCTTCAAACTGGGCAACAGTCAGCCTGAAGTACCGCTGGAACCAGCCGTCATCCAGACGTACCGACATCAACGCCTAGTCCGCAGCAGACTTCTCGACAGCAGGTACAGAGCTGCGATGGTGGTGATCGGAGCCATGTTCGACGATGAAATGATGATGGTGGACTTTTCGTGCAACGAAGCCACGGTGAGTGGTGAGAGTTTTTTGCATATTTGTACCAGCGTCAAAACTCAAGCGTCTAGCGCGGTGCGATTTCATTTGACGCGCAAATACATTCGCTCTCAACGCTTTCGGTGGGTACGCAACGTTAGGATGATTTGTGAATAGAGGCCCAGGTTTGTTTTGGACTGAGGCGGCTCTGCAGGAGGCTGAACTCAGGGACAACAACTCCATCAGGTCTAAAAAAAAATTCTTAGAATTTTCCCTCTGTAAGATAGAAGTTATTCACAAAGTGTTTCAGGCCCTAAGAGAGCTCCTAAGTGAAAAACTGTTAGGAGGAGGGAGGAGGACTTTGAAGAAGCCTAAGAGTGAATCGATCAATACTTGGGTGATGAGACTGATACTTAAGTTTCAGTTTCTCTTCTCTACATGTGAGAATAATGTCACTAAGAGCTACTTTTGGCCTTAGGATGATTTGAGAATACAGGCCCAGGCTTGTGTTTGACTGAGGCAGCCCTGAGCCTCTCTGCTCTGAATCATCAAACTACAACCACACCATCAGCTCTGTGTGGAAGGTGGAGGTGTGTGTTCTCTACCTGGAGGTATTGTAGTTGCTGAGCGTTTGTATGTTGCTGCTGCAGTGCTTGTTGCTGTTGCTGCTGTTGATGATGATGATGCTGCTGCTGTAGCTGCTGCAGGCGAAGGTCTCCAGGCTGCAGCTGCTGCAGGACTCTGTGCGTCTGGCTGCTAGGAGGAGGCTGCTGCTGCTGCTGCTGCATGGAGGGCTGCCCTGAGCCGGGTGTGGGAGCTGAGCGCAGAGGACAGAGAGAAGAGTGTGTTTATAGGAGCTGCAGACTAACACAGACTCTACAGGTGTGTTTACAGACGCTGCACACCTTTCTGTCCGTTGCTGACGGGTGCTGAAGGCACACTCATCTTCACAGGAGTGACGGTGTTGGCGAGCGGCAGGACGCTGCTGTTTGCTGCTTTGGGTCTCTGCCTGGGGGCGATGGAGGTTTCTGTGGGACCCACAGAGTCCGTGATCCTGCAGAGGAGGCATCAGGAGTTTTATTTAGGAGAGGCCGGAGCAGAAAAAAAAACAGAAGTGTGTGTGTGTGTTTATGTTACCGTGCTTTCGTCATACTCTTCTTGGCAGCGACCTCGCTGGCCGTCAGAGGCTCAGGGAGCGCCGTGGGGAGGGGGGAGTTCTGTGGAGGCAGCAGGTGAGCCGTGTTACAGAGATAATGACTTTAAAGGATGTAATCAATCGAACGTCTTCACTCACAAAGAGGTTTGGCACAGGACAGTCCTTCCCCGCTAACTTGAAGGCAAAGTGAGACACCTGGTAGATGTCGGGTCTCTTCTCCTGGTCGGGCTCCAGCATGTATCCTGAACGACAGAAACACAGTCTGCTCAGAGAGATCTGCACCTCCTCTGTCTGTCCACAGGGGGGAGCTGTTGGTCAGATAATGTGAGGAGGAGCCTCCTCTTCATCAGAGGAAGTTTCCTCTCAGAGTCAGACCGGTTCAAACAGGCTGAGTCAGAGGAGACGCTGCTGCTGCTGCTGCTCGGTCACCGTTTGTCGGGCCGGTCTGAGCAGGTACAGGTGACGTCACACACACACACACAGGGTGTAAACATCGTTTAAAAAACAACAGAGCTGAATACACACTTCCTGTTTGAAGACAGAGGAAGTAAAGCTCACAGTGTGACAGATATAAACCCTCTGACAGAAAACACTCCCCTGCTTTATAAAGTTTGACCCAGTCACACCTGACAGGTGACCTTCAACTCTCTGATTTTAGCTCAAAACAACAGCTGAGTGTTTCCTCTCTGAGTCTCTTTAAGAATTTTCTTTATATCTAAAATAGTGCGTTTATCATATACTGATGTATGTCAGTGGGTCTGTGTGAGCTCATATAGTTTGAGTTTACTTGTCCTCACACTCACTCTGACCTGACTTAATGACTCATCAATCACACCGTCATACGTCGAATAAAGAGATTACTAATTGTCTATTTGTGAGACGAGTTTTTTTTTGTTGAAAACAATGTTAAAAGTGGAGGGTGGTGCTATAATCGAGGTCGACCCGTTGACACATGCTGATAGTTGTAAATCGCTACACCGCAGTGACCTCATTTGTCATTCACAGCAGAGACGCAGTGACAGGAGATGAGACATGGAGAGGCGTGGTGATTGTCCAGAGCAAAGTGGACCAAAAGTCGGGCAAGTTAACAGACAACGGAGGCGAAGCTGTGATGCTAATTTTAAGGTAATGATGATTACTGCAGCAGAGATGTTCAACAACTGTCAGGCAGACAAAAATCTGGAGTTACAGAGAGTAATATCAAAGATCGCGCGCCCTTAAAGGCCGTCTGATAAATGCTAACTGTAAATGAAAAACTTATCGTGATCCTCAAAGAGATCTTTTATGAGTTTGTTCTCTGTCTATAATGTTTTTTTGGATCAAAAACAGGAAGAGCGAAATAAGGGAAGAGAGTCCACTCTTCTCAGGTAGTTTTGGTGTTTACTTAGTCAGAGGAAACAAGATTATTTGGGTCTGGAAATATCTTTCAAGATGCTCTGATAATGGTATGTTAAAAAAAGACCAAAATCGGCCAATGATGATGTTGATATAGATACCAATATTTTGTGCATCCCTAGGTGTTATGATGCTTATTTTAAGACAATGATGGTCAGATGAACAGATTTATGCAGCAGAGATCTTGAACAACTTTTCAGGCAGCCAAAAAATATGGAGTTACAGGGTCGAAGATCGCACTTCAATGAAGACCGTCTGTAAAATGCAAACTGAAAAATAAAAATAGGTTTTCATGGTCTTCAAAGTGGCTGTTATTAAGAGATAGATGGGAGTGTGTGTGTGAGTTTGTTCCTGAGAAGCTGTCATCAGATTTACATCTGAAACACAGATCTTAGTGATTGTATTTAGAGCCATAAATAAAAGCAGTTATCATTTCGATGGTTGTCTCAGAGTTTCAATAAAAGATAGTTAAAGTGATACTCTGGGATGGAACAAGTTGGGTCCTATCACAAGGTTTAGGGCAGAAATTACCCCTACAGCAGTGTTTTTGTGCAGCAGAAGCCCAGAGCACTCGCACCAAACACCCCCTCCCTGCTCCTCTGCAGGTTTCCTCTGCACTCAGACGGGGCCATATTTTACTTGACCAAAAACACGAATAAACGGACTCCCACCAAAAAAATCTGATATGGGTCTGCATTCACACTTTATTTAGAGAATTTTCACCGCGTTACTTTCACACAAAAACACAGCTAAATAAGGCTCTAGTTCTCATCGTGTCTCTTCGTCCTGGCAGACTACCTGCGTTTGTTTATTTCTGGCACGCCGTGCGAGCGGACTGATACACTAAGTGGCGAGCGCCTCGTAGCCAGCTGTGGCTCTGCAGCGGAGGTAGCACCGTTTTAGAGAACTAGAGCCTTATTTAGCGGTGTTTTTGTGTGAAAGTAACGCGCTGAAAATTCTCAAAATAAAGCATGAATGCAGACCAATATCAGATTTTTTCGGTGGGAGTCCGTTTATTTGTGTTTTTATCCGAATGGATCATGGATCGATGATGATCCGTTGCAGCACTACTCATGAAGGTATCGCATGGTAGAAGCAGCGCCATGAGCCAATGTGCCTCAGCCTCTTGCACAGAGCATGCGCAATCTCTGAAGTTGGTCTAAAATTGGATGAAGTCAGTCTAAAGTTTAATAGACGGCATAGAAGAAGAGGGGTGAAGAGTCTGACGCATGGACGTATAGTGTCAGCAGTGAAGTCGCATCAAAGCGTCTGGTCATACAGTGTGAGAACATGATTCGTGGGCTGCAAACTTTTGAACTCAGCGATCTAACTATGCAGTTTGAGATGGAACAGAGTCAACTGATTTAAAATATTGTTCAGTCTTACAAGTCTTTGTCTGAATATTGGTTTTAAAAAGAGGGGGGTCTTCTTATATTCAGGTCAATAGGGTACAAACATTCTGTGTTATGTCTGAATAACTTACTGATGAGAGAGTGGAGCCTGGAGGAGAACTTGGAGTTATCAGGAACGATAAAGGTCCCGTCACATATGGCCACCTGACTCTCTCCAAAAGGAAGAGTGAAGAAACACAGCTTGTACAACAAGCAGCCCAGAGCCTGAGGAGGACACACACACACACACACACACACACACACACACACACACACACACACACACACACACACACACACACACACACACACGCAGAATTAAGAATTCATGTAAACAAGGGCTGTCATTTTTTAACGCGTTAATTAGATTAATTAATTACACCGCAAATTAACGTGTTATAAAAACTAACACAGATTAATCTGGATCCCAAACCCGCGAGGCGTTCAAGGACGCACTTATTTTTAAATGTCTGGTATTTACAAACCGTTTGTCCTACATGGAAAAAGTGGTGTTCTCGTCAGATTTTCAAATTTCCGACGGTCCCTGAATGTATCACACGTGATGTCAGCAACATGCTTTAGGGTGAAGCGAGAGTGGTACAGTCCACGTCTCGTTTATTCACTCGTTCTTTTTGAAAATCTACAGAAAATCAACCGTTTGCTCTAACTCAATTCTGTAAAAAACAGGCAATTCTACACTCTTTACTGCTTTAAACAAGCTCTGAATGATCGATATTTGTCCTGTATTTAAATCTAAAGAATTCTTTGAAAATTTGCTTCCATCTTCCTGGTGTCATGTTTCAGCTTGGGGCTGCTCTGCACCAATCAGTAACAGTTTGTGTTCAGAGCATGTTAAACTGAGAATACTTCACTTTTCTTTGATCCAAGACTTGAATTAAGTGTTTTGTACATAGTTCCTCACAGTTTTTAGCCTTTAGCCCTGGTTCTCCTGACCTCATAGAAGTGTAGATGTTCATATTGCAGTGACAGTTGAGTCCACAGTGAGTGAAAATGTGAACAGAAGCAAAAACCGTCCTAAAAATCAAATCAGCTTATCTTAGGTGCAGGACTGTGTAGATTTTGTTAACTTAGTTTTTTATTAAGGTAGGTTCGTGTGTTCCTTAAGCCTCAGGGTACCTAAAAATGTGTTGTATATATTCCCACCTTATTTTTTTTTAAGTCTTTTAATGTCTTTTAATGTAATTTTAATGTCCTGGAATTCAAATTCTTTGTTTTGGGACCTTAAGCAGATATGAGATTAAAATGCGATTAATTAGATAAATTAATTTCAAATCCTGTAATTAATTAGATCAATTTTTTTTAATCGCCTGACAGCACTTATGTAAACACAGGAAGTGTTGGAGCCACACACACCTGTTGTTCAGTAGATTATTTCTGTAACACCTGTTTTTCAAACTGAGGATGAAGAATAAAAGTTTGTTTGAATGACAATCAGAGCAACTGCAACTTTGAGGAAAGTATTTAAACCTTTAAGTGTTTTCATCTTGTCAGAGATATAAAACAGATTTAACATCACAGTGTCTCAGATAAAAACTTCCTGTGACCTGATGTGACGCGCTGAGAGATGTAACAACTCTGAAATACCCGACCTGATCAGGACTCTGCTGAACGGTTAAAAACAGCCTGCGTGAAGTCTGATCTGTAACTGACACAATCATGTGGAGCTAACAGGGAGGAGGAGGAGGAGGAGGAGGAGGAGGAGGAGGAGGAGGAGTCCTGGCTGTGTTATGATGTTGGTGAATCTTTAATGAGGGGGAAACTGTTGGAGAGCTGAGGGAGGCAAACAACCCGAGGGAAGCAGAGAGGGGAGGGGGAGGAACCAGTTGGGTCAGGATGATAAACTGGACCAGCAGGCTGCATAACATACATACTGTACACACACACTCACACACACACACACACACACACACTCTTAGAGTGTCTCTTACCCAGATATCAGCCTTGGTGGTGATGGGTTTACCTGCATACAGGTTAATCATCTCAGGGGAGCGGTATGACAGAGTGGTGTACCTGAGGAGGGACAGGAAGAGGTCACTGCAGGTCAAAGTTAGAGCATCACTTCCTGTTTACTGCAGGTCAGTTTTAAAGCTCCTCTCTGTGAACACACCCTCTGTGTGTGTGTGTGTGAGAAAGGAACACACTACTGATGATGATGATGAGGAAGATCCAGGTAAAGTTCAAATGGGATCAAGTTTGTCTGTGCTGCTGTGTGTTCGGAGGTAACCTGAGAAACACACACACACACTCACACACACACACAGGCTCATAAACAGCTGATAGGGCCACACTGAGCTGTTTATTACAGCTGTAAAGAGGAGCAGAGATCAGAGCGGCTGAGATTTAAAACATGAACACAGACTGAGAGAGACAGAGCTGAACTTATTCTCAGGAGCAGAAACTGAAAGTGAAAGAGTTCCTCTGGTACAAACAGGTCTATGTTTGTGTGTGTGTGTGTGTGTGTCTGTAATAAGGAGCAGAGAGCAGCCGTAATTGTGCATACAAAGGTTTGTTGCACAAATCTTAGATTTGTCAATTTTTTCTTTCTTGAATTTGTTCTTACTCTGTGCACAAAGTTAAAACCTCCTCAGACCATGCTCTCAAAAAATGTTGACAAGGAATCCACTGATACTGATCGGTGGAAATGGTTATCGATGTATCAGTGCCCCTCAAAGCTGAATCGGATTGGTGGGACACTTGCTGATGCACTTGCTTTGTTTTTTGCTTTATTACCAGTCTACAGAGTATAAAAGTTTACTTTTGAAAAGAACTTGTGTACATTCTGAAGAATTGTTTTGATGGTAAACATTAAAGTGATACTCCAGGATGGAACAAGTTGGGTCCTATCACAAGGTTTAGGGCAGAAATTACCCCTACAGCAGTGTTTTTGTGCAGCAGAAGCCCAGGGCGCTCGCACCAAACACCCCCTCCCTGCTCGTCAGTCGGTTTCCTCTGCACTCAGACGGGGCCATATTTTACTTGACCAAAAACACAAATAAACGGACTCCCACCAAAAAACTCTGATATGGGTCTGCATTCACGCTTTATTTAGAGAACTTTCAGCGCGTTACTTTCACACAAAAACACCGCTTAATAAGGCTCTAGTTCTCATCGTGTCGTAAAACGGCGCTACCTCCGCTGCAGAGCCACAGCTGGCTACGAGGCGCTCGCTGCTTAGTGTATCAGTCCGCGCGCGGCGTGCCAGATATAAACAAACACAGGTAGTCTGCCAGGACGAAGAGACACTATGATGTCCTCTCTTTTCTAAAGTTAGGGGAGTTTTGCCACTAGTTTGTGACTCAGATCCTGAAAAACTGTCGGTAACAGAGAGTGAAGGAGATTCTCTAAATCACGTTATCAGACGCTAAACTCCGGGAGCTGTCAGGCTGTCCAAGCCGGAGATGCAGAGCCTCCGTCAGCGCACAGCGCTCTCTGGGAGAAGAGATTTTTCCTCATCAATATTCCTCACGTATGAACTTAGTGATCTTTTCCCATAAAAGTATCCAATAACACAGCACCTCATGCAGTGAACTGAAGTTACAAATGAGTATTACCCCCTGGTATCTGATTTCACCATGTGACAACGTCAATAAAAAAAAACAATAATATGACGCATCAATTTTCTTTTTAATCAATATTGATATGGGTAAATATTGGTTATCAGCCATTACAACAATACAAATATTGGATATCAGTGCCGGCCAAACTTCATATCGGTGCATCCTTTAAGTATAGGTATCGGAACTACAAAAGTTGGATCAGTGCATCCCTAATGTTAACATACACATATAACTAAATGCATGACATATTAAGACTACTTTCATTAACAAAAAGTTTTTAACAGAATTTAAAAGTGAAAACAGTGAGCTGACAAAATTGATTAAATAAACGTGATATTGATGAATATTCACCTCTTGTGACTTTACACATGTTCTGAGCAAATGACGCGCACAGCTTCACCGTTAACTCCAACTTATTTATTTGTTTACAAAAATATCCAGCAGCAGCTTTAATATGGGTCGTTTATATTCTGAACACCCGTCGTTAACCCCCCTCAAAGCACCCAGGAGCGCCCGCTGATTATTGATCATCTCGTAAAGACTCCCAGTGAGGGAAACAGAGCTCCTTATATAGATAAATATGGGGGAGGTAGTGGCTGGCGTGCACATGTCATGAATCTGAAAGTGATCTTGTGTAAACACAGAACGTGTGCACAGAGTAAGAACATTTCTTCTTCTTTCATTTATCAGTGGACCGTTAAACCTACTTTTTGATCTCGTCCTCCACAGCCGTAACTCCGTCTTTATGTGGCAGCAGAACTTTATGAGTGGCACTTCCAAAGTCACACAGAACATAACTTCCCTGATCGTTCAGCAGGATGTTCTCCACCTGGACAGAGACGGAGAAACAAGGAGACAGAGGGTCAGAGATGAGACAACAACCGACACATCTCTGTAGAAACATCCTGAATCAAAGACTCCACACAGCGTCTGTGATAAAACTCTTTAAACTGACAGGAAACCACAGAGCTGAGGATCATGGCTCCTCCATCATCACACCGGGACAGGCCGGGATGATTGGAGGGGATAATATCACCAACATGTTCAGAGAATCACAGCTGGAGGACGCTAAAGATGAAGGGATGAAAATAAATGAAGAGACGTCTCTGAGCTCACGTCTCAGCAGAGAATTAAAAGTGACGACTGAGAGGAGAGATGAACTCATGGAGGGAGACCACAGACACAAAACATGAAAGAGGAAGAATCAGAGAGCGCTGTGACGGAGAGGAGGAGAGGAGGAGAGGAGGAGAGAGATGGAGGAGGAGGAGGAGGTCGAACTGATCCGAGCATCACAGAGACTCAGACTTTCTCTTCCCTCATTCAGCAGGACGGGCCTCTCTGCTCTTTGTGTCAGATATTATGTAACACACACTCTCACACACACACACTCTTTCTCACACACACTCTTTCTCACACACACACACTCTTTCTCACACACACTCACTCTCAGAGAACAGAGGAGCAGCCTGTGCAGCTGAAGGAGGTCTCTGTTTACAGGCCGGTCCAGCTGGACGGAGGACAGCGACCCTCTGATGGAGCACTGAGGAGGACTGGAACAGGGACGGAGACTCAGACTGGCCAGCATCAGCAGGACCAGGACTGATCTGGATCCCTGCCACAGTCCAGGATCAGACCAGGACCAGAATCAAGTCAGAGTCAGAGAAGATACAGGGGTCAGACTCAAGGACAGGAAAGGAAAGGAGAGGAAAGGAAAGGAAAGGAAAGGAAAGGAAAGGAAAGGAAAGGAAAGGAAAGGAAAGGAAAGGAAAGGAAAGGAAAGGAAAGGAAAGGAAAGGACAGAAAAGGAATAGAGAGAAGGAAAGAAAAAAGAAAAAAATGGTAAGAAAGAGAAAGGGAAACAAAGGAAAGGAAATGACAGGAAAGGGAAGGAAAGGGAAGAAAAGGAAAGGAAAGGAGAGGATGAAACGAGAAAGGAAAGGAAGGGAAAGGAAAGAAAAAGGAAAGGAAGAAAAGGGAAGAAAATGACAGGAAAGGTAAGGTAAGGACAGAATGGAAAGAGAAAAGGGAAAGAGAAAGGAAAGGAAAGGAAAGGACAGGATATGAAGGAAAGGACAGGAAAGGATTAAAGGAAAGGAAAAGATAACAAAAGGAAAT
Organism: Halichoeres trimaculatus; assembly: GCF_033239565.1. Classification (NCBI taxonomy): domain Eukaryota; kingdom Metazoa; phylum Chordata; class Actinopteri; order Labriformes; family Labridae; genus Halichoeres; species Halichoeres trimaculatus. Next base: position 2,341,230 of record NW_027437183.1, read on the forward strand.
GAAAGGAAGGAAAGAAAGGAAAGGAAAAAAAGGAATGGGAAAAAGAAAAGGAATGGAAAGAAGAGAAGAAAAAAGAAAAGGTATGGTAAGAAAGAGAAAGGGAAAGAAAGGAAAGGAAATGTAAGAGACAGAAGGGAAAGAAAATGACAGGAAAGGGAAGGAAAGGGAAGAGAAAGGAAAGGAAAGGAAAGGAAAGGAAAGGAAAAGATAACAAAAGGAAAGGAAAAGATAACAAAAGGAAAGGAAAAGATAACAAAAGGAAAGGAAAAGATAACAAAAGGAAAGGAAAGTGGCACACTTTTATTTTGAAGGTCTGTGTTAGGGAAGTTTGTAGGTGTCTCTGCTCCTAAAGTGGTCATGAAATTCCCCTTGGTAACCCAAACAGATGAATATTTGACTTCACAGAAAAGGTGATGTGTGTTACCTTTAGGTCTCTGTGGATGATGGGCGTCTTGCACTGATGAAGACGAGCGACGGCCTCACACGTGTCACAGAAGATGTGAAGGACCTCGGCCTCGCTGAAACCCACATTGAGCCGCTGGTTCATCTGTTTGACCACCTGACCAGCTGCAGGACAGAGGGTGGAGGATGGAGGATTAAAGATTAATCAGGATCAATAAGCACTGCTCTACTGGTACAAGTACTGTACAAGTATCAGCTGGTTTATCTCATATTTATCTCAGTATCGAAGTTAAACAGTCTGAGTCTAGCATCTGTGTACCTTTACAGTACTCCATGAGGATCAGGACTTCCCACACGCTGTCTGACACCGCACTGATGGTGGAGTCCAGGTAACCCACGATGTTCTTATGACCCGACAGCTCCTTCTGCATCACAAAGAGACCAAGAGGGAAATGATGATCTTTGTCCGTTTCTTATCATTTTTTCATCACTTTTTCGTCATCTTTGCATTATGAGTGGATCATTATTTTGTATGGCTCATTTGTTGGTCATGGACACCAAACTGGTTTTGTCTTCAGTGATATTTTTTCTATTTTTGCTCCTGTTCTTGTCTGGAGATCCTACATGTAACCATGGCTGCATTGTTTACATGCGAAATCAGCTGTTAGCAGCCTGTAGCATATCAATGCTAACTGGTGCAAGGCCGGATGTTTCCCCACAAGGTGAGGAGAAGGAGGTGAGGACGATGTGTTGGTTCTCAGGTGTGAGCTAAGAAGTGACGACATGGACCTGTCCTTCCATCCATCGTTATTGGGAACATATAATTTACATCCGATGGACAAGCTAGCCGTGCTAAGGGAGGAGGGTGTGTCCCAGCGATAGTAACCATACAGGTGAGGAAGAGGAGGAAGAGGAGGAAGAGGAGGAAGAGGAGGAGCACAGGGATAAAGTGTCTCACCATGATGGTGATCTCTCTCTTGTAGACGTTCAGGTCGGGGACGTTGTTCACATACATCCTCTTCAGAGCGCAGCGCACGCCGCTGTGCGTACGAGCCAGAAACACCACTGAGAACCCACCTGAGAGAAAGAAGAGCACAGGTAAACGTCAGGTCAAAGGTCAGAGAGAAAACACCTGACAACACAAGCATAGGCGAGCTTCTGGGCTGAATTAGCTTAGCTTAGCATCAGCCAAGCCAATGAAGCCATTAGCTTCTTGGAAATACAAAAACATGTTCACAGAGTTTATGCAAAAGCTGAAACTGTGTGTGTGTGTGTGTGTGTGTGTGTGTGTGTGTGTGTGTGTGTGTGTGTGTGTGTGTGTGTGTGTGTGTGTGTGTGTCCTGTGATCATACGGCCCCTCTCTCATTAGAGCACACAGCTGATCTCTGAGGCCTCTGTTTGAGTAAAGAGGATGAACAAAGACCTGTTTGTGTTCCTGACCAGTCACCTTGGGTCAGCTGAGACCAGTATGGGTCTGAACTGGGAACCAGCAGGAGGAGGAGGAGGAGGAGGAAGGGGGGCAGGGAGGACAGGGAGGCTCATTCAACAGTCAAACTCCTCATTCACGAACATCACAGAGCCCTCTGATTGGCTGATGACAGACACAGAGCCTTCTGATTGGCTGATGACAGACACAGAGCTCTCTGATTGGCTGCTGACAGAGCTCATTTTTTTTATTTATATTTTATACTTTTATTTGATCTTTCTTTAACCAGGCTGGTCCCACTGACACTGAAAACCTATTTTTCAAGGAAGACCTGGCCAAGACAAGCAGCAGCAAAACACAAAGTGACAAAGACATTTTCCCTGACTAATAAGACAATTTTAACTCAAAATAAAACACAAATACTTGTTAAGATTGAAGCTTTTTGCTGTGAAACAGGTAAAAAAAAAAGTTGCAGCAACAGGCTGTTTTTTTTACATCAAAAGAAAATCACAAATTGTTTCTAAAAATAAAAACGTGATTTAAAATTCAAAATGACATCAAACAATACACCCAGGTATTTGTCTCTGTCTGACAGCATGGGAACATTTCATGAACTTGTCTTTGATCTGGTTCTTAACATAAGCTTGGTCTTATCTGTGTTTAAAAGAAGCTTCAGTTCATGCACTGCATCCTGAAGGACCACAAAGGCATTTTGCAAATGTTCAACAGTTTGCACATGAGATGCAGCACAGCAGTACACAACAGCGTCATCAGCATAAACACATTTTGATCGACATTATACACATGAATTGTAAATAAAAGTGGGCCTAATACAGAGCCTTGTAGCATACCCCTGTGGACTGACATAATATTTGAGCATACACCATCATGTCTCATCACTGCGACCGACTGCTAAGATAGTTAGCAACAGCTAGCTTCAGCTTCAGCTGAGAGTCCTGAGCCCAGAAGTCCAAGTTTTAAAACATCATGGTCAACTGTTTCAAAAGTTTCGGATAAATCAATAAAAAGTGCAGCTCGATGCTGTTCCTTGTCGAGTCACTGGCAGCAACTGCAGCCAGAGTCTGGGCAGTAGAGACGATAAGGGATTCAGAGAGAATCTGAGTGGAGCTGGGTGACAAAAATAATATTTTTTTGTGCAAAATGTTTGGAAATTATGGAAAAAAAATTTAATTCATTTTTTTTTTTTGATTTTTGGAATTTAAATTTTCTGACATTGTTGCAAATTCTTTAGATTCAGAAGTTTTTTGAATTTTTGCAAGTTTTCTAAAGTAAATTTTTTGACATTTTTGCAAGTTTTTCACATTTCTTAGTTTTTGAAATTGTTGCTAATATTTTTAATTCCAAAAGTTTGTGATACTTTTGCATAATCACTGAAATTTCAGGATTTTATAAAACAAATATTAAGATTTTAAAAGTGAAATTTTTGCAAAGATTTTGAATTCAATTCTTTGGAATTTTTTTTTTAAACTTTTGGAATTTTTATTTTCTGACATTGTTGCAAATTCTTTACATTCAAAAGTTTTTGAAATTTTTGCTAGTTTCTGAAATCTCATTTTTTTTGACACTTTTGCAAATGCAAGATTTAAAACGTTTTGAAATGTTTGCAAATTTTTCAAATTGATTGTTTTTTTCAAATTGTTTGCAAATTTTTTTAATTTATCTTTATTTTTTTACATTTTCACAATTTTTTGAAGACAAAAAATTAAGACACCATTTCATAAATAAAAAACTACTAGTTTTGATAATTATTCACTAGATATTATGTATGAATATAATTTTATATACTTTCTAATCTACATAGTAGATAAAGTAGCTTTTGTGGCTCCTGAATGACTTTAATCCAGGTAAGCTGAGGAAAAATGGCTACTAAGAAAGTAAAGGTTGCAGACGCCTGGTTCAGTGAAAGGCAACTGTGACAGTCACAGCCTGTGGAGGGCGCTCTACAGTCAGCCTGAGTAGTTACCCAGCATGCACTGTGCTCACAGAGGACAGGAAAGAGATAAGGGTTGGGGTTTCTGCTGCTCACACTTGTTCCTCCTCTAAAACATGAAGTCATCTATGATAACACACACTCTGTCCTTCTCCCTCTGGAGGTCAGGACCAGACCCTGAGCTCATCAAACAGAAACAAACTCAGAGTTCTCTGCAGCTGTAGACCCACTCCGACAGAGACCAGGACCCTCATTCATACTGAGGGTGTGTGTCATTGATAACACTTTGAAGTTAGAAAATCATGTGAAAATACTACAGAGGTACAAGAGGGACAGAATAAAGACTCAAATAAGCACAACGCCTCCTCATGGTTCCTCTGAGGGACTTTAATCCACCGTCACTCAGATTAAACAGTTTGGAGATTCCCTTCAGTCCCAGAGAGGAAACAATGAATTTTGCAGAGCATTATGTAATATCTGTAATTATTCATAATTCCAGGGTTTACAGTCTCAGGCTCATCACGCTCCTCTCCTCATGAAGGATAATGAACATGAGTTTAACCTTTCACAGCACACTCTCCACCCCCTGGCTCTAACACCTTCAGGCTCACGGTCACACACCTGAGAAACTCTGAGAGGGCTGACCTCAGATCAGATCAGAGCATCTCACATCTGAGAACAAGAAGCAGCGTTGGACAGGTCACATGACCAGCTGCACGGAACTCCCAATGAGTGTGTGACATCATCACTGACTGCTGCAGAGGGAGCGAAATTCACAAAAGTTTTCCAAACAACTCCTCATAGATGCCACAATTTTACCCAAATCTATGTAGAAATATGATATTTTTGTAGGAAGTTTTGTCAAGGATCCATCCATGTCATTTTCAAAGCTGTACGACTTTTACATGTTTGTCTAGAGGCCCAAATGCAGCAGCTTGCGTCGTGCTGAAAAGTGTCATCCCATGTTTTCTAATGGAGGGAGCTGAGAGGGCCTCTGTGGGGTTCATCGACTTTGAGGGCTCGTCAATTGAAAAGCATTTTCTAAATGACAACTTCCATAAGAACTTTTGTAAAACAGGGTCTAGTCTATCATGTGAGTGCATTTCAAGTTGTTACCACTAATGGTTTTGGAGATCATTTTTGCAGAAAGGGTAAATATGTGGCAAAATCTTATTTTAAAGGGCAACTAGCCGGCCTCCTGTTCAAGATAGGTCAGGGGTGTCAGTGTATGGTTTTTGTGTCTCAATAAATCAAACATTTTAGCGTTGGTTTGACCTCTCTAAGTTGTCAGTGAAAACGATGATGCTCCGCCTCGCGCTTTAGGCATATAACAGGACAACAGTACCGTTGTTACAATAGTTGTGAACTACCGTGTTGTTGTGCTGCTCAATCTGCTGTTTCTGCTGACTGTCTTTCAAGAAAATGTGCATCTGGAATTTAGTATTCCCCAATACACCAGATGACTGGCTCAACTCTACTTTGGTGGAGATCTCCCAATAGCAGCTTCTGGACAAGACAGTTATAGCGCCAACTAACGGCCTGGCATGCTTACTACAGTGTTTTCAGTCCCTCAGCATTTCAGTGTAATTTGCAGATTTTTTTCCACTGCATTGTAGCGTTCTCACATGAAATGTTTTTGTGTAAACGGGGCCTCTGTGGGCCTCAGGTGGGGCAAGAGAGAAAGTTATGAGATGTTGGGGGTCACCACAAGGTGTGTGCCAAATTTGGTAAGTTTCTGAGCTTGTTCAGGGGGTCTAATAAGCAATTCAGGGGCAGACAGAGTAATAAAAGAAAAGGACCAAATACAACAGGGCATCTTAAGGGTGAGGACTAGGGATGGGTACCTTTCACATTTGAAACGATACGGTACCGGTGCCCGGTACCTGGCAATCAGTATCGGTACTCAACGCTACCAATTTTCGGTACTTTTTTGTGTTTATGTGGTAAAAAATATAATTTTTTTAATAACAAAATGTATATTTTTTTCAATTTAACATATTTATTCTTTAATATATAACCTTATAATGCTGCATTCATGTCCAGCATGGAAAATCACCTACTCTTACACTCTCTTATAGTCACAAGGATGCATATAGGTACCTAAATATGGTACCTTTTGATTTTTCATGAACCGGTACCAGGTACTTTTGACAGAATTCAGTCGGTACCTGCAAAAGTACCTTATTCAGTACCCATCCCTTGTGAGGACCCTAATAAAATAGTTTGCTTTTTGACAGTAAATGCGCCTGGATGGGTCAGCTACATGTACCGTACAGATTGCGGCTTGAAATCAAATTTAACTTAAAACACGAGCCAAATATGTAACGACTCAATCTGCACTGTGCAAACGCAGTCACAAAAAGTTCAAAAACTATTTACAGTAGAGATAGACCGATACGTTTTTTCAGGGCCGATACCAATACCAATTATTTGAAGTCAAGGAGGCCATCCATCCATCCATTTTCTACCGCTTATCCGGGGTCGGGTCGCGGGGGCAGTAGCCTAAACAGGGAAGCCTAGACTTCCCTCTCCCTAGCCACTTCATCTAGCTCTTCCCGGGGGATCCCGAGACGTTCCCAGGCCAGCCGAGAGATGTAATATCTCCAGGGAGGCGTCCAGGAGGCATCCTCATCAGATGCCCGAGCCACCTCATCTGGCTCCTCTCAACGCGGAGGAGCAGCGGCTCTACTCCGAGCTCCTCCCGGATAGCCGAGCTTCTCACCCTATTTCTAAGGGAGAGCCCGGCCACCCTACGGAGGAAGCTCATTTCGGCCGCTCAAGGAGGCCGATATCCAGTATTTGAAGCTGATATTAATTTGCAGTCAAAGTGAAAATATTGGTGTCAAAATTTTGAACAATAGAAACTCCAACACTTAACTGCGTTCAAATGCCTTCAAGCATGTTTATTAAACAGCTTCAAGGCTCAGGAGCATATTTTATTATTTAGTTTATGGCACAAAGCTCAGGCATTAGTCAAGTGTGTCTCACCCCATTATTTGTCTGTTTATTCTATTTGTGTATATCAGTGTGTTGGCTGATATCCAATATTTCATTTTAAGCCAACATTGGGCGTTATCGATAATGTACCAATTTTACAGTGCATCCCTACTCCCAAACAGGACACAATTTAGCGTGTTTCTGTTCCCTCCACATGCCCACGCTGAGGCCATGCCCACATCTGTGTGGCGTCCTCCTCAGATGGCGTGATGATGAGTTAGAGAGAGACAGTTTGACAGAGAAGAGGGGGACAAACAGAGGGCTGAATGAGCGTGCACAAAGACAGCGCTGCAGGTCACATGACCGAGTGCTGCGTCGTACCAGCATTCTTTCTGCAGCAACACGATGACAAAGACTCACAATGTGCCCATTCATCAGCCGTACAGTATGCTAACAAGCTAGCTGTGGAGGCTAACGCAGTGTGAGTTCACACTTTACTTTCCAGCATCAGACATGATAAACTGTCCCCAGAGTTGGAGAGAAGGAGGTCAAAGGTCAGCGTGATTTCAGCTGAGTCACAGCGCTCAGAGCAGTCCCTGACAGGGACCGATTAAAAACTGAGGCCGCTCATAAACCATCCTCCACGTTTACTGCAGACACCCCGTCCTCTCCACACAGACCCAGAGATTCAGACACTAACACACCGAGCCGGTCTGAGCCGATCTGATCTGTGGAGGTAAATCCAGAGTCTACAGAGTCTGACGTCACCGCTGAGCCCACATCAGACCGTCTTTAACCAGCTGCTGACATTAAACCGTTTAATCCAGATCCTGATTCTTCCACACGTCGCAGACTAACCAAGAGATCACCTGATCAAAGAACAGGGAGGAATCAGGTGAGCTGAGACTGTCTGCATGGAAATGCTGAGAGAGTCTCTGCTGTTTACATGATCTGAGAGAAAGGGAGGGACACACACACAAACACACACACACAAACACACACACAGTGTCCTCACCCTGAGTGTTTCTGCTGACAGAGAGAAACAGGCTGTTTGGCCGGTCAGAGTGTTTGTTTGGTGACAGACGTGTGTCTGTTTAGCTGTGTCTACCTGCTCAGAGCTTTTTAACAGTGATGAAGAGGAGGATGACGACCTCACACAGACGCTATGAGCCTCAGAGCTGCAGATCAAACCCCAAAGAGAAAGATTTTAACGTCTGAAGCTGTGAAGACCAGAAGTGAAGAGAGTGACGACCAACATCTTCCTGTAGCTGGAGATAAAGAGTCTGACAGGACCCGCCTTCTCACGTTTCTTCCTCCAGAGGCATGATCATTTTAACAGCTGCGTCACATTTCAGCCTTTTTAGTCACATTTCAGACTCTTTTTCTTTTTATCTTTAAATTATTTCACATTTGTTTTCAAGTCTTACACGGTGTTTAACTATGTTAACTCCTTCTCTTGAGTCATTTCTTAGCACACACTAACGTTTCTTGTAAGGTTTATTGTCTCTTTTTTGCCAATTTTTTATTTGGAGTGGATCATCACTTTGTACGGCTCATTTATTGGTCATGGACACCAAACTGATTTTGTCTTCAGTGATATTTTTACTATTTTTGCTCCTGTGTTTGTCTGGAGATCCTACATGTAACCATGGCTGCATTTTTTACATGTAAAATCAGCTGTTGGCAGCCTGTAGAATGGCAATGCTAACTGGTGCTAGGCCGGATGTTTCCCACAAGGTGAGAAGAAGGAGGTGAGGAAGACGTGCTGGTTCTGTGAGCTAAGAAGTGACGACATGGATCTGTCCTTCCATCCATCGTTATTGGGAACGTAAGATCTATCTCCAATAAGATGGACAAGCTAGCTAAGCTAGTGCTAACCAAGCAATCGCAGCACCTATTTTCTTAAGGACCTTTTTTCACTTTCTATAAACTTTCTTATGCTTATTTTCTTGATTGCTGCTGTGACTCCTCCTGGATTTCCCTTTGGGGATTAGAAAAAAGTATTTTTTTATTCAAGAGGTGCATTGACTATAAACTACATTTCCCATAATACCTACTGATTATGGTACTAACGAAGTGTTGTGTCAGTTGGCAAAGAGAACAATTTACGTTTGCATCTTGTCACCAAACATAGAGCTAAGTACACCAAAGTGAGCCTTCGAGAAAAACAACAAATAGAGCAAAATGCAAACTGCAATCGCAGCAGGATGTGTTCAAGAAAGCCTGTCTCTAAATGCCTCTGCAGGGACAGAATAAACGGACAGTTCAGTGCACTCTGAACAAACATGTCTCTGATTCAGCTAACAGCTTTACCTGTCACACACCGCTCCATTAGACCCCAAACGTGTTGACACACACCTGTGCTCAGACATGTGGTGTTTGGTCAGCGTGTGTTTCAGAGAGGAGGGTGACTCAGAGAAGAGGAGGAGGAGGGAAAGATGAGGAGCTGAAGAGTCAAGGTTTTTATGCTGCTGTCAGGTCAGCCTAGACGCTGATTTGTACAAAGATAGTGAAAACTCAAGATGTCTCACTCGTCAGTGAAACAATGGTGTGTTTGCTCACAGTATAAAAACAAAGATCTACTCTCTGAGGTAAAGCAGCTCAGCCTCATCCTTAAGTCTAATCTTCATCTGATCATCAGAAACCCTCTTCTAGTCTTCACACAGAGATGATGAGTTAAAGTCAGTTTATCTGACAAAAGATGGATGTCTGATCAGTCAGAAGAGAAATAAAATCCTCCTCCGTGTCTCTGTGGCTTTAAGTCATCAGACCGGTTCAGGTTAGGGAACTTTCTCCAAAAACAAGGGCATAGTTTCAGTTCCACATTTCTCTCTCCTCCATGAGGAACCGGACTGATAAGAGCGAAGATGGTGACACGCTCACAGATGCATCCTGTTCATACATGTCATGTCTGAGTTCCTCTTTCAGACAGAAACCACACGAGTTGCAGAGGACACAAGGAAATGACTCAGAGAGGAAGAGTCCAGCTCAGAAAAAGACCAAAGATACCCAACCGCAGGCTGCCAGGACGACCTGGAGACTGAAGATCAGGCTGAAAACCATCACGGCACTGTTTCAGACTGAGAATGAAACTGAAAAGTATTTGTGTAAATCACAGGTTATATTGTTAATATTCTGATTCCTAGGAGTATCATATCATCTTTACATGAAAAAGTCTGTCAGAGTGTGGGTTTGAGTTGATTAAGTCCAAAGGCCATAGAGCAACAAGAAATAAAACCATCTGATGGTTTTTTTGCTGAAATATTCATTAACTCGTCTGATCTCTTTAATCCAAAGGAAATAACACTCCAGAATAATCTAAACTCTGTTGATGTGTTTGGATTATGTTTCATATTACCTCTATGTAACTGAATAAGCAGGCTGTCCACAGCTGAACCCTGTTGTGTTGTCTCAGCTCTTACATTATGGTTTTATAGGTCTGTGTTAATAGTGTTTCTGATAAGAAGCTCTGAAACTCAAACTGAATCTATCGTCTGTAAATACAGACTGAATCAAAGTAGATATCATCACAAATCAACAGATGAAGCCAGCTTTGGCTCTACGCTGTAGTTACCCACTCAGTCCCAGCTCAACCCGTTCTGCAGTATCAATGCTAACTGGTGCTAGGCCAGATGTTTCCCACAAGGTGAGGAGAAGGAGGTGAGGACGACGTGCTGGTTCTCAGGTGTGAGCTAAGAAGTGACGACATGGACCTGTCCTTCCATCCATCGTTATTGGGAACGTAAGATCTATCTCCAATAAGATGGACGAGCTAGCTGTGCTAACCCAGCAACAAAGGGAATACCAGAAGGCAGAGTAGCATCATGCTATTCACAGACATGGCTAACAGAGCTAACATTGGAAGAGCTTCACCTGCTGTGAGCAGACAGGATCCAGGAGACAGAGACTGAACAGACTGCTGAAGAAGCTCAGTCCTGGACCCTGTGGAGGTGGAGGCTGGCTGACTGGACAATGATGGACAAGCTGTCAGCATCTATTTTCTTATGGAGCTTTTTACAATTTCTATACACTTTCTTACTTTGGTTTTCTTGATTGCTGTTGTGACTCCTCCTGAATTTCCTCTCAGGGATAAATTAAGTATTTTCTATTCTATATTGTAGCAGCTCTGCTCTTAGTTCTGTGTTCAGTGCAGCTGTTTGTGTTTCTGACCGTCAAAAGTGAAGGCATCAGGGCGGCTGTGAGTGGGTCAGAGTGCAGCAGGAGGGAGGGGTGGAGGTGTATGTGTAAGTAGGAGCAGGCGAGCTGAAGATGATGATTTTCATTCAAGGTTTTGTTCCTGCCTGTTTTGAGTTGGCGTGATCACGGCTGACCGTTAGACAAGTGAATAAAAACACTAATCAGCATCATCATCGTCATCATGTTGCATGCTATTTTACTCAATTTCTGCGCAATTCTAGTAGTAATGGAAACACCGGCATGGCGCAATTGTCCTTTATCGGAACTTCAGACATATCACTTTGATTTTGCAAAACAGTGTAATGGAAACACAGCTAGAGACTCTGAGCATGTTACATTTTGTTAAAGCTGAAAAAGTCTGTGCAGTTGAGACAGTGAGGGATTCTGGGAGAATCTGGTGGAGCCGGTGACAAAATTATTATTATTTTTTTCTTTCAAGAGTCTAATCTCTTCTTGACTCTACTTCCTGACATATTTTAAAATCCCTGAAAAAAATACACAAGAACGTCAGCTGTCAACCATCATTAAACATGACTTAAACCCTTGTTTTTAACTTCTTGTAATAACAAAATTAAACTTTTCAGATAAAAAAAAGGACCTGAATACAAGTAGGGATGTCACGATATTACATTTTCACTTCCGATACGATACGATACCGATACTGCAGCATTGAGTATTGGCCGATACCGATATTAATCCGATACGATATCAGCATTAAACATGCATACTTTTAGTACTTATTTTGTAGTATGGCTTTCATTTTAGAAAAGGCTTGATTAAGTGATATTATTCAAACAAAAAACAGTAATCAGCAACAGTAGGTATGAGGAAAAACTGACCCATTGATCATTAACCAATGGGTAACAGAAATTTTAACATTAAGCATAAGAATATACTAGTAGTTGAATAAAATAAAGAATAAATTAGAAGACCCAGAAAATAACCTAAATTAATCAAATAAAAACAGCAGGAGCGGGGTCTGGAATGGACTGCTTATATCGGAGATTTTAGATGCATTCCGATACGATACCGATATTTGTTTTTTGCTGATATTGGACCGATATCAGTATCGGACTGGGACACCTCAAAATACAAGGCAGTCAAATGATATCTTCAAATCAACACAACAATCAGACGTGAGAAACATTTCTACGAGGTGTATTAATTTTTTAAAGTTTGACCACAGCCCATCTGGAATGACTGGGGAGATGGATTTTTTGACCTATACTGCAGCCAGCCACCAGGGGGAGCAGTTTGGCAAGATGGAGTCCATTTTTTTAACAGTCTATGGCTGAAACACATTGATGTTTATCAAACAGGCACTATCAAATGAAGGACTGAGAGCAGACGAGGAGGCGAGAAAAGGCGAAGTAATTCAAAAAATGGTTTAACAAGGGAAACTCAATCCTGCTCAGAGGACCAATCACAGGCTACTCTGCCAAGAAGTTACATTTTAAACCAGGCCTAAGGTTACGGTTCCTGTTTGTTCACCTGAGCAAACTCTCACCTCAACAAACTCTAACACCAACAAACTACAGCTGCTGAGCTGATCCAGGAGACGGACGGTTTATAAGAAACTCACTGACAGAGAGTTTGACAAACAGCAGCTCAGGACTCAGAATGATGAGCAAAGGTCAAACACAGACACTCCACATGATTATATGATGACACACACACACACAGGTTACACTTTGACTCAGTAGCTTATTTACAGCCTGTTGGTTTATACTCCTGCTGTATGTCCTCATAGCCTTACGTTCTCAACTACACGTTAGACTGGTCGCCTGTGTAGCTTCATCTTTGCTGGGTCTAACATTTAAGGAATCTCTGGTTATCCTTAGGTTGACACTACTCAGACTACAAACAGAACCAGACCCCTCTGAGACCAGTTCAGATTCTGTTCCTGTCGGGTCAGTAAACAGAGTTTCTGACGTCAGGAGACGATGATGGGGTTTGTTTTCTGTGCGTATGTTTGATTCTGTAAACACAATCAGGTAAAAACAGCTCTGGGCTTTCTCTTTCACTCACCTGGAAGCTTCCAGGTTTATTTTCTGAGTCGACCTTGACCCAGAAAATCCTCCACCAGTAAAAAGAGACAGAGACAGAATGATTCACAGAAGAGTCCTTCATCCACCAGGTTATTAAAGTGTCTGACTCAGTCTTCGTCCAATCAACTCTGCGTTAGACACTTTGTAAACTAAACACAGTCTTGTCGAAATCATCTGATATTCTGTGACATAAATCATTGCACTTTAATAACCCCTGATTGATAAAGAGAAACCTGGTGCTGGGTATTCTGGTTAAACTGGGCCAGTCTCAGTGTGCGAATGATGGAAACAGAGCTGTTAGAGCCGATGGTTGTGAAATAACAGCTGTTGTGTTTTCACTTCCTCATTTTGAGCCTAAACACGATGGAGATCCTCATTTCAACATCTCCAAACACAGATCTTTGTTACACCACCATGGAAACACTTCCCTGAAGCCTGTTGACATCCTGAGGGTTGATCTGTCTCTGCAGACGCCTCCTTTATGTGTCGACCCACAGAGCTCTGCTGTTACTTGTTTAGATGTTGTGTAATTTCATAAAATGAGAGTAATTATCGCAGACTGTCCCGTCTCTGTTAGACACTCGTCTTTGTTGATCTGAGCAGCTGCAGAGAGAGCACTTCCAGGGACGAACTGAGGACCTGAATGAACACGTCCAATAAAGAGGCGTTCAAGGCTGGATGTTGACTCAGGAGGCTTGGACCGTTGTTGTCCTGAGGGCTAACCCCCTGAGGTACAGCTAAAACAGGATGTAAACCACAGCTGTATGGAGCGAAGTTGTCAGCTTTAGCTCGACACCACATCCCCAGTGCCCCAGTTAAGGTACCAAACTCTCCACAGCCTGGAAGAGCAGAGCGACCTACTTTACTGGATCTGTGAGGGATTTCTTGGGACATGAGCAGATGTTTAGGAGCAAAACTGAGCTTTTACTGCAGAGAACAGACCAATTACTAGCTCATTAAACGAGCAGGGCCCAGAGTCACTGCTCGTTTAATGAGCTAGTAATTGGTCCAAACAAGAGGACGGACGGGTGACGGGTGAATACGGACACACTGAGAGCTGACACACTGCAGCAACGTTATGATTGTTTTTAATGCAGAGACCTCCACCACAGAGTCATGACTGTGTTTACTAATGCAGCGATTAGGCCTGTCACGATAATCAATAAATCAAATCTAACTTTCCTAACATCAGGTTCTAAAACGGATTTAGCAGATTCATTGCAGAGTGAGCATCTGTCAAAAATGCAATCTTTGGGGTGAAGACGGGGCTGCTCGCGCGTACACACGGAGAGAGCTGAAGCGAGCGTCCTGAGGGGTAAGGAGGAAACACACGCTAATATGAGTGATGGCACCAAAGATACGGTTCTTAAGCCGCCTGCCACAGTCCCAGTGTGGGAATATTTTGTTTTTTATCAGAATAAATAAAGTGTGAGCTCATGAACACCAACGAGCTGATATGTCGCATTTGTTTTAAAATAGTGGCGACGAAGAAGAAGAAGGGGAGGTGCAGCGGAGCCTTGTTCTTTGACAATCCGCTCTTACTGAGACTTTTGGTCTGCAAAGTAAATAGAAATAAAAGCGCCAAATGGTGGCGCTCAAAGACAGATACATTGCCAAAGAAATGCAGCCCTTCAATACGGTTGAAAGCCAGAAATGTTAAAAATGTTTGACAGACAGTACGGATTGACTGAGAAAAAGTACATGTTACAAACAATTAAGGAACTGCATAAACTCCCTTCTATTTAGGCTATAGTTTTTATATTTGTTTTTCTTTAGAGACAGGGTCTATGTTTTATTGTTTTTGATTAGTATTAATTATTTTCATTGACATGTATTTTTTTCTAAAAGAGAGTCCATTTCATTTTCATTTTATTTTTTTTCTCTTTCTTGTTTGTTAAATTTATCATATTTTTTGTTTAATTTATTTTATTTAAAAGATCCTGACCTTTTAACTACAATTGAATACTCTTAAGAAATTAAAGTTTCTTGCTTCTGATATGGTGTACTCACTTTATTATCCCATTTATCATAATTACATCAATGAAAGAAATGAAAAAAAAATCAAAATAATATTAACAATAATATAATTTATCCGCAATAATATTTTGGAAAATTATCGTCTAGCAAAATTTGTTATTGTGACAGGCCTAGCAGCGATCTGCACTACATACATGTCTGCTTTTAATGCAGTGACATCCACTACAGAGTCATTACTGACTTTTAATGAATTACAAACCAATCAAAACTTAAAAAACATAAGTCTGAAAGTATGTCTCTGTTTTTTTCGAATGTAAATATTAACATATGTCCCTAAAAGATGATGAAACATAAGGGTTATCTCCTGTTCTCTGGACTCACCTTCAGCCACCAGCTCCTCCACGGTCACCTGGTACCTGCCCACCGCGAACACCTTCCCCAGGAAACTGCTGACCCCGGAGCTCGACCCGGACCCGGACGCCCCTCCGAGCCCTCCGCTCTCAGACTTTGGCATTCTGGAGAACTTCTTCATCCTGGAGCTCCTCTGACACCTAAACCAGTCCCTGTCTGTGGCGAATGACCCACTCAGTCCAGATTTAAGTCGGTTTGTCTCCTATCCCCTTATCTGGAACTCCTTCTCCTCCTGCATGCTCCTCTGGCTCCTCTGCAGGGTCTGGACACCGTGTGCTGGTACCACATTTACAGTCAGTACTCACAGAGGAGGGCTGGTCCGGATCACAGGGCGCATCCACTCAAAACACACTGCGCTAGCTGCATTAGCTGATCACACAGATCCCTGTTAGCTTGCGTGGAGCCCGCGGTGTGCACAGAGGAGGGCAGAGGGGAGGAAAGACCACACAGAGGACTAACACTGCCTCTGGAGAGTCCCAGAAAAGAAAATCCACCTCAGCAGCCCTCCAGGAGCAGCCCCGGGTCTGCTAGCATCACACGCCGCGGTGAGTTCCCTTCCCTCGGCTAGTTAGCCCGCTAGCTGCGGAGGTTAGCAACTAAGGCTAGCAGACACAGCGGGTCCTCAGCAGACAGCAGCCGGGCTGACACGCTCCGTGCCCGGCCTCCTCACACCTCAGCGTCCGTTAGTGTCCTGAAACCCTCCAGTGAAGTTTCCCAGGGTCCACTCCTCCAGCCCCGCGTCTTTCTCACGGAGCCAAACTTCCCGTGGGTCCCTGACGGCTGCCAGAGACCAGCGCCGCGGATCAGACTGTTACGGGGCTCTGCTACAGAGGAGGGAGGTTTGTTATTTACCCAATGAGAGTAACAGCCGAACCCAAACAGGCCCCGCCCCCTCACAGTGTTACCATTGGTGTAAGGAGACAAGGTACGGAGGCCCCAGAGAGCCAATCAGAGAGCAGGAAATAATGAATGAAGTTATCACAACATGAATAAAAACGATTCAGGGTTTAAAAAAATAACATAAATAGTTCTTTATTTTGAATTATGTGGGTCAGAAATGTTAAAACAAAACAATAGCAGAAGCACAGCTGTAAAAACAACATCTACTTAATATCTATTATATTATATTATATTATATACTATATTTATATCTATTATATTATCTTATATATATATATATATATTTTTTTTTTTTTTTTTTTTTTTTTTTTTTACTTTTTAGGACGCAATGGTTTACACAAATATAGATCATCAAATGAAGTGTACAAAATTAATTTTATTTTAGCTTCAGAAAAATAAAACACAATTTATAACAATATTATTATAACTTTTTTAATACTAAAAACAGCATATAGAAATCAAAGAGAGAAAAATAATAAGATAATATGTATGAATTAAAAGGCTGCTTTTCAAGACAAGGCAGAATCAGTTTCCAACAAACAAGATTTTATTTTAATTTTGTCCTCCAACATAATTACACTGGTCTTTAACCTGTAAATAATCCAAAAGAAAGGATTTTTTTTAACATAGGGACAAAAAGAAGACAATATCACCGCAGTCAGCTTTTGATCTCTTGATGATCTCAGCTGTCTTTTTACACCAGGCTGTAAACATGTTTATTTCTGCAGTAAATTAAAAAAGACACTTGAAAAAAGGTGTGTACTTTCCCAAACTGATTAGATGAACTCTAGCGGACAGTCGAGGAACTGCAGCTTTCTTCACTTTCTTCCATTGATTGATTAATTCTTTGTATTTAAAATCCAAAGCTCCTTGTTTTGCTTTTTTTGGCTGCAATGGGCCACCATAGAGCAGACAGAAAGGGGCCTTGGTCTGAGTGACAGAGAGTCTGAGGAGAAAGTGAGGGAGAAAGAGCTCAAACAGACTGGAAGAATTCAGAGCATGAAGAGATAAACAAACCTCAGGCTGAGCTAACCTGACGTCACATTTATTCTCCGGTTAATTCATAAAAACCTCATCGTCCTCTTGTCTGTGGGCATTTTAAAGTGTCTGTGTCTCACTCAGTCTCAGGCCGTCTGCAGAAAGACAAACACAGTGATTTATCATCACACACAGCCAATGAGGAAGTGCTGAGACAGCTGCTCAGTGAACAAAGGCATGTGATCAGGCCAGAGAATCCAGAATATAAACCTCAACACTTTGATTGTGGAACAATGAAACAGCAGAGAGGCGTCTCTGCGGCCCTCCCCTGTCGTCAGAGTGTCAGAAATCGGAGTAGAAAGAGAGACTTCTCCTCAAAAACAGCTCTCAGGTTTCATATCCAGGTCAGTGTTAGGCCCCGTTTACACGGAGACTCCCGCAACGATTCTTCCTTTGCGTTTTCAAAAGCCACCCGCGTTTACATGAGGACGGCGTGAAAACGATCCGCGTTCATACGACTCCAGGGGGAGAAGTCTCCGCTTCTGTTCTTTCTTTTTCTGCCGTTTTGTTGTGTGAGACGGTCGGCAATCCAACCATAACGCGCATTACTGCCAACTACTGGCTCAACTGGAAATGTGGCTGAGCGCGGAGCCTTCACCTGAAACTGCGAGTGCGCACGCGGTGACGTCAGCGTTTCACCCTGAGACGCTCCGCTCTGTGTTTACACGAAGCTGGATGGAGGAGCGGATTCAGATCTTTCCACTCTGGGGAGCGTTTTCAAAAGTTTGCGTTTTCACTGAAAACGCAACGTGGTCTCGTCTAAACGGACGGTGGAAACGCAACGAAATGTTTGCGGAATCGACCGTTTTCGGCGTCGTGTAAACGGGGCCTTAGAGGAGCACATGGCAGAGAGGAGGATTACATAAGAGAGAGGAGGAGCAGGGAGCGGTCACATGACTGAACAAACCCCTCTGTCTGAGCACATCCTGCTCCTCTCTGACACACTTACTGTTCTGTGACTCTGAGAGAAGCTTATACTGCCACATGCTGGTGATTACAGACAGAGACATGCTGAACAGTTTACTGAGCAGGTAACAAAACATCCATCCAAAACATCCATACAGCTTACTTTTCTATTCATCTAAAATATTTACACCTTCCACAGCACTTTGATTTGCAGCCACACTTGTCCAGTTGCTGACAACTTTGTGCAACCGGTGTATTCACTGTCTAAAAGACTCACCATTGATCACCAACTGTTTTCCATCCCCAGTCAGCAGGACTGCCTCAGGCTGACACTGGATTGCCTTGACCCCATACGCAGCCTGCTTGAGACGCAGCACGTTCAGTGTGTTGAAGCAGAGCTGCTCTTGTTGGAGGAATGGCTTCATATGGTCGCTGCTTTCGGGCAAACACGTCAAGTCTGGCCTCATCCACACCCACAGTTGTACTTGATCTATTGTACATCAAGATTGGGGATGAGTAGCAAACTAGGTACTTTTATGGGTACTGACTGATTTACGTCTGTAGTACTGACTATTAATTCACATAAAATCAAACAATACCATGTTTAGGTACCTAAACGCATCCTTGTGACTGTTAAAGAGTGGTAGAGTAGGCGATTTTCCATGCTGGACATGAACACATCATTGCAAGGTTCTATTCATTTAATTTCTGTACCGCTTATCCTGTTTAGGGTCGCGGTGGCTAGAGCCTATCCCAGCTGTCATTGGGTGAGAGTCAGGGTACACCCTGGACTGGTCGCCAGCCAATCACAGGGCTGATACATAGACAGACAATCATTCACACACACACTCACAGACACTTTAGAGTGCTCAATTAACCTGATGAGCATGTTTTTGGACTGTGGGAGTAAGCCGAAGGACCCAAAGAGAACCCACGTATGCATGGGGAGAACATGCAAACTCCACACTGAAAGGCCTGTTGGCTAAGCTGGGAATTAAACCCTTGACCTTTTTGCTGTGAGGCTGCAGTGCTAACCGTGCAACCCTGCAAGATTATATACTGGAGAATAAATGTGTTAAATTTAAAAACCTTTGTGATTTTATTTTTTAAATAAAGTAATATTAATTACCATATAAACACACAAAAGTATCAAAAATTGGTACCAGTGAGTACCGATATTGATTGCCAGGTACCAGGCACTGGTACCGCACCATTTCAAATTTGAAAGGTACCCATCCCTAGTCACGAACTACAAGCTTTTACAGAATCTTAAGGTCAGCATCAGTCAGTACAGAAGGGCACTGATTAAGGCTGTATTCAGACCAGAAAAGTCCTTTGGTCCACTTGTTTGGTCCGGACCAAAAATGTGTGTTTTATGCTCTTATTAGAGCTGCAAAATCATTTTCAGTTTCAAGAGCAGCTCCTTCAAAGCAGGCTTAACAACACCGTTTACAATTTAGGAACAGGAAGACCAATGATCGCAGCAAGGAGACGCTATGCTCTGCGTGTCCTGACCCACAACATGCTAGCAACAGCGTGGCTAAACAGAAGATGAAGCATCAGGTATGAACCAAAGACGGTTAGGTTACGGTGGCTTTATAGGCCCAAAAGGCGCATGTATCCTGTAGTTAGGTCTGATGGACCTTGGTTTGTATTCAGACCTGCACAGGAGAACCACGAACCGCACCAGAGTTCGTTTGGAAGCGGACCGAGACCACCTCAGAAAGTGGGTCTGGGTCCGGTTGTTTGGTCCGCACCAGGGTTCGTTTGTGTCTATTCACACCTGCATGAAAAGTCCGCACCAGCGTGGGAAACAAACCCTGGTCCGTTTAAAGTGGACCAAACAGTCCAGGTCTGAATACACCCTTAGTTTGCTAAAACTGGGAGAGGCCTTAGGTTAAATGTACCTGGTTTGACTTTGTTGCGAAATATTCATCAGAAAAAGTGACCAACTTCAATTGTTGCTATCTTGACATGATGAATATTCGATTGTGTAAGAGTGTCCCTTATTAGTGTATCTATGCACAATTTCATGCTTTCATCACCATGTAAAGGATTTTTTCAGGTATCTGCTTCACTAAGACAGAGCATTCAGAAGTTTGAGAATCTAAAAACAAAATGAACAAAACTCGGCGAAAAAAAAATAAAAAAAAAATGGAAAGTTGTCAGACAGAAATGTTACCTGTTAAGCATCATGGCACCAACATCTCTAACCCTAACCCCAGTTTGTCCTCTGAAGGTGTGCACACCTGCTGCTCAGCCCTGCCGCCCCCTGCTAGTCTCTATGGGGAAGTACCTCACAGTGAGCATGTGCAGACAGAATGGATGATGGTCACGCATGAGGAAGTAACGAGACACAGAGTTGATCTTAAATTTCTTTATTTGATGTTTCTACTGGTGAGCACAGGTGAACCTGAGCCACGTGACTGTGTAAGAAACAGGAAGTAACTCTGTTAAAGACGCACTGACACAGCTTCCTCGGTGTGTATGGGAGCTAATGTTAGCCTGTACTCTCTTTTTGTAAACTTTTTATGAGAACACTTTCACATTTTGAGCCTCTGAGCACCGCAGACTGATGTTTCCAGAACATTCATTATTTTAAAATATTGATAAAAACAGTTAAGTCTAATAGTTTATTATAAACAGAAACAAATAAAATAAAGCAATAAAGAGAAAAGCCTGGAGTGTGAAGTGGTATTTTTAAATAAATAAGTTAAGGAAAACAGAGTCTCTCAGGTTATGTCATGTTTAATAATCGGACGGTTAGCTGTGCTGAATGAAGTTTGTAAATACTTTCTGAAGTACAAGCAGAGATACATTAGAGTTAAACTAACTACAGAAATATTAAAGTTAAAGTTTAATAAAACTGTCTTTCTGCATTCAGACCAAACCGTCTCCTCTGTCCTGTTTATTCTGCTGCAGAGTCAGTTTTGATGTTGTAACAGGTATCAGTTACCCTCACTTGAGTATTTCATCTGTACTGGAGTAAAGTATTGACCTTCACAAACACAGCAGTGAACATAGTTTGAGGAAACTAATGAAATCAAATCAAACAGAAACATGTTGTTAGTTATCGTCATCGTCTCCTCCACAGATCTTCAGCAGAGTCTTTCCGTATTTCCCTCCACAGTCAGACTGAAACACAAAACAGCTTTTATTATCTCATGATCTCATGTTCTCATATTGCCATGTTAACATGATCTCACGTTTCCTTTATCTCATTTTTATGTTTTCATGATAACATTATCTTAAGTCTATATTTATGTTTACATTATCTCATGATCTCATATTTATTTGTTTACATTATCTCATGATCTCACATTTATTTGTTACATTATCTCGTGATATTTTATTTACATGTTTACGTGGTCTCAGGATTTTATGTTCAAATATTTACATTTCCTCGTGTTTCATGACATAATTTTGAATTTTTACATTGTCTCATGATCTCAAGTGTAAAAGTTACAATTTCTCATGTTTGAGTTTTTACATTATCTTGTGATTAGATATCTACAATGTCTCATAATCTGATAACTGAAGGATTACATCGTCTCATGATCTCATTTTTGAATTTTTACACTTTCTCATGTTTATGTAATACTTTAACTCATGGTTTCATTTAACATATTTGCAAAATATTACAACTATAAATTCACATTATCTTGTGATTTTATGTTTGGGTATTAAGATTATCTCATGATATAATATTTCAAACATTACCTCAAGTTCTCATATCAACTTGTTTACATTATCTAAGAATTTTATGTTTAAATATTTAAATTATCTCATGATGTTCTATTTACATGTTTACATTATCTCACAATTTCATGTTTGAATATCTAGATTGTCTCATGTTTCAGTGTTTACATTATGTCATAATTTCGCGTTTGCATGTTTACATTACCTCATAGTATTTGTGAATGTTTACATTGTCTCATGATCTCATGTGTAAATGTTTCAATTTCTCATGCTTGAGTTTTTATGTTATCTCATGATTAGATGTCTACACCGTCTTATAATCTCAGGTTTGAATGTTAACACTGTCTCATGATATCATATTGATGTATTTACTAAATCTCATGATCTCTTATTAGCATACTAACAGAATACATCATGTGATGATCTTATGCCTGAGTGTTTACATTGTCTTGTGATCTCATGTGTGAATGTTTCAATTTCTCATGTTTGAGTTTTTACATTATCTCATGATTGGATGTCTACAACGTCTTATGACTGAAAAAATACATTATACATTATGTAATGATCTCATGTTTGAAAAATTACATTTTCTCATGATCTCATATTTATAATTTATATTACCTCATGGTCTCATTTTAACATGTTTATATAATTTCATATCTGTATGTTCCCACGATCTCATTTTTACATTACCTCATTATGTCACACTTGCATAATTTCATGACCTCATGATGTTTAGATGAAGTTAAAGAAAGAGGATATGATCAGTGAGAGTCTATGAGGTCCTCTGATTGGTTTGTTACAGTGGTTAGTGGTTAGTTTGATGGTTAAGTGTAGTGGTGTAAGTGAATCAGGTTACTTTGATGTTACTTTGTAGCGTCAGGTGGAGCTCAGGTGTTAGTCGTCTCCTCCACAGATCACCTTTATAGCATCTCCATGATCCCCCGACAGATCAGACTGAAAAACGCAACAAACGGATCAGGGTCAATCCAAACCTGAACCCTGGGCCATAACCCCCCAAAAAACAGGAGAATCCAGAACCTACATCCAGTCTGAGCGTGTGTGAGACCAGTTTAACCAGTTCAACCAGCTGGAACACACACCCCTGCACACACAGAGTTCAGTGTGCACACACCTTTCTCACACAGTGGTCAGGTGTGCTCAGAGCATGGTTTTCCAGCTCAGGGTTAGAACAGTTTAGTATGTGAGACAGGTCTCCATCAGGTCTGAAATCTCTGCAGGTTAGTGATTTAAATATTCAAGAGAAGAAGAAAACGTCTTCCTCACCTCGATGGCTGAGTGCAGCGAGTACTCGTACAGCTTCTTAAACTCGGCTCTGATGTCCAGCAGGTCGATCTCAGACCGACTCACCATGATCCGGTTCAGAGTCGACTCACATGTTCCTGCCCCCTGAAGACACACACACAGAAACACAGAAAACATCTGTCAGTTATTCCAAAGATCTCACAAACACAGACCCAGTCCTCTGAACAGATCCATGGACTGACCTTCATGCTCTCATACAGTCGCTCTGCCAGGTACGTCGGTACACTCTTCACACACTTCACTGCAGGATGAACAAACAATAACACAATAATGAACATAATTACTAGGGGTGGGACTTGATTAAAAAAATTAATCGAATTAATTATCCCATTTGTAATTAATTAATCGTTATTAATCGCATTTTAATCACATCAATATTCAACATCAGAAGCAACACTTTTCAATTCAAACAGATTTTGGTAAAAGACTAAATCATTGAATATTCTCATACACAAGTTTAAAAAACAAAATCCTGTTTATTTTGTTCAGAAGATGTTTTTTTTTTTTTTGTGGACACAGGATTTGTAATTAATTGATCTAATTAATCACATTTTAATCTTATATCTGCTTAAGGTCCCCACATAAAGAATTTGAATTCTAGGGCATTACAAAATTATAGTGCATGACTAACTGAATGAATACATGAAAAAGAGAAGATTTGTAAATCCTTTTTTTTTCAACTGGTCAATATTACTTAAAATGTCTGTGTTCCCTGCCATTAACATTGGATTACTGTTTACTGTGTCTATAGAAGTAAATTATATTTTTTTTCAGCGGAGGGAGGCGGAGTCTGGTGGAGCTTGTCAATCAAAATCCTGCTCGTAAACTACTGTGGGTGAGAGCTGCGTGCTCTTTAGACAAGAGCTCAGCATGGATATGAGGAGAAATGTGAGATGACAGAGACACAGAGAGACGCTGCGAGTCAGAAAAGTTCAGGCAGCTCACGCTCCAACTGAGGATGTGTCGCTGTAGTTCAGAGAGAAAGAGCGGCGCCATCGTGAGAAAATATGACAGAGATCACAGAGAGGATCAAAGGATGGAGCGCCCGAGATGAACGGGATCAAAAAAGTTTGATATTTCTATTTTTTTGACCAAAAACAGGAAGAAAGACATAAAAGAAGTGAGTCCAACTCTTCTTAAGTAACTTTGGTGTTTACATGGTCATAGAAAACAAGATTATTTGGGTCTTGAATGATCGTTTAAGATGCTCTGAAAATGTCTGGCAGCCAATGAGTTAATCTTGCATTGATTTTTATAACGCGTTAATGTGCAGTGTGATTGATTAATCTAATTAACGTGTTAAAGTCCCAGCCCTAATAATTACATAACATTTATGAACACGTTATACAGAGCATCAGTCGGGTCTGGACCCACCGACAGCCACCAGCAGCTCCTCCAGAGCTCCGGATAGCTCCCCCTCGATGCTCTCCTGCAGAGTTTTCCCAGAGATCTCCTTGTAGTCCACCAGAGCTACCAACACACAGAGCAGAGGCAGAGTTTGGGCTCAGACTGGTCTTATCAAACACATCTAAGCGTGTCCGTTGGACTCACTCTGTCTGAGCTGAGGGATGCTTCTGTGGCACAGGATGTCGATGAACTTGGACTCATCAGTGCCCCACTTCTTCTCCCCGGCCTCGTACAGCGCCTGAAGAGGACACACAGTTTAACGATTATGAAAACAGGTGAGCTGACAGGTGTAGAGTCAGACTGGGCTGTACCTTAGCGTCCTCTTTAGCTCTGTCTCTATCCACCTCTGTGCTCTCGTCTCTGTCACCCTGAAACACAGACCCCAGCTGTAAACCAGCAGACAGTACAGCCTCCGTTACACTCTGTCGCATAAAGAGGACTGACCTCCGCCAGGATGAGCAGAGCCTCAGCAAAGTCTCCAGAAACCTCTGACTTCAGGTCCAGGGTCACCTTCTTCTCCGTCTCTGTGGACCAGACAACAAACAGCATGAGGGTTAAAGAATTCAGGACCAGCAGCAGGTCTTCACTGTAGTTTTCATGAGTCTGAATCATTGTGTTCCTGCTGGCTCACCTTTCAGGTAGACATCGTTCAGAGCTCGGATCTGTTCAGCTGATCTGGAGGCAAAGATCTCGATCAGGATGGAGTCTGTTGTTCCTGCTCCCTGAAACACACACACAAACAAATTACACATGTAAAAACGTCTTTCCATGAGTTTCATCACGCTGAGACGCAGCGATCCGTCCCGACAAACATCCACAAACACTCTCACAGAGCTGATGGTCTGAGTTTACTAATTTGACCTCCGACCTTCATCGCTCTCATCACTTCATGACAGTCGTACGCAGCGGGAGGAGTCACCAGTGCCACCAACAGGTCTTCAAAGTCTCCTCCAGTGTCTCCTTTCAGGTCCTCAACCAGCGTCTGTTAAAAACACACACAAACCCTCAGTTAATTCAAATCAGCACCACACCCATGCAAATACACAGGCTGTTCAGGATCCACGCACACACACACAGATACACACGGATCAGGTGCTCAGTAACACCTGTCTGTATATAAACAGGCTATATTTAGCATTTTGGGGCATAAATCCGACGGCTGATATGAAACTCATTCAAAACTGTGTTGTTTTGCCTCTGATGCTTCTCTGCACAGAATTTCTCCCTGTCCACACTACGGAAGCCCTAGATGGTCATTTAAAAATCAGTCATGTAAAACTAAACAGAAAATTAATTCAACTGCATTACATGCCTGTAAAAAGCAGCACAAACTCAATTCTGTCCAGTTTTGTTGCAGTTACATAATTTTTTTTGAAAACTTTATTTACTATAGAAAACTTTTGCTATTTATTTTTTCAGTTTAATTTAACTTTATAAAACATGCTGCTAAGCCTGGAAGCTGTTTAATAAACTCATGCTTGGAGGCATTAAAAGCAGTAAAGTGTTGGAGTTTGTATTGTTCAAATTTTTTTATGCCAATATTTTCACTTTGACTGCAAATGAATATCGGCTTCAAATATCAGTTATCGGACTCCTTGCCTACTAAAACTCCAGGTTGAAGACCCACCTTTTAAAAGCTGCCTTTTATTGGAGCATTTTAACAATTCATTTTAAGATCTTCTCTTTAATTCTGCACTGCCAATTTTATCTTAAAATCTGTTTTAAAAATCTGTTTTAAAAATCTATTTTAACTTTTTTTTTAATCTTATTGTTTTATTGTATCTTTTTTATTATTTTAATCTGCTTTTAAATTGAATTTTTAATTGTTTTCTTTTAATTTGTTCTGTCTGTAAAGCACTTTGAACTGCCTCATGCTGAAATGTGCTATATAAATAAACTTGCCTTGCCTGATAATCAGTATCGGTATTGGCCCCAACAAATCCATATAGGTCTTTATATATATATATATATATATATATATATATATATATATATATATATATATATATATATATATATATATATATATATATATAAACTAAAAAAACTAATAATTTCTATAAAAAATTAATGTTATATATATATAACATTAATATATATATATATATATATATATATATATATATATATATATATTTATATATATATATATATATATATATATATATATATATATATATATATATATATATATATATATATATATATATATATAAACTTCTTTTTTTATTATTATTTTATGTAAAAATATTATTATTTGTATTATTACTATAGGGGGCCAGGGTGTTATGCTATCCTTACGATGGAATTCTTTTAGGATTGTTGGGGTGCCAATTCAATTCAAATAGTGAATCTTTCAAAATTACGATTTTAACAATTTTTAGTGTGCTTACTAAACGATAGACAACGTGAAATAGTAAAATGATGATGATGAGGAAGTCTACAGACTGGATCAGGAGACACATTTTCCAATAAAATGCACATCATGTGAGTCAGAGAGAAACATTTCACCCCCTGCTGGAGAAAAGTGGGAACTTTTTTACGATCCAGTTTATAAACAAAGACTGAAATTAAGACTTTGAGTTTGACGAAAAAAAAAATGATTTTTTTGACAAAGAATCCTGAATTTGATACTGTCAAACAAAAAATCCTAATGTATTGTATAACAATTTTTACTGAGTGTGTGTATGTGTGTTTGTGTGTGTGTGTGTGTGTGTGTGTGTGTGTGTGTGTGTGTGTGTGTGTGTGTGTGTGTGTGTGTGTGTGTGTGTGTGTGTGTGTGTCCTACTCTGCCTGTGGCCTCCTCATAAGCCTCACAGATCAGCTGTCTCTGCTCGCTGCTCCTGCGGGTCAGGATGTCGATCAGAACTTTCTCTTTGGTTCCTGGACAAGATCAGAGAGAAGGACGTCAACACACAGGTCACTGACCAGTGTGTGTGTGTGTGTGTGTGTGTGTGTGTGTGTGTGTGTGTGTGTGTGTATGCATACCCAGTCCTTCAATAGCCTTCCTCAGAGCCACAGCATCCTCTTTAGCGTCAAAGTTAGCTTTAGGTTTTATGGTTCCTCTTTCTCCTTTCTGACACAAACACACAGTTTGAACGTTTACATGTTGAAGTGTTTGAATTAAACATTTAAGTAAAGTTTTTAAATCAAATATTTGAATAAAGTGTTGAGTTGACTCACTGTGACTGAGAAGGAAGAAGGTTTATTCACGAGGTCATCGAGGTCGTCCTGCAGGGAAAACGTGTTTAAGCTTACGTGAAATTAAATTTCAGTGATGATGAAATCAAATACTTGACTCACCCATAAAGAAGACATGATGGCAGCCAAAGGTTCCTGGAAGAAAGAGATAAAAGGTAAAAAAGTTAAAGCTCCTTTAATCAAAGACGTGTTGATGTCTAAAGAGATGTTTGTTAAAATGAAGTTAAACATCCTCTTCACCATCCGTCTGTCCCCATGATCAACTGATCTGATCCAAGCAAACCAAACACGGATCAGATTAAAGGTAAACCAGGAGAAAATCTGGATTTAAATAAAATAATCTGTCTGACAGACTGAGTCTGACAGGTGAGTTCAGATCTCATGACTTCAGGATTGATAAATCCCCTGAGAGTAAACCTCTGATTTTCTCTGTAATCTCTAATCTACAGTTTCTATGATCTTTAATCTGGATCAAAGAACACACACACACACACACACACACACACACACACACTCACACACACAAAATAAAAAGATCCTAAAGCTCTTACACTCACCTGGATTTCTGTCTGAAGAGGAAGCTTGTTCCGTCACACCTTGAGCTCTGTGGAAATCTACCTGTGGATACCACACCCTGCTGCCTTCAGGGACAGCTCGTACATCTCAGACTTCTGTTTCAGACAGCCTGACTCCACTGCTGCAGGAACCTGAAACCAATCAAATCCTACGCACAGTGGGGAAAATAAGTATTGAACGTGTCAACTTTTTTCTTATCGCATTTATTTTCAAAGCTGCAATTCAAACAAAATTTCTCCCAGACATTGGTATTAACTTAAATAATCCTCACATGAAAAGAAATCACAACGTTCAGGTCCATAAATAATGATTATGGTGAATTAAGTACGTTAATACAGGAAAAAAGTATTGAACACACCATGGAAAGGCTGTATACTTTGGACAGGAAATGCACCATACCACCTGAAATCTGTCAGTGATTATTACTTGAACTTCCAATTAGTGCAAACCAACATCAGCTGGGCTAGAGCAAATTGATGGTCCTATAAAAAAGGTGTTTTTTTCACCAAGCAGTTAAATAGCACACACCTCATGATGGTAAAGGCAAAGAGCTCTCTGAAGACATTCACAACCTGATTGTTGCTCAGCATCAGAATGGAACTGGTTACAGACTTATATCAAAGCACCTGAATATTCCAGTCAGCACCGTTGGGGCCATTATTCACAAGTGGAAGAAGCACCACCTTACCATCAACAGGCCACGCACAGGAGCTCCTTGAAGATTTCTGACCAGGGAGTCAGAAAGATAGTCAGGAGAGGACTCAACCAGCCAAGGACCACCCTGAAAGTGCTCCAGAAAGACTTGGAGGCAGCAGGTACAGTTGTTACAGAGAAAACAATAGGCAATGCACTCCACCGCCATGGCCTCTATGGACGCTCAGCCCACAAGACTCCATTCCTCAAGAAAAGGCATGTTGAAGCTGGTTTAAAGTTTGCTAAACAGCATCTTGACAAGCCTGTAGAATACTGGGAGAATGTTGTCTGGTCAGATGAGACCAAAACTGAACTTTTGGGCTGTCATACTACAGACCATGTTTGGAGGAGAAATGGCTCTGCACATCAGCCAAAAAACACTACACCAACAGTGAAGTTTGGAGGTGAAGCATCATGGCATGGGGTTGTTTTTCATCTCATGGTGTTGGCAAACTTCATATAACTGACGGAGCAATGAATGGAGCCATGTATGGGGAAATTCTTGATCTGAATCTGCTGCCATCCACCAGGATGATGAAGATGAGACGTGGCTGGACCTTCCAGCAGGACAACCATCCAAAGCACACGGCAAAGTTGACTCTCAAATGGTTTCAGAAAAAGAAAATCAATCTGTTAGAATGGCCTCGTCAATCACCTGACTTCAATCCAACTGAACATTTGTGGAAAGAAGTAAAGAAAAGGGTTCACCAGAGGGCACCAAAGAATATTCCAGATTTAAAGACAATCTGTGCAGAGGAATGGGCCAAAATCACACCATAAATAATAAGTCATTATTTATGGACCTGAAGGTTGTGATTTCTTTTCATGTGTGGATTATTTGAGTTAATACCAATGTCTGGTAGAAATTTAGTTTGAATTGCATCTTTGGAAATAAATGCGATGAGAAAAAAGTTGACGCGTTCAATACTTTTTGTGTCGAATCATTCTCCTGGATTCTCCTGACTTCATTTCACTAAAAAAAACGAACCAGATTCTCATGTTTCCATATTTTTATTACTAAAAAAGGCACCAGATACAGGCATCATGTTGATCGTAACATTTGTTCATAAAATAATAGCACCAAAAATATATTCTCCCGTGATCTCCTGCTCCTGTGGTGTGATAGGCACAGATAATGAAGAGCAGGAGGACGTCACACCGCAGTGTTCACACAGTGCTCGCTAACCAGTGTCAGACTCTTTGATACAGAAACATCTGAAGGTAACAAACAGAGGATATAAAACATGAGCGTCAGATAAATACCAGGGCAGAGATCCAGTGTCTTTGGGCAGAAAGAGGCAGACAGACACATCATTCTTATAAAATACACCGTTTAAAAAGTGATTAAAAAAGAGATTATTCTCATGGTTACAGCAGTAAGGCTAAAAACACTCAGTCACTTTAAAGATGGAGCCACAAACGCTTGGAGCTGAAACTCAGGAAGAGAAATACTGCATGGCACTTTATACGAGCAGAACAGACAGATTATAACGACAAAAATTAACCGATTGTTAGACGTTACGGAGGCGCTAAGAAGTAAGGCTGAAATACAAAGTCCTGCTCAGGAAACGAGATGAACGCAAAGTTTAATCGCACTTAAGAGGTTTCATTCACTTAGTTCACTTTTCAGAAACAGTGATTCAACAGGAGCTCCTCAACACACTGCAGAAAAATGAAATCTTGTCAAGTGATTTTGTCTTATTTTAAATAGAAACTGTGTTATTATACTTAATATGAGCCACATTCAACTGACCAGTCCAGAAAAATGTCTTGGTTTAAGTTATTCTAAGACAAAAATGAGGTCTGAATTTTTTTTAACAAGTCAAAAAAATCTGCCATTGGGGTCCGTATAAGTTCTGGAAATTGGATTTTCCCTTTAGAAAATGATATCAAAAACAAAAAAGAGTGTTTTTTTGATTTTTGTTTTCAAATTTGGAAATGAAAGTGTAAAAAAAATGGTTGATTTTCATTTGCTATCTCCAAAAAAAGAAAATAACATGTCAGTAGACAGAAACAAACAAACAAAAAAAAAACGCCTGTTATTTTCGTATTGTGCAACCAGAAGTTGCCTTTCAAAATAAAAGCGCCAGTCAGGACAGCGCTGTGTAGGCTAAAACATGACCCCAGACAAAGACAGGTTTTTATTTTGATCCTTATTAGGGCCCATGTAGTCTTGTCCTGTCTGAAAAAATCAAATAAAAAACAAAACAAACAAACAAGCACAACCTCCACACTAAAATTAGTCAATGTGTGTGATTTTTTTTCTGTATTATGGGATTTGTCTGCGTTGAGATTTGTATAACACAAATTTCAACCCAATTCCAATTTTAATTTTTGAATTTTAAAACCAAAATCAAATAACCACCGGTTTCCTGTTTTTTAATATTGTTTCCAGAATGTAAAATCCAATTACCAAAACAAAGACCGACTCAATGGAACAAGAAAAAAATTCTAGAAAATTTGATTAAAACCAGAATAATGTCCTAAAGGTCTGTGCATGTTTTGGGAATTGGATTTTCTGTTCAGAAAATAATATTAAAGATAAAACAAAAAACTAATGGTTATTTGATTTTTTTTCATGATTTAAAAATAAAAATTGAAAATGCGGCTGGTTTTCACTGTCTGTTTCTAAATACAGAAAAAAAAATGAGTAGACAGACACAAAAAAACAAGTGCCCGTTTTTTTCATTTGTGCAACTGAAAGTTGCCTTTACCAGTCAGGACGTTGCTGTGTGGGACAGAAGAAGATTTTCAGCGCTTATATCTTATTCAGGATTACAAACTCAGAGTTTTAAGATCAAATGCTTTTAATTTTTATGTATTTTATTTATGATTTACTTATTTCTTTGACAGTGACCCCACACTATATCAAGCAGACTAGATTAGTCTAAGGGTTCATAGGGATCAAATTAGTAGTCTTTGTTTGGGGTCACCCATGTTTTTGGAAATAGAAAATAAAAATCAACCAGTTTTCAATTTTCAATTTCTGAATATCAAAACGAAAATAAAATTACCACTGTTGTTTTTTTTATATCAATTTATGAAAGGAAAATCCAATTATCAAAACATACACAGACCCTTAAGACATGTAACTTTTTTTTTTTTTGAACAAGCAATTCAAACTCAGTTTTGTCTTAAAATCACTTAAAAATTTGCAGTAAGAGAAAAACTGATTCATGAAGGAGCAAGGCAGAATTTGTGGTGCTTTCACTACTTGAGGAAAAAAGAGAATAGGCTGCACAATTTTCAAAGTTTCTTATAAGAAAGAGGAAAGGGATGCAAACGTTTATAGAAAGTAAATCAAAGGTCTATAATTCTTTGATCATTTTCAGTTTTTTTCTGTTTCATTTTGTCGTTGTCAAAAAAGAAAGGGCTGATGAAAAATATTAGTTTTGGTGAACTTTGATGGAGTTCAGGCAAAAACATAGGCAGTTTTCGCACTGTGAATGAAATCACACGCATTAAAAAACATCTGATTGTTTATCCCCTCGCGCTCATACAGGAGTCATTTTTGTGCTCTCTTTGGAACAGAAGTTGTAGTTTTGCTATCTTTCCTCCTATTCTTTAAAAACCAACAGGAGTTCTCCAACTTTTGGTGAACAAACCTTAAAGCCTGTTAGCTTCATCCCACTGTCACTATGAGCCTTTGTGCAGGGGCGTGTCCCAGACTTTCAGACTGGGGGGGCTCAGTGAGGGCAGTGAAATAGGTAGGGGTGGCCAAGGTGTGCAGAGTACATATTATTTCCATTTATCCTCTTTAACGTCACTCTCTACTTCAACAACTATAAGTAAATATGATTGTATAGACATAATATTCAACAATGATTTTAACGGACTCAGTGTGCAAAGACCTTAAGTCTAAAAAGACATTTTCTACTGAAAATAAGACAAAACACTTGATAAGATTTCAGTTTTTTGCAGTGCAGAGCCTGAGCCTACAGCAGACGTTAGCAGGAGCTCCTGAACGCAGCCTGACTCTACAGCAGACGTTGAGAGGAGCTCCTGAACGCAGCCCGACTCTACAGCAGACCTTGACAGGAGCTCCTGAACGCAGCCTGACTCTACAGCAGACGTTAACAGGAGCTCCTGAACGCAGCCTGACTCTACAGCAGACGTTAACAGGAGCTCCTGAAAGCAGCCTGACTCTACAGCAGACGTTGACAGGAGCTCCTGAACGCAGCCTGACTCTACAGCAGACGTTAACAGGAGCTCCTGAACGCAGCCTGACTCTACAGCAGACGTTAGCAGGAGCTCCTGAACGCAGCCTGACGCTACAGCAGACGTTAACAGGAGCTCCTGAACGCAGCCTGACTCTACAGCAGACGTTAACAGGAGCTCCTGAACGCAGCCTGACTTTACAGCAGACGTTAACAGGAGCTCCTGAACGCAGCCCGACTCTACAGTAGACGTTAACAGGAGCTCCTGAACGCAACCTGACTCTACAGCAGACATTAACAGGAGCTCCTGAACACAGCATGACTCCCAGTGTCGTGACTCAGTGATCTACCTACACAGGATGATGGAGTGAGCTCTGATTGGACAGTTTGTTGCAGCTTTGTGTTTGATTCCTGAGGTAGCTGCTAAAGATGCTAATGATGCTAATGATGCTAAATGACAAACACTGCTCAGCTTTTTGAACGTCGCTCTTTTCCCTTTTTCAAAGTGTTAAAAAAATATTTCACAAACATCCTGAAGATCAAACTCTTCTTTAGAAAATAACAGATTTGAATTCATTCATCATCTTCCTCCTCAGACCTCTGTGCCGTCGTTGAGATTGTTGTGAACTTTGACCTCCAGGTTGACCTGTTTGACCTTGGGCCGGGCGTCCTGGTTGCGGTTGAGGATGTTGATGTTCCTGACGGTGCAGTGTTTGGAGCTGAAGTTCTTCTCCACGCAGCGGTCCATGCACACCTCCACTTTGGTGTTGAGTGGATACTCCTCGTACGCCTTCTCCTTCTTGCTCTTCTTTAACGCCGCCTGTCGGCAGCGGCGGAACAGGAAGCAGGACGCCAGCAGGACCAGGACCAGCAGGGTGACAGCAGCCACGCCCCCTCCCACGGAGCTGCCCATGTGGGCGTTGAAGGAGGCGGACGGCCCCGCCTCCAGGCGCAGCGACTTCATGTTGGTGCCGTTCTTCACCTGGTCGCCCTCGTTGTCGTAGATCAGAGACTCGTCCAGCGTCAGGCGCCCGCTGCGGTCCACCAGGTCCCGCCTGGACCGGCTCAGCTCATAGGTCACCGAGCGCTGGATCCTGGGGCTGGACCGGGACTCGGGACCAATCACGTAGATCACCTGTAGGTACCACTGATGCCCCGCCTCCACCTGTCAATCAGCAGGGAGAGGAAGCTGTCAGAGAAACCTGACATGAAATCACCCACAATGCACTTCAGAGGGGTCTGATTAGTTGAACCATCTTTGAGATGGCCATGAAGTGTGCTGTTACCTGTCCTCAGCTCAGGTGGTCAGACTGATGAAAACACTCTTTGACTATTAATCTATGGAGGATCATCCATCTCTCACCAACAGGAAGTGACATCACCAGATCCTGGTACCACCCACCTTATAGAGAGCGTCCACCTTCATGGTGAACCCGTCCACACCTGGCATGGCGCTCATCCCCTGCAGCTCAGGAACGTCTGAGGCCAGGTGAGCCTCGAAGGGGACGTCATGGAAAAACTTATCGCAGACGTCAGGCTGCTTACGATCCTGTTCAAGTCAACCAGGAGACATGGAAGGAGACAGGGAAGGAGACAGAGAAGGAGACAAAGAAGGAGATGGAGAAGGAGACAGAGAAGGAGACAGAAAAGGAGACAAAGAAGGAGGCATAAAAGGAGATGGAGAAGGTGACAGAGAAGGGGATGGGGAAGGAGACAGAGAAGTAGACATAGAAGGAGACATAGAAGGAGACAGAGAAGGGGATGGAGAAGGAGGCATAGGAGACAGAGAAGGAGACAGAGAAGAAGGCATAGAAGGAGACAGAGAAGAAGGAGAAGGAGACAGGGAAGGAGACAGAGAAGGAGACAGAGAAGGAGGCAAAGAAGGAGACAGAGAACGAGATTGAGAAGGTGATGGAGAAGGAGACAGAGAAGGAGGCAAAGAAGGAGGTACAGAAGGAGACAGAGAAGGAGAAAGAGAAAGAGACAAAGAAGGAGGCAAAGTAGGATATAGAGAAGGAGAAAGAGAAGGAGGCAAAGAAGGAAACAGAGAAGGGGATGGAGAAGGAGGCATGGAAGGAGATGGAGAAGGAGGCATAGGAGACAGAGAAAGAGGCATGAAAGGAGACAGAGAAGGAGACAGAGACGAAACAGGGAAGGAGACAGGAGGGAGATGGAGAAGGAGACAGAGAAGGAGACAGAGAAGGAGACATAGAAGGAGACAGTGAAGGAGACAGAGAAGGAGACATGGAAGGAGTCAGAGAAGGAGATTGAGAAGGAGACAGAGAAGGAGAAAGAGAAGGAGACGGAGAAGGAGACAGAGAAGGAGAAAGAGAAGGAGATGAAGTTACACTCACACTTTGAATTTCTGTACCAACCCTCTGATGAAGATCAGCCTGGTCCAACAGGTTTATCTGGAGGGTGTGTATGCAGGTGTGTTTGTGTGAGTGTGTGTGTGTGTGTGTACCAGCAGCAGGAAGCGGTGTTTCAGCTGCTTGTTGGGCTGGATGCAGCCGTACTGTGGCCCCTCGTTGTACAGTGTCCCCGTGGGGTCAAAGAAGGGCACGTATCCGTCTCTACCTGTGCACAGGTAAACCTTCTCCAGCTGCAGCTTGTACGCTGCGTTCAGGTTCTGCTCCGGGTTCCACAGCACTCTGCCGTACAGAGTCTGACCTGCAGGGGGCAGCAGAGAGACTCAGGATAAACTGACACACAAGGTTGAAAGATTTATCTTACGGCCCCTCAGAAAACAAAAATATAACTCAGGAGCAACACGTGAAGCTAACAAAGCTAGCAGGTCCAGGATCAGGATGAATCTGGTTTTACAGACACATCAGAGACCCTCCTATCCCCTCAGAGCTCCTACCCATGGAGAAGGCGCCCTTGTAGTCCATCTCAGCCATGGAAACGTCAGTGGCGGCCGGGTCCATCATGAACACCTTGTCGTTGTTGCAGAGCTGGAACTCTGTGTTCAGAGAGTAGACCACAGGAACCGGTCTGTTGGTCTGCTGGAAGGCGATGGGGACCAGGAACCTGAGACAGAGACAGGACAGGGGTCAGGTGAGGTGTCCCATGATGCATCTGGCTCCTGTTAGATCAGAGGGATCGAGGGTCGTACTTCTCTGGGGCGTGGGCGGTGCAGGACAGAGGTTTGTCTCCGGGGTCGATCCACGGCTGAGTGGGCTGCACGGTGCAGGGGATCAGGAACACGGTGTACTCTCCGGAGTAATCCTTCCTGTTCAGAGACACACACTTATGTTACACACACTCTACAGACGGAGGAGTGTGTGACTCTGTGTGTGTGTGTGCTCTGACCTGCTGTACGAGCTCGTGGCTCTCCACAGCTGATACGGAGAGTCGAAGGTCTGAGCACTCCACAGCAGCTGGATGTCAAACTCGATCCCTCCCAGGTGATCCGGCGCCATGAGGTGAGACTTGTGACCGGGCAGAGTGTGGTGTTCAGGGACAAACTGACCTGCAGGAGGAAAAACACACACCTGTGAGGACTTCAGAGTCTGACCCTGACAGCAACATCAGACTCTTTCCAAAGACGGTACAGGGTTGGGGTCAGACTCATCCTGACTCAGCTGACCTCTGAACTTGGCGTGCGTTTTGAACTCGATGACCAGCCGTCCGTCCTCTCTGATGTAGATCCTGATGATCTGCAGCCTGGCTGAGAGGACGCTGTCCGTCTGGATACCTGCACAGAGGACACAGAGGGCACAGAGGACACAGAGGACTCAGAGGGGTCAGAGGACACAGAGGACACAGAGGGCACAGAGGGGTCAGAGGACTCAGAGGTCAGGACTCAGGGTCTCAGGGTCTCAGTATTTGAAGTTTCTGGTGAATCCATCTCAGAGACTATCTAAGTTTTATCTACGACAGGGGTCTGCAACCTTTACTCTCATAGGAGCCATTTAGCCTCAGCTGACCTGGATTAAAGTCATTCAGGAGCCACAAAATCTACTTTATCTTCACTATGAAGTCAATATAAATAGATAGATAATAAAATAAAATAGAAAAAATAAATAAATAAATACATAAATAATAAAATAAAAAAATAATTAAATAATACATGAAATTGTATACTTAGTTAAAATCTAGTAGATAATTATCTCCATGACAAGTTTTTTTTAAATTCACAAAATCGTACACTAAGTTTTTATTTTTGATACATTTGCAAATATTGCACAAAAATCAAAACAAAAAAAAAACTAAAATTTAAAAAACTTGCAAAAATTCCTCAGAAAAAATAATTTTCAGAAAATATAGAAAAAATGCTTGAAACAAAAATGGAATTCAAAAAATTTAAAAAAGAAGTCATGTTTAATTAATTTTAAAAAATCACAAATTTTGCCAAATCTTGTAAAAATTAAATTAAAAAAATGTTTGAAAAAAAAGAAATATCAAAAATTAGGAAAGAAGTTACTAAAAAAATAATAATAATAAATATGCAAAAATCACAAAATTTGCCAAAATCAATAAAAAAAATAAAATAAAAAAAATGTTTCCAAACAAATGAAATATCAAAAATCTGAAAAGAAGTTATTTTTCAGTAAATTAAAAAAAAATGCAAAAAACCCCCACAAAATTTGTCAAAATTAAAAAAAAAAAAATTAAATTTTGCAAAAATATCAAATTATTTTGATATTACTACATTTTTGAAATAATTCTTGAATTTTATGCTTTGATTATAATACTTGACACATCATTATTTGTTGTTTGCCAATGTCTTGCCACATTTCAAGCATGTATATTAAGCCGGCATGTTGTCAGTGACATGACTCCATCCACACAGAATTAAAATCTGTATTTTCTTCCAGATTAGTCTTTTTGTAGATGTAGTTATCTTCCCAGGGCTGTAAAACTTGAGGTTAGCCACAGGTGCATGATGCATTTTATCTCGTGTCAGTGTCTTTAATCATCAGTACTCTTTGTAAGAAAAATAAAAATTCTTTAATTTAATCATATTTTTTAAAGCTACAAGGAGCCACTGCAAAGGAGTCAAAGAGCGGCAGGTTGAAGACCGTTGAAGATCTACGAGGGTAAAAATGAGCAGATGTGTCTAAGTTTAACCAGTGTCCAGAGTGAGACGAGGTGCATTCTGGGAGCTGTAGTCTCACCAGTCCTCCACAGCACGGTGTCGTAGAAGAAGGAGAACTCCATCTCAGTGTGGTGCTCCAAAGACGCCCAGCCCCGGGGAGCCGTCACGTAGATGTAGGACACGTAGAGAGGAACCTGAACGGTCAGGAACGACTGAGCCGAGTCACGCACCTGAAACACATCAGCACACCTGAGTGACGGGTTCTAAACCTGTGGACCTGGATACTCAGAGGGTCAGAGGTCAGCGCTTACGTTTACCTCAAATACTGAAAATCAGCAGAGCCATGGGGGAGTTTAGGCTAAGATAAGCTAATTAGGCTAATTTACCTGGAAGTCGGCGGTGACTGATCCTCCACAGACATCGATGAGCTCGGTCATGTCGTAGTAAGCGTCAAACGTCCAGATGCAGCTCTTCAGGTTCAGGTGTTTGTAGAGCTGCAGGGTGCGGGGCTCACGGACGCTCGGGTTAAACTGGTATGGGCGATCAAAACCAGGACCCAGAGAGATAGAGTCCAAGGAGACGTCATCCAGGAAACCAGACTCTGAGAAGGGACCGGTCAGTCAGATCAGACCCAGAGAAACAGGAAGGACTGAGTGTGAGTGTGTGTGTGAGATACTGACCTGACACCCCTTGCAGATCCTTGAGGGTCACCAGGTTGGAGCAGACGTGCTGCTGCCTGTAGATGGACTCTGACAGCAGGAAGTGCAGGTTGTGCAGCGGCATGGTG
The DNA here is from genome assembly GCF_033239565.1 of Halichoeres trimaculatus. Lineage (NCBI taxonomy): Eukaryota > Metazoa > Chordata > Actinopteri > Labriformes > Labridae > Halichoeres > Halichoeres trimaculatus. The sequence continues at coordinate 2,380,310 of NW_027437183.1, forward strand.
GACACCAGGGGGAGCATGCCGTCCTGGTGAGGGATCTGCACCGAGATGTGGATCCGGTTCGGGTGCTCCTTGTGCTTTACGTCCAGATACTTCAGCGTGGCGATGAAGGACTGGGCCTGGAAGCCTCGTGCGGTTCCCGTGGTGACCGGCGTGTGGCAGATGGAGCCGTCAGTGCCGATGGTGGCGATGTTGCTCCTTAGAGGCGTCCCCAGGTGACCTGACTTATCCCTGGCCTGAGCCACGCAGCGCACGTGGAAACGGCGGCTGAAATAAATACTGTCCAGAACCTGGAGGAGGGAGGAGACAGAGTCAGACCCTGATCCTTGATGACTGAACCGTCCTCTCAGTGAGGTCTGGGCAGGTTTATACCAAACTCACCATGTGGTTGACGCTGGTGTACGGCGTGCTGTCCGTGATGGTCTCAAATGGCGAGCGGGCCCCGTTGGTGTCAGTGGGAGCTGCCACCTCCCAGGAGAAGTGGACCTGGGTCTGGTTGATGCCAGCCTCCTCGCAGTGCTCCTTCATCACCGAGAACTTTGGGTAGTGAGGGTCACAGGGGGAGACGCACACCAAGGGGTAACCAGGGGAGGGCGCCCTCTTACTGCCCTCACGGGTCACTTCCTGAACCTGGTCATAGTCTGCCAGGGAGACCACCTGAGGAGGGAGGACAGAGCAGAGAGAAGGTAAAAGATCATGGGGTTTGGCTACTTGGTGTCGCTTCCTGAGGGACTAACTCTGGTTGACTCTGATAAATCTGCCGTTACTAATCTGGACGTTGCTAATCTGAGCATTTCCTGTCGTCATCAAACATGAGGAGCAAATAAAACCTAAGGAAGCAGAGTCTGTCACTCCTCCTGTACGCTTCATCATCATGAAAAAATGATAACAATACTATCATCCACGTTTCTTACGATTGGCGTTGCCGGCAGGATCAGGCTCCCGGAAGCTTCCTGGTCCAGAATGGTCACTGTTGCCGTGGTGATCTCTCCAAGCACCGCCTCCACAGGGTCATCAGGGCCAAGGACCAATGAAAAGGACTCATGCCATTCTCTGTCCTCATTGGACAGAATCTCCACCTTAAACAGCAGGTGGTCCATACCTGGACAGATGTTCGGGGAGAGATGTTTTAGACTTTCTGGACACCTGAGTCAGAACACAGTATGAATTTATCAATCTTTGAGATCCAGCAGGTCTCTGGATCTTCTGACCTGGGGTGAACTTGAGCACTCGGCTTTTAGGGTTGTAGTCCACTCCAGACTGGGCTGATCCATCCCTGGTGCTGCAGCGGATCTTGGAGGTCCGTTCAAGATCTCCACGGCGTATCACCTTGATGTTCAGGACCTCGATGCCGTCAGGACCGGGAGGCTCTCTGACCTGGAAGGATGCTTGCTCGAACTCGATGGTGGGTGCTGGAGGAGAGAGAAGAGGGTCAAAGGTCACACTGCTGCCCCTGCTGGTAATTACTTGTAATTGCAGGAACAGTCTCCAGGTTGGGAGGTAAACCTTCAACCGAAAGATAAAGCATCCTGGTGCACAGATCCAATCAGCAGACACTGCCTTCCAAAGTTAGGCCAATATGTACCACCACAGATGATTTACTGGTTAATGACCTAGACCAGTTCAGACCAAGCCAGTTCACTTCTTTAACTAGAGGGTTTTAGACAAGCCCCTGAGGTGGATTTACAGTTGTCTCATCAGCTGTGTTGAACTCAAACCCACCATCTTCATCATTGGTGACAGTGACGGTCACGATGTCATTTACTCCAACCATCGCTCCACTCCAGTGGTCGCCAAGCGGTGTCCCAAGATGCACTTGGAACTCTTCCTCAGGCTCGAACACGGAGTCGTCGTTGATGTAGACGCTGCAGTTTTTCACCTGGAGACAAAATAAAAGTCAAAAAGCCGAAGAGAGGACACAACGAGACGGAAAACCTTGCGCCAGGTGTTCACCTTCTCTCCTTTCAGGAAGGTGATCCTGGACTCATCGGTGTTCCTCCTCTCCTCAAAGTCGTCCATCACCATCGCTGACATGGTCCTAGTGAAACACCTAACGGACGACTTGAAGGACAGGTCACCTGAGCGGATGATGGGCAAGTGGAGGACGCCATCTTTCTCCTTCACTGTGTACGAGCTTTTCTCAAACTGCATGCTGGGAACTGACAAAAGAACAGGAAGTGAGGAACTTATTAAAACTTTATCTAAAATTTCAGGTTCACAACTCCTACTGTCTGACTTTATCCAAACATGTGTTGGTGAAAGTTAATTGAAACAGGTAACAGGTGACATACTGTCCTGGAAGGTGTCGGTGATGACCACGCTGGCCTCATACGGCTCCTGGAGGACGGCGCCCTGTGGCGAGCTGAGGAAGACGATGAAGGACTCGGACCCTTCGATGGATGGGCTTTGGATGTCGTCCATGATGGTCAGACTGCAGGTCTAAGGGGAAAGGAGAGTTTTAGGTGTGTTACACTGCAGGTATGAGGAGCACACCTGGTCCTCAGGTATACCTGTTATTACATGATGATGAAAGCAGACAGTCCACCTGAACAGGTAACGGCTAAATTACAGGTCTAAAACTCATAGCTGTCTCTCTTTCCCTCTTTTTCTGCTATGTTGGAATGCTGATGATGGATTTTCAAAATAAAATGTGATGTTAGGTATTATTGTGAAAGGTCGTCTTTGTCTACCTGCGGATCTCTGACACACCTGAGTGACTGTAGAGTCCTCAGGTGTGAACCACCTTGTTCTTACCTCCTGAGTCTTCCCCGGTTTGAACTCCACCTTCTTGGAGCTTGGGATGTAGTCGACCCCCGGGCTGGCTGAGGGGGGGTCAGAGGGTCGGGTGGCGCACCACACCGAGGTCAAAGAGGTCAGGTCACTGCCGTGGCGCAGCACCGGGATCTCTATCGTACCTGAGAGTCGAACAGAGGAGGAATGAGAGCTGACACAGGTAGAGAGGTCTGGTCATGGACATGGTCAGACTCACGGTCTGCGTCTTACCTGCATCCTCACTGAAGGTAAAGGTGGCGTTCCCCAGGGACACAGTTGAAGCGTCATTGGGTCCATCGATGATCACCTTGGCGGTCGTCACGTCTCCCATTCGAGCGTTATCAGAAGCGTCGGACAGCACCAGCTCGAACTCCTCGGACAGCTCGTACTCGCTGTCGTCGATCAGCTTCACGTCACAGGTGGACATGCTGACCCCGGGACCGAAGATCACACGGTTCTCAGGCGTCATCCCCCGACTCTTAAAGTCTGAGCCCGACTCTAGAGAGGTGAGGCTGCTGCCCTGAGCCGACTTGGCCACCGTGTAACAGAGAGCAGAGACCACGCTGGACGAGTCGCCTGAGGAGCCAAGGAGAAAAGGAGGAGGAGACAAGGAGACAAGAAGGAGGAGATAACAGTGAGGTGAGTTGGGGTTCATGAGGTATTTTGATTGATCGAAGGTACCTAGATCTCTACCTTTACAGAAGTCCAACTTGAACTTCTTGTCTACCTTTGAAGATGTCAAACCTGATTTTCCTGTAAACCTTAAAAAAGGTTGAACCTGAACATCCTGTCTACTTTTAAGAGGTCAAATCTAAACTTCCTATCTACCTTTGAAGAAGTCAAGCCTAAACTTCCTGTCTACTTTACAAAAGCTGAACCTGAACTTCCTGTCTACGTTGAAAGAGGATGAACCTGAACTTCCTATCTACCTTTTTAATAGGTAAAACCTAAACTTCCTGTCTACTTTAAAAAGGTAAAACATAAACTTCCTGTCTACCTAAGAAGAGGTCAAACTTGAACTTCCTGTCTTCCTCGAAAGAGGATGAACCTGAACCTCCTGCCTATTTTTACAGAAATCAAACCAAACTTCCTGCCTACTTTAAAGAGGTCAAACCTAAACTTCCTGTCTACTTTAAAAAAGCTGAACCTGAACTTCCCGTCTACCTTGAAAGAGGATGAACCTGACCTTCCTGCCAATGTTTACCGAGGTCAAACCAAAGCTTCCTGTCTTCCATTGAGAGGTGCGACACATTTTTTTTGTCTTTTGTCATCTACCTTTAATAAGGTCAAACCTGAACTTTGTGTCTACTCCAAAGAGGTTGAACCAGAACTTCCTGTCTCCCTTTTAAAAGGTTAAACCTGAACTTCCTGTCTACTTTAGAAAGGTCCAACCCAAACTTCCCTTCAACCTTTGAAAAGGTTGAACCTGAACTGCCTGTTTACCTTAAGAAAGGTTGAACCTAACTTCCTGCCTTTATTTACAGAGGTCAAACCCAAACTTGCTGTTATCTTCAAAGAGGTCGAACTGATTTTCCTGTACACCTTCAAAAAGGTCAAACATAAACTTCCTGTCTATTGTTAAGAAGGTCAAACCCAAACTTCCTGCCTACCTTTGAAGAGGTTGAACCTACACTTCCCGTCTACCTATGAATAGGTCAAATCTGAACTGTCTACCTTTGCGTTGGACGGGGGCGTGGATAAATCCGGTGCTCTCGTTGACGTGGTACGTCTTCTTGTCAAACTGCAGCGTGGGCTCGTCCTCTGTGTCGTTGATGTTGACCACAGCGCGTGTGTTGCCGCCAAGCAGGGCGTAAACGGGCATGCTCAACTCTACATGGAAGCTCTCCACCCCCTCGAACACCTTATCATCATTTATGACGATAGTGCACACCTTGGTGTCCTCTCGCTCATCAAACTGCACCTGAGGGTCAAAAAGACAACGGGAGTTGTTTCCTTTAGATTTAATATCTACGATCAGAGCGTTGAGTCCAATCAGAGGGACAGGATGTGATCTGACTTTTAATCTCTGACAGAATCCAAGAACTGACGAAGACTCATCTCTTGAACGTTTCTCAGAGACAGACTGAAGAAGAGAGACCGGCTTTGAGGTTTTACTAACAATCAGAGAGACACAGTCAAAGGGATCAGTCACCTGTCCGGCGTACTCCACGTAGTCCTGCTGTCCGGGCTGTGATCCCACGCTGCTGCTGGAGGTGGCGCTGCCCTGCTCGGTGCGACACAGCACGATGGCGTACTGGTTCAGGTTTCCTGTTCGCTTCACTGTCACCGCCACCGTGCCAGCCTTCTCGCTCACGTTGAAGCTGTGGACCAATCAGGAGAAGAGTTCAGTTTAGGTGTGTGAGGTGTTTGCTTCAGGTGTGTAAGGTCATGTGAGGTCACTCTGACCTTTTGTGCTGGAAGCTGATGAGCGACCACTGGATGTGGAAGACGTTGTCGCTGACCACGTTGGGTTTGCTGTCTTTGACCAGGAACTTGAAGTGATCCATGGTCTCCTGGACGTTCTCCTGGTGCAGCACGAAGCGGATCAGACCCAGGTTGATGTCGGCTGAGGAGGAGGAAGAAAAGAGACAGAGAGGAAGAGGATGTCAGATTATGCTCTCTGTCACACACGCTGTCTGTTCATCAAACACCATCCGGTCCAGAACGAGATCCAGATGGGTCAGCTCCATTCCAGACCTTCAGGTCTTTACACAGAGTTCCTCATGGGAGCTTTCAGCTCTTGGATATGTTTGACACTAAGCTGTGATTGAAACCTGTCCATGCATAGCTCTGTTAGCCATGTCTGTGAATAGCATGATGCTACTCTGCCTTCTGGTATTCCCTATGTAACTGGGTTTGCACGGCTAGCTCGTCCATCTTATTGGAGATAGATCTTACGTTCCCAATAACGATGGATGGAAGGACAGGTCCATGTTGTCACTTCTTAGCTCACACCTGAGAACCAGCACGTCGTCCTCACCTCCTTCTCCTCACCCTGTGGGGAAACATCTGGCCTAGCACCAGTTAGCATTGACATGCTACAAGCTGCTAACAGCTGATTTCACATGTAAACAATGCAGCCATGGTTACATGTAGGATCTCCAGACAAACACAGGAGCAAAAATAGTTAAAATATAACTGAAGACAAAACCAGTTTGGAGTCCACAACCAACAAATGAGCCACAAAAAGTAATGATCTGCTCCAAATGCAAAAATGACGAAAAAGAGACAAAAAAATCACAAGAAACGGACAAAGAAGAGAGAGCTGCTGCAACAGGCAGACATTCAGAGATCATCTCTGAGTCAGACTCTCACTCTGTCAGGAATCCTTCCTCCTGAATAAATGGCTCTCTTATCTCCAGCCTGTGGTTTCTTCCTCACACAGCTCAGCGTGGAGCTCAGCATGGAGCTCTCTGTGTGTGTTTTCACCATCAGAGGAATCGTTTCTGACTGACAGGAGGAGACAGGCTGAGCTGTAAACATGATGAAATGAGGATCATGTTTGGATCAACAGCAGGATAAAAGATGCTGACTGACAGAGAGCAGAGACTCTTCATCCTCCCGAGAGCCCACTGAATATAAATCAGCGTCAAACATGTTGAACAGACAGATACCAAACACATCAAAGGGTCTGAGAGACTCAGCCTGCGGGATCAACACCAGGGACCAACCAGGACCAGGGCCAACCAGGACCGGATCTGCAGCCATTAATTAATGATCATTAAATGGTTCAAAGAAATGTCTGACAGTTTATCTCTTCTCTGAAACATCAGACGGCTCTCTGAATAATCTCAGTGATTGAATAATTTCAGAGGCGTTAAAACAAAATGTTTGATTTGGTTCCAGAAACAGAAACTGGAAAAACAGAAAGAGATCATCAGACCGGAGTTCATTAAACCTGGATCATCTTTAGCTTTTCATCTTTAGTGACGGAGACACAGACTGAATCAGTGAAAACCAAAGGCGTGTTTGTGTGTTACAGGTGTGTATCTCACGAGTGTACCTTGTGTGAAGGAGGTGACGGGGCTCCCAGGTGTCAGCTTGCTCTCCAGGTAGCCGTGCTTGGGCTTGGTGGTGACCTCATAGATCAGCTGATCGTCGTCTGTGTCAGGATCCATGGTCAGCAGCTCCTTCTTACTGATCAGGTTGGTCGCCTGGAGGAGGACGGACAGGAAGTTACCTGACACGATCTGACAAGCTGAGGGTTTGAGCTTCAAACTCGACGAATACACAGGTGTGTGTGTGTGCGTGTGTGTGTGACAAACTTAATAACAGCTGCAGGAGAAGCTTGCTTCTTTAAACCTCAACTGGAAAAACATCAAGACCAGGGACAATGCTGAGGTCTCAGATTATCAAATTTATTTTAACCTGCAGCTGAATAAACCCTAAATATAATCATGATATTTTTTACATTTATTTTTTATTTATCTATATTTTTATTTGTTTCAATTTATTAAATTTCATTGTTGATATTTATTTATTTATTCCTTTATTCATTTATTTGTCTTTTATTATTATTTATCTATTTATATATTTACATTTACATTTATTTCTTTATTATTATTATTTTTTTATTAATCTATGTTTTTATTTATTCATTTTATTTTTTAAATATTATTATAAATGTATATATATATTTTTTTATTCATTCATTCATTTGTCTTTTATTATTATTTATCTATTTATATATTTACATTTGTATTTAATTATTTATTTTTTTATTTTTGTCTATGTATCTGTTTTTTTATTTATTTCATTTTAAAAAAATATTATTTATATTTATTTATTCATTTATTTATTTATGTATTTATCTTTTATTATTTATTTATTTATTTATTTACATTTGAATTCATTTATTTATTTATTTTAATTTTTAATGTTATTATTTTTATTATTATTTTTTATTATTTCATTTTTTTTAAAATTTATATATTTATTTTACTTTAATAAAATTTTCATTATTATTGGAAATAATATGAATAAGATGATGTTGTTTTTAAGAGTCAGCACCTGCAGCGTGTAAACGGCTCAGACTTTAACATTTCAGAGTTTGCACAGAAATCAGATTGGTAATGAAGTGTTTCCGCCAGCAGAGGGAGCAGGTGAGTCACATACCGAGACGCACAACGTGGGAGGTACCAGACAGTGTGTGTTTGTGTGTGTGTGTGAGTGTGCAACACATCATCCTGACAGCTGCAGGGGGGATCAGCTGAGCCACACACAGGCAGACAGACTGAAGTTTGTGTGTGTGTGTGTGTGTGTGTGTCCCTGTGTGTACCTTGTTGTCCATGTACTCCAGCCACTGCAGGCCCAGGTTGGTGACGATTCGTGGCGTCCCGTCATCGACTGGCAGGATGTCGATCTGAAACTTCTGTGGAGCAGCTGTGACGATCTGAGATGAAGAGATTTAAACTCGTTTAAAGTCAGACGCTGGAGGAGCAGAGAGCATGGTTTAGAGATTTTCAGATTCTATCCCAGTTTGAAGAATGAGTCTGGATTATCGATGTGTTCCTGTAAACTCAGAGTCCTGCTCTCAGGAGGATCAGCTGACCTGATCAGCTGGTACTCAGCTTCCTGTACGACGCCGATCAAACCTGACGGACTCAGAAACGACCTCGTCGAAGACCTTTACAAAGGTCAGGAGAGCTGCTGCACACACACACACTCTCCAGGTCATGTGACCATTCAGGCAAATATGTCTGAGTGATGGAGAGATAATACACACAAGCCTCAGGATGTGTGTGTGTGTGTGTGTGTGTGTGTGTGTGTGTGAACACCTGTCTGTTGTCCTCAGTTTAATCACAGGGGCTGTCGGCAGTGACAGGTGGAGGAGAACTCGAGAACGCTGAGAGCAACAGATAAACCCACAGTCTAGTCCACACACACACACACACACTCACACACACACTCTAACACACTAAGTAGTGTATTTTCCCACCTGTTAGGACTCTCATTCTCTTGAACCCACCCTGGGAGTCTTCACTCTAACGTTATAAATGAAAATGCTCCTCCTTCACTCAGACCCTGGTCCAGTCTGTGTGATACTGGAGCCTTCAGAGACTAACACAGATCTGTGATTGGTCTGTCCTCAGTCTGGACAGACTCCGTCCTACAGTCACCTGGAGCTTTTTCAGACACCGTCCAATCACCGTCTCTCTAACAGGATGTTAAACTCTGCCGTCTGTCCTTCAGAACGAGCCAAACTCCAACAGAATGACCTCAATTATAAAAGCTGTCAGTCCGCAGGTCCTCACAGGGATAGGAGAACAAGAACACACACAAACTGCTGATTCATTGCTCCATCATAAAAAGGTCACACACACACACACACACACACTCATACACACACACTCTCAAACACTGGGTGCAACCATGCATGCCCATCTCGGCTAATTCACACATCAACTGTAATAAAAACGTCAAGAAGCTGCCTCTCACACACACACACACACACACAGAAGAACATAGTTCATTGGATAACCTCTAGGCCTGATAAAAATGCAATCTGAATAAACCACTCATGAGTCAGTCCCCAAAGAGCTCAAGTAAACTGCAGTTCCCTGAGTGTCCACTAGAGTCTGTCTCCAGTAGTGAGTCAGTCTCCATAGAGCTCCATGTTACGGCTGAAATACACCAGATACCTCTCCAGTGTGCCACGCTGACCAACTGATAGGTTTCCATTCAAGTCAATGTGTCAACTTACACTGGATCCGTTCTGAGTGGTTTGTCGAGCTGTGACACATAAATTCAGCGTTGGGGAAATCGAGTGGGACAGGAAGTTGTGATCAGAAACTACCTAAAAACATGAGCTGGCTTTCAAAATAAAACAAACCGTGTCAAAACCAGTTGGTATCTAGTTTGACTTCGGCAGCAAACTGACATGATAAGCAGAGCCAGAACAGGGTATGTATGCACGTTCAGCCATTAAACAAACGGGACCATTGGTCCTAAAGTTTCTGTTAGCGTTAGCCGCATGCACAACTGCAAATAATCGTCCAGTTAACGAATTACACAGAGAAAAAGACGCAGGTGCAGATTACATCATAATTAAGGAGAACCCCCTGGAAAACCCTATCAAAAAGAGTCGAACTGTGCATGTCTACCGCTAATAAACAGTGATAACCCTAGCGAGAGGTAACAGCGTGTCTGAGAGAAGATCAAGAAAAACATTTTTTAGCCATAGAAATAAAGACTTTATTACAAAATTGGAGTCTTCCCTCTTTTTCATTTTGTTCCTATGACTTTATCTTTCACACCTTCACACACACTCAGACACAGACAGACTCAGGCGTGTTACCTCCTTGCCGCCCTCCTCCACCATGAACAGCAGGTTGGTCCCGTCGCTCACGCTGAAGCTGAAGCGGTCTTTCAGAAAGTTGGAGCCGTCGTGGTTGTAGCTGATCCTGTTCTGGTAAACGTCGTCCATGCTGAAGCTGCTCGTCTGACGGTAATGCTGACCGTTACTGGTCCGCTCAATGGTGCCGTGGCGAGGAGGCTGCACCACGGTGAAGATGATGGACTCGGCCTGGAGACAGATGGATGTAAAAATGACGCTCACAGAGGAGGATTGGTGTCAGTCTGATGTTTGAAGCTCTGAAGAGAATTTTCCTCATTTTATCTTTTCAGAATCACAGACTGGTCTACGGAAGCGTACTGCATTCACTTAAAGAAAAAAAACAACTCGTGTTTTTCAGAGTAATTTATTCTTCGGTTTGTTTTTTGAGGTAATTAATTTAGTTTTTCTGATAAATATTTTTTTATTAGTTTGTTTTTGTTATAATTTTTTCTGTTTTTATGAGTAATTTTTTTGTGGTAATTAATTTGGTTTTTCTAAATAATATTTTTTTATTGGTTTGTTTTTGTTATAATTATTATATTGGTTTGTTTTTTGTTATAATTATTTCTGTTTTTATAAGTAATTTTTTGTGGCAATTTTTTTAGTTTTTCTGATTAATATTTTTTATTGGTTTGTTTTTGTTATAATTATTTCTGTTTTTATGAGTATTTTTTTTTCTGTTTTCAGATTACTTTTTTCCTGTTTTTCGGAGTAATTTTTTCCCGAAGTATCAAGATGCTTAGAAATCCTGTGAGAACCTCCAATCTGCAGACGACTCCCGTGGATGTGTGGTGGCTCCTGTGTCCCGCACGGATCAGAGATCCTTAGTTTTCTACCGGTCCGTACCGGGTCACTAAAGGTAAGGTATTAGCCACACACAGGGTATGATACCCTTGTTATGTTTTTGACTTTATCCTTATATTTTATATAAGCCTATTGTTCAATGTAATTCTTAAGAAATAGACGAAGATGTGGCATTAAAAAATGCATTGCTTCTGCACTGGAAAGCCGGTAGAAAGTTAAGGATAAGGCTAATATGAGCCGAACAGAATCTCTGATCCGTGCAGGACACAGGAGCCACCACACATCCACGGGACCCGTCTGCAGGTTGAAGGTTCTAACAGGATTTAGAAGTATCTCGATACTTCAGGAAAAAAAATTACTCCTAAAAACAGGAAAAAAGTAATCTGAAAACAGAAAAAAATACTCATAAAAACAGAAATAATTACAACAAAAAACAAACCAATAAAAAAAATATTAATCAGAAAAATAAAATTAATTACCACGAAAAATTATTCATAAAAACAGAAATAATTACAACAAAAAACAAACCGATAAAAAAAAAATTAATCAGAAAAATAAAATTACCACAAAAAAATTACTCATAAAAACAGAAATAATTACAACAAAAAACAAACCAATAAAAAATATTAATCAGAAAAACAAAATTAATTACCACAAAAAAATAAACCGAAGAATAAATTACTCTGAAAAACCTGAGTTGTTTTTTTTCCGTACTGGTCTGATGTACTCTTAGCATGATAACATATCTCAGCCCTGAGTCTCTACAGAGCACGCCAATGGACACGCATTATCCTTCAGTGTCCAGCAGGGGGCAGACTGACGCACAGACAGCTATAAAAACTGCTTCAGCTCTTTTACAAAGTTAACAAGTGAAATGTTTCTCACCTCTGTGTCAGCGTCTGACGCCTTCAGCTCAAACTCCGTGATGGTTTTCCTCACGCCCTCCTGGACCCTCATCCCAGGAACCTGCAGCAGCGGCAGCGAGTCGTCCACGGGCCGGATGGTGATGTAGAACGTCTGAGCCACCTGCACACACACAGGCACACACACACACTCATAGGGTTAGTGTGTGTTCGTCAGGGCCTACATGTTGTGTTGTAGTGTCTTCAGGTCAGTGTTCAGCCTCCTGAGCTGCGTGTAAACACTTTTTATTTCCCGTAGTTTAAAGAAACACGGCCTGCAGCTTCCTGTCACACTTTATTCTGTCACTTCTGTCAAACACAAACCTGCAGATGAACAGAGTTTGAGCCAATCTGTCCTTGGAGGAGCTTGAATCAGACTGAAGTCACAGGATAATCAGCATGCAGGCAGAGCGGCAGAGAAGAGAAGGTTACCAAAATAAAAGCCTCAGACCTCTTCACCAACACAAAGCAGCTCAGTGTGAGCACACAGAGCGGCCAGCCGGCCGTGAAGGCCAAACCTGCTCCTCCACATGTTTACTTTAGTCCTCTCAGTCCTCATTAGACCGGATTAAAGAGCCTGTGTATGCATGAACGGGTCTATGGGGGTCTGAGGGCCTCCTTATCTACGCTCTGAGGGCTTCAAGTTCATCAGGTTTGATTCATTATAAACTTTACGAGCTGTTTATTAAAGTTAATGACTGCTCTCAGGGTCAGAAACTCTCCCTGAGTTTTTCTTTTTTTTAGGAAAGTTTGTTTTTCCTTGTCTGCTTTTTTCTTCTTTTGGTGTTCCTTTCTCACCTCGTTTGTCCCGTCTGACACGATGAAGGAGAACTGGTCGGCGTGCTTCTCTTCTTCACTGGTGTGGACGTACTGGACGCTGCGAGCCGCCAGGTCAGCCTGAGTGAAGGAGCTGATCCTGGTGCCTTCAGGAGGAGGAGAAGAAGAAGATTGGGTGTCTAATTAGTTTATGTGTTTTATTAGCTTCCTGTCTGTGTGTTGTTAGAGCTTCTCCAGGTGTTTCTTCTAGTCCAGGGGTCTGTAACCTTTAGTTTCTTAGGAGCCATTTTGCTTTCATTTAGTCAGTGGATTTAGTCAGTCAGGAGCCACAAAATGTACTTTATCTACTATATAGACTATAAAGTATATAAAACTCTATTCATACTTAATATCTAGTGAAGTCAAAACAAGTTGTTTTTTTGATTAATGAAACTATGCCTCAGTTTTTTTCAAAACATTTGTGAAAAATTAAATTAAATGAATAAATAAATAAATTTTAAAAAATTGCCGACTTTGAAAAATTTGCAAAACTATCAAAAAAGTTTTAAAATCATTCACTTTCAAAAGTGTCAAAAAATTGAGATTTCCAAGACTTGCAAAAATTTCAAAAACTTCTGAATGTATAGAATTTGCAAAAAATGTCAGAAAATAAAAATTCCAAAAGTTTTCAAAAAATTCCAAATAATTGAAGTTAAAAAGTTTGCAAAAATTTCAAAAAACATTAAAAACTTAAAAACTTACATTTTTTTCATAAATCCTGAAAATTCAATGATTATGTAAAAGTGTCACAAAATTTTAAGATTGTATATATTTGCAAAAAAAATTTAAAAACAAAAGAAATGTAAGAAAGAAGCAAAAATTAAATTTCAAGAATACGCAAAAAAAAGGGAAAAAAATAAAGTCTTCAAAAATTGCACAAATTCTGAAATGTCTACAAAATGCAAAAGTATCAAAAAATTTTGAGATTTTAAAAACTTGCAACAATTTCAAAAACTTCTGAATGTAAAGAATTTGCAAAAATGTCAGAAAACTGAAATTCCAAATATTTTTAAAAAATGATGAAAAAATTTAATTGAAAAACTTTGTAATAATTTCCCAAAATTTTGCACAAATTCTGAAATTTTTACAATTATGCAAAAGTGTCCAAAAATTGAGATTTCCAAAATTGAAAAAAAAAAAAAATTTAAAAAATGTGCAAAAATGTTTAAAAAAAATGAAATTTCAAGTATTTGCAAACTTGAGGTTAGCCACAGGTGCATGGAAAGTTGGTGGGCTGTTGATGTTGTAGGAGGTGAAGTAGAGCGGTGGCAGGCTTTATTGACAGATGGGATGAAGATTTAGTTCAACTAAATGTTAACACAGGATTTTATTTAGTGTCAGTGTCTTTAATCATCAATACCCTCTGGAAGAAAAATAACTATTCTTTATTTCAATAATATTTTTTAAAGCTACAAGGAGCCACTGAAAAGGAGTCAAAGAGCTGCAGGTTGAAGACTCTTGTCTTAGTCTCTGTGTCACACAGGAGTTTTTTAATATGCCTGAGTCTGTTTCGGTCTCAGAGCTCACTCTGCTCCTGTTTGGATCTTTTTAATGAGCAGATAAACAGTTAAAGCTGTTTAATGAGGCCACAGCTCCTCTTTACGCTCACTGTAAAACTTAGAGTGAAACATTATCAGTCTGACTGTATGTGCTGAATGTACCTCTGCAGGAAACTGAGAAACAGATCTGATGAAGGAAACAGGTCAAACTAAAGGAAACAGACTGGGCTAAAAGAAACATGTCAGATTAAACAAACAGATCAGAATCAAAGAAACAAATCAGACAAAAGAAAAGTTTTGAGTTTGATGAAGGATAAACAGCTGCTGATCGCAGGATGAGAGGAAACTCTGAGCTTCACAGAGGTTAAAGGTATTTATAATCCAGTTGAAAATATCTGTGGTCGCTGACATTCACACCCTGGTCCATTTTTAACCAGCTGCAGGGATCGGATCCTCCTGAGAGAGGGGGACAGTTTTTAACTAGAGATCCCATCCTGACCTACAGCCTGGGGAGGAAGAGCTCAGGTCTCACGTGGATCCTCCTCAGCCTCACAGAGAGCGTAACAGACAGACTTTACTTCAACCAGGAAAAGTCCAGATAGAAAATACTTTTAGGGGCTGAGCTGGATCCAAACGGAGAGATCAGAACATGAGGAGGACCAGAACCCAGACTCAGCTCTGTTTATGGCCCTATCTGTACACCTGAGTTCTCTCACAGTCTGTTTCACTGACACAAGTCGCATTATGGATGTGGGTTAAAATACAGAGGGTGGGATAAGATTGTTATGATGGCGCAGCGTTTCAATGTGTCCCTCTCTAGGCAGAAGGTTCCTGGTTGAGGAGTTACTTCCTCTCACAGTCAAAATTGTCTAAATTCAGACATATAACATCATAAATGAAAATTGTATTTATTTATTAATTTATTAATTTTATTTTATTTTATTGAATTTATTTATTTTTTCTTTTTTATGTATTTTATTTTTTTAATTATTATTTTGTATGTATTAATCTAATTTAAATAATATATTTTTCATTTATTTTTTTGATTCAATTTAATTCAATTTATTTATGTTATTGAATTGATTTATTTTTTTATTTTTTTTAATTCTTTTGTTTTTTTTATCATTTTGTATTTATTAATCTAATTTAGATAATATATTTTTAATTTTATTTTTTGATTAATAAATTTATTTATTTATTTTTATTTATCAATACAATTTAATTTATATACTTTTATGTTATCTTTTAATTTATCAAATTTTATTAAATTAAATTAAACTTAATTTATTCTTATTTCATTTATTCATTTATTTATTTTCTTAAATAGGAGCAGCTGTCTGATGTTTTGAATGACTACTGTTGTTTTTAAGATGGAAAGAAATAAGTAACCAGACAGAATCTCAGCGTTTGATAATAAAAAGAGATTGTTTTTCCTCCTGAAGCTGGATTAATATCACTGTGAGTTTAGTTTCTAATCATCTGAGCAGCTGCAGTAACAGCTGGTCTCCTGCAGGGGTCCTCAGTAATCCCTGCTCCCACCTGCAGGTCACACCTGAGCTCTTCAGACAGATGAAGAGAAGACACTTGTCTCCTCATAGTTAGGACTCAGTTAGCTTAGCCTGTTAGCATGAGCTGTAATGACTCTGAGATGAACTCAGGGTGTTAGCCTGCAGCTAATTAGCATGCAGGAAGCACGCTCAGTGATGTGAAGAGTCCATTCAGCTGAGGAGGAATGTTCAGTGACATGGAAACACACCCCTGTGTGAATGTGTGTGTGTGTGTACTGGATCCTTCCATATGTTCAGAAACATGATGAGTCAGACTGTTTGGAGCTAATTCAGCGAGTTATGAGAGTGTTTACCTTAAACTTTAATAAATCTGCTCCTCATTGCTCTGACAAACAGACGGTTAGAAACGAGGAAAGAGGTCACAGCGTGATGTGACCTCTTTCATCCCATGACTCTGTCTCAGTGGGTCAGAAACATTACGTACTGCTGGTGAGGCGTGGCGTACCTGGGTTGGCGGCGTGCTCCAGGTGACCCAGGCTGGTCTGTTTGGTGATCTTGTAGATGAGCTCGCCGGGCTCGCTGTCCTGATCGCTCGCTGACAGCTGCAGCGTGGTCAGCTTCTTCATCGAGTTCTCATCCAGGACCAGACCTTTGTTCACCTCCACCGAGGGGGGAAGACGGTCCTCTGAGGAGACAAGGAGACATGTTAGGAAACATGGAGGAGGGCGAGGAGGAGCAGGAAGAGGAGGAGGGGTCGTCGTACCGAGCACGCTGATGAAGAAGGCCTGGTCGATCAGCTTGTTGCCTTCAGGGTCCAGGAGGTTGAATTTGAAGGACAGGCTGCCTCCCCTCTCCCCTTTCTCATGGCTGAACTGTAGCAGACCTACACACACACACACACACACACAGAGTTACCTGTAAAGTCTGACTCACCTGTGGAGGGAAACCTGCTGTATAATTCAGCGCTCAGGTGACAGGAAAGGTGAGTGTGAACCTTTGTTGACGTCGTCCTGCGTGAAGCTCTGAATCGGTCCTTTCATGGAGATCTTGTCCAGTCGTCCGCCGCGGCTCAGCTGGAGTTTACCCGCCTGCAGGTCTTTGGTGAGGACGTACCTGAGCTTCAGACTGTCTGAGTCCACGTCAGTCCCTTTCAGGTTCTGCTCGCTGATCTTAGAGGACGAGCCTGAAACCAGAGGACAGTATGTTTACATCCATTCAGGGACACGACCTCTGACCTTTCAACTCTTGAAAACCCTTCAGCATGAAGTTAATCCGGATTATGTTATTGATGCCTCAGCTGTAATCATTAATCAGGATTATGTAAACTAGGATGGTCTTAACCCCGCCCCCTCGTTTACCACAGTGCTGCTCTGGCTCCGCCCCTCACCTGCGGGCAGCTGCAGGCCTCTGTTCACCGTCATCCTCGGGCCCTCGCTCTTCCTCACATCCATGGTGAACTCCAGCCGGCCCGTGTGTGTGTAGATCCCGTCGGTCATCGTGAACCCCATCTCATCGGCGCCCCCGCTCACCGTCTCAGGTGTGTAGACCAGCAGGTGATCCAGGACGTCCTGATAGGTGAAGGTGGATCCCTGAGACAGGACGCGCCCATTCTCCAGAGGCTCCGAGTAAAACTGACGACGTCGCAGTTTACCTGGAAGAAGAGACAGGAGGGGCGTGAGGATAAACCTCTAGTGGACACTCTGGGAACTGCAGTTAACGTCTTCTGTGTGTGTGAGAAAGTGCTGACGTTGGTGACTTGAGTCTCGTATTGGATGTAGATGAGTGTGTGTTATTTACTGTGGGCTGAGCAGCAGTGTGTGTCTGTAACTCTTCATAAATAATGGATCAGACTGTAACGCTCAGCCCAAACCTCGCCTTACATCGGGGAAAAAAAAGGGGACTCCGTGGGCGCAAATAGTATAATAACTCTCTTTTTTTCTTTAATTTACACAATCTCAAAAAATAATTTTACAACCCCTCCCGTTTTTTTTTTACAACTAAATAACACGCCCCCCAAATCAGTATAAACCAAAAAAAAAATTACAAAAACCCTTCACGCGTCAGCGTGCGTCTCCGTCATAAAAAAAAACTAAAAAGAAGCACAAAATAACCCTCAAAACCAAGACTTCAAGAAACAGAAAATATCCCCCAAGAACCCTCTAACGAAAAACAAACGTTCACCACCATAAGTCCAATGTACAATAGTTTTTTTTCTTGTTCTTAACAAAAAAAAAAGATCCTCCTTCGCCTCCTGCCCCGAAGGTTTGGGCTCTTGAAACACAACGTCACCGCAAAAAGGAAAAATAGTCCAGCAAAAAGGAAAAAAAAAAAGATCGATCAAAATTAAAACTCTGGTATACCAGGAAAAAATTTGAAAAAGAAACCACAGCAGCGACCTCACCCAGGTCCGGGAGGGATATTCCACGGCCACGCGCTCCTTTGTCCTTTCCCGGCGGGGACGTCCGCAACCCGAGGAAACAGCCCCACAGCCGGCACCGCAGCTCAACGTCCGTTGACTGTAATCACCAGTTTTCTGGTATTGATCATTTCCTGTTTTTTTTTCCTTTTCTTTTCTTTAACCCCCGTTAGTCCACGGTTTCTCTGCGCGTTCCTCCGGCCCCTGTTTCTCTCGACACCTCCCGGTCCTCCACACACACCTCTTCCCCCACGCCACATCCTCCCTTTTATCAACTTGGCTTCTAACATTATTTTTATTGCCCTCCTCAACTACTATTTGTACAGGGACTTACATCAGGCCTCCTACAATGAACTAAGCCTACCTTTTTTTTCCTTTACTCAGTTCATTTATTTTTCTATCATTTCCACTCATTTTTTTTTTCCATCACGGTGACCCTGTCACAGTTCCCCCCCCCCCAGCCGAAGGTAATGGAGGCTGAACCCCAAAATATGGCTTTAGGTTCACTATGTTGACAGTATCCACCCTTTTACTTTGGTCATTCCACTGTACTATGTAGTTTATGGGGCCTAACTTTCTCATCACTGTGGCTGGACCTGACCACTTGGGCGCAAGCTTTGATGAGAACTGATCAACAGCTTTTGAAAGTGGGTGAGAGCGAACCCAGACCTGGTCTCCCGGCAGGAGCTGTGCACCTCTCCTGCGGGTATTATAATACCTGGCTTGTCTAGCCTGACTCATTCCCACTTTCTTTCTGACTTCTTCTGACATTTTTTGTTGTCTTTCAAGGAGCTGATAAGGCGCCTGCTGGGGTGAAGGCGGTGGACTGACCAACCTCTCTAATGGACCTTTGAGAGTTCTACCCAGGGCGAGCTCTGCAGGAGTTCTACCTGTAGTTTCATGTCGTGCCGCATTGATGGCAAAGCGGAACTCTCTGATCCACTGGTCCCAAGTGCTGTGTTGGTTTCCCACATAAGAGGCAATCATGGTCTTAATTGTGCGGTTGGATCGTTCTGATAGATTAGCCTGGGGATGATAGCTCGTTGTAAACTTCTGCGTCACGCCCCAGGCTTTACAGAGACTCGCCATCTCGTGGCTCTTAAACTGTGGACCACGATCAGAGACCACCTCCCGGGGAACACCAAAGCGGGTGAAAATCTCATCTTTTAGGATGGTTATGACTCGCTGTGCCTTGCTGTCCTTCAGGGGAAATACTTCAACCCACTTGGTGAAGTAGTCAACAATGACCAACAGAAATCGGTTCCCTGTCTTACTGCGGGGAAAAGGTCCCATGAGATCTATTCCGAGTTTCTCCCAAGCACTCTCAACTGTGGTTGACTGCAAAAACCCGGCTGGTTTTTGGTTTTCAGGCTTGTATGACTGGCAAGTATGACAACACCGCACATGGTTCCACACGTCCTTCCGGACTGTTGGCCACCAGGCCACCTCCAGGATCCGCAGGAGGGTCTTTAGCCTGCCAAGGTGACCACTTAGTGGATGATTGTGAAAGTACTCAAGGAAGGCCGGTACCAAGCTCTTGGGAACTACTAGTTGGAACTTTTCGCCATCATCCTTGACTGGTGACTTTCTATAGAGCAGTCCCTGTACCATTGAGAAGCTTACTCTGCCGGGCCTACCAGGGGTTGCAGCGCTTTTCTCCATGTCCCTCACTTCAGAGTCTTTTTCCTGTGCTCCCCGAATCTCAGCCAAAGTTGTTGGGAGGTCAGAGGTCCACCTGGAGTAATTCACAGCAACCAAAGCTGGGTTTTGAATTCCTACTCCTCTGGACAAGGCGTCAGGCACAACATTTTGCAACCCCTTCCTATAGCAGACCCTAAAGTGAAACTGCTGTAGACGTAGGGTCCACCGTGTTAGGCGGGAGGAGGTTTTCGGACAGTTAAAGGCCCAAGTAAGAGCAGAATGGTCTGTATACACAGTGAACTCCTTCCCCTCCAGGTAATGTCTCCACTTTTCTACTGCCCACACGACAGCCAGACATTCCTTTTCTGATGTGGAGTAATTGCACTCCGCTCCTCTCAGCCCCCTGGACGCATAGGCTACCGCCTTTTCTCCTTCACTAGTCTGTTGCACCAGCACTGCTCCCAGGCCTACATCACTGGCATCGGTGTGTACCTCAAATGGGAGTGAGTGATCAGGCTGTACTAGGACGGGAGCCATGACCAGAGCTTGTTTCAGCCGATCAAAACTTTGCTGGCACTGTTCTGTCCAAACCCATGCCACGTCCTTCCTGGTCAGTCGATGCAAAGGGGCCGCAAGGTCTGCAAAGTGAGCAATGAATTTGTGATACCACCCTACAAGCCCCAGGAACCGCTGCAGAGATTTCACATTGGTTGGTGTGGGATAGGATGACACAGCTTGTGTTTTTTCAGGGTCCACCTGGACACCCTTACCCGAAACCAAATGACCAAGGAACTTTAACTCCTGGCAAAAGAAGTGACATTTCTTGATGTTGAGGGTAAGGTTCGCCTGATGGAGTTTCTTCATCACTGCATGCAGGTCTTTCAGGTGCTGTTCTCGTGTAGGGGAGAAGATGATTACATCATCAATATACACGAAGCAGATTTTCCCCCTGAGGTCTCCCAGTACCTTCTCCATCAGGCGCTGGAAGGTTGCACCTGCATTCTTCAGCCCAAAAGGCATGCACCGGAACTGGTACAAACCCACAGGGGTGATCACGGCTGTCTTTGCTTTGCTTTCTTCAGACATGGCGACTTGCCAGTACCCAGACTTGAGGTCCAAGGTACTGAAGACCGTAGCTCCATGTAGTGACTCCAGCAGGTCATGAATCAGGGGCATGGGATAAGCATCTTGTTGTGTCTTGGCATTTAGAGGCCGGAAATCAACACAAAACCTTGGTGACTTGTCAGGTTTGGGCACAAGGACCACTGGTGATGCCCAGGATGACTGTGAAGGCTCGATTATGCCATCCTTAAGCATTTGCTCCACCTGCTCTACAATGAT
The DNA here is from genome assembly GCF_033239565.1 of Halichoeres trimaculatus. Lineage (NCBI taxonomy): Eukaryota > Metazoa > Chordata > Actinopteri > Labriformes > Labridae > Halichoeres > Halichoeres trimaculatus. Next base: position 2,401,342 of record NW_027437183.1, read on the forward strand.
CTGCCGTTTGTAGGGTGACACTCTGTATGCTTTGCACCGGACGGGCCTTTCATCTGTGGTGTAGATTGTATGCTCTTCTACAGAAGTTTTCCCTAGCTTGCCTGAACAAACCTGGGGCCAAGCTGTAAACAGTTCTCTTACTTCAGGAGAAAGCTCTGCAAGATCAGAAAGGGGGTTGCCTTGAGCGGGATCTGCTTCTGGTAATGGAAGGGCCATAATAAGACTGACAGTGGACCTAATATTGTCGGAGGGCTGATGCATGAAAGGATAGAATGTGTACCCTCTGGGACCCTTGACTCCATAAACCCTGTCCCCTAGATTAATGATGGTCGAGGTCTTGGTGAGAAAGTCTAGACCTAGAATAAGGGGGAACGCTAGGTTGGCATCTGCAATGATGTACGTCTCCAGTGACCACATCATATCATGCCAGTTATACAGAAGTTGTATTTTGCCTAATGCTCCATGACATGTTTTGCCATCAGCCAGGGCAAAGCTCTGGTTGTCACTGGGCTTTAACATCTCACCTTCCTGAGCTATCTTCACCCACTGACTGTGTCTCATAAGTGAGTAGGTGCATGCTGTGTCAAAAACAGCACTGCACTGGACACCTCTGACTCCTATCGGGACGTGTAAGAGAGAAGGGACAGCTTTCTTTCCTTGCTGCACTATAGTGACTACATCAGCCGGTTTCTTGGAGGACCATTTTTCTTGAGGTTTCTTTAACATTTTCCCTTTTGCCTTCTGCTGGTCTACTTTTCCCCAATATTCTTTTGCTGCAGTGCAGTCTTTCTCTACCAGACTACCAATGGACACCAGATGCTCCACTGTGGTCACTGTGCCTCTAAGACACCCAGCTATTCTTGGATTACAGTTATTGAGAATTTTCCTGACTAATTCTGCCTCTGTGATTTCCGGTTTCCATCTCAAACAAAGAGCACGATAGTCATAGGCAAAATCTCTCAAACACTGGTCAGGCAACTGTACCATGTCTCTGAGTTTTTCCTCTACCTCTGCAAGGTAATCAGGGGGCAGAAAAGCAGACTGAAAAGCCTCCCTAAACTCTAGCCAGTTGTGAACTTTTGACTTTGCTACACTCCACCAGCTATGAGCTGGCCCTTTAAGGACACTGGACAGGGCTCCTACCAGCTCTGCTTCACTCAAGGGGCGTACCGCCAGAAATGTTTCACACTGATCAACAAAATTAAGGACATCAGCTACCTCTCTAGACCCGCTGAAAGAGGGAAACTCCATGTGAACTGCTGGTTTAGAATAAATCACTGGGGCTCTGGCAGACTGGCTGCCTGAGGTGTTTCCTTGGCTCAAACTGGTAGCTGGAGGTGAGATCAGAGCTTGAGGGTGACTGCTAAAGGAGGCTGGAGTTGACGTGACTGCGGAGTAAGAAGTGGTCTGGGCAGTTCCAGGACAACCCTGTGGAGGAATGGCACCCTGCATGCATGGTGAGGGCAGATGGGAGACAGCAACCTTGGACACACCTGAGGTGTTCGTGTTACTATTCGGGGTGAAAAGGTGTTGGTCCGTCGGATCAGGAGCAGCTTGACCCCGTGCAGATCGGCCATGGCCTGGTTGAAAATCAGATCCAGTCGGGAAGAGAGTCTTTTGTAAAGCAGGGAGGCTGGCGCGCTTCAGCCGTTCAAGCTCTGCTTTCCACTTCTCATCACGTCGCTGTAAACACTCCACCAGTTGAACCTCAAAATCTCTCAGTGTTGTCACCATGCGATGTTCCAGCACTTCCAGGCTTTTGTCCACATATTCTCGGAGACTTGCCTCACGGTTGATGGCGCTCCCTACAGAATCTCTAAAATCAGTCTCCAAGGATGTAACCTTCTCTATGACTGACCCTAACTCTGAGCTAATAGAGGCTAGGGCTGGAAGTGGGAGATAAGAAGATACTTCTCCCTCTTCATCCCTGTCATCGAGCTCTTCAGATTCAGACAAATAAAGTGAACTGATAAGTGAAGTCACCTCTCCTACCGGATCTCTTCTCGTAACCCATTCATCCCTTATCCTGTCAGTAGGATTCTCATTATCCTCAAACCCTACAGTAGGAGAAGACATCCTGGTTTCTGCCTCAGTATTATCATTTGCCCCATTGCTATCCAATATTCCCCCCCGTGGCTCCAGATTTCCATCAGCCATGTTTTTTTTTTTTTTTTTTTTTTTTTTTTTTTTTTTTTAACTGTGTGTAATTGTAAATCTTTTACCTTTGCCTAACAAATAAATCATCAAAAACAAACAAACCCTGTTGTTTAAAGTTCAGTCTAACACTCTTTTCCTTTTAAGAGAGATCCCACTTACCTATCAAACAATTTCCCCTTTCCCCGTACGGGCCACCATATGTAACGCTCAGCCCAAACCTCGCCTTACATCGGGGAAAAAAAAGGGGACTCCGTGGGCGCAAATAGTATAATAACTCTCTTTTTTTCTTTAATTTACACAATCTCAAAAAATAATTTTACAACCCCTCCCGTTTTTTTTTTTACAACTAAATAACACGCCCCCCAAATCAGTATAAACCAAAAAAAAAATTACAAAAACCCTTCACGCGTCAGCGTGCGTCTCCGTCATAAAAAAAAACTAAAAAGAAGCACAAAATAACCCTCAAAACCAAGACTTCAAGAAACAGAAAATATCCCCCAAGAACCCTCTAACGAAAAACAAACGTTCACCACCATAAGTCCAATGTACAATAGTTTTTTTTCTTGTTCTTAACAAAAAAAAAAGATCCTCCTTCGCCTCCTGCCCCGAAGGTTTGGGCTCTTGAAACACAACGTCACCGCAAAAAGGAAAAATAGTCCAGCAAAAAGGAAAAAAAAAAAGATCGATCAAAATTAAAACTCTGGTATACCAGGAAAAAATTTGAAAAAGAAACCACAGCAGCGACCTCACCCAGGTCCGGGAGGGATATTCCACGGCCACGCGCTCCTTTGTCCTTTCCCGGCGGGGACGTCCGCAACCCGAGGAAACAGCCCCACAGCCGGCACCGCAGCTCAACGTCCGTTGACTGTAATCACCAGTTTTCTGGTATTGATCATTTCCTGTTTTTTTTTCCTTTTCTTTTCTTTAACCCCCGTTAGTCCACGGTTTCTCTGCGCGTTCCTCCGGCCCCTGTTTCTCTCGACACCTCCCGGTCCTCCACACACACCTCTTCCCCCACGCCACATCCTCCCTTTTATCAACTTGGCTTCTAACATTATTTTTATTGCCCTCCTCAACTACTATTTGTACAGGGACTTACATCAGGCCTCCTACAATGAACTAAGCCTACCTTTTTTTTCCTTTACTCAGTTCATTTATTTTTCTATCATTTCCACTCATTTTTTTTTTCCATCACGGTGACCCTGTCACAAGACTCTGGACTCAGGATCTTAATCCTCCAGCTCTGATTTATCTGTTTGGCTCCGTACTCCAAAAAAGTTTTACCTTTAGAGTTCAGCTCAGGTCTGCGAGAGCGCGGCAGCATCCTGACGTCTGTGTTAGAGACACACTCTACTTCACCGTCTGATATATCTGTGTGTGTGAGTGTGTGTGTGTGTGTGTGTGTGTGTGTGTGTGTGTGAAATCACTCCTGCTTTCTGTCCCATCAGCCTCACACTCTGCTGGTTTTATAGCCTCTGTACATTCGCTTTCACTGGCTGTTTTATTAGGCTGTTACTGTTTGTGTGTGTGTGTGTGTGTGTCTGTTTTACAGATTAAAAAAAAAAAGTCTAAACTTTCCCCCAGCAGGTGTAACACATGTTTTTGTTGTGATAATCTGAATAATCCAGATTAAGAGCTCTGAAGTTAAAACAACTCTTTGATGGCGTCCCTGTCAGGTGGATTAATGTCATTAAGAGGTTTTCCTCCTCATCACAACCAGAGAATTAAAACCTGCTGATGAGACTAAATGAGGTTTTAAAACATCAGAGTGCTTTTGAACGCAGCACAATACCACACTGTGAACTGATGGTAAATGAGAGCAGAGAGGGAAAAAATGGAAGCAGATTAGGGCCACTGAAAAAAACATTCATATTTTTTTCAAATTAATATAAGGTCAGAATTCTGACTTGTTTTCTCAGATTTGTCAGATAATGGTGTTAAATACCAATTTCCACCCTGTTTACTCAGATTTTTTTTAGATTAAAGTCTGAAATCTTGGAATTCCCACTCTTTTCTTGGATTTCTCAGATTAAAATCTTTAAACCTGGAATTCTAACTGGTTTTCTCAGATTTATCAGATTGAAGTCTTTGATCACATGATTCTGACTTTTTTTTCACTCAGATTTCTCAGGTTAGAGTCTCTTATCTCTGAATTATGACTTTTTCACAATTTTCTCAGATTAAATTATTTAATGTCAGAATTTAAACTAATTTTTTCATATTTCTCAGGTTAAGGTCTTAAATTACAGAATTCTGACTTTTTTCTCAGATATCTAAGATTGCAGTATTAAATCTCTGAATTCTGACTTTTTTCTCTCAATTTTCTCAGATTAAGATCTTGAATTTGAGATTGCTGACATTTTTCTCAGATTTCTCAGATTAAAGTCTTAAATCACAGAATTCTGACTTGTTTTCCAGATATCTCAGATTAAGGTCTTTAATCCTGTGAATTTGACTTTTTTCTCCATTTCTTAGATTAAAGTCTTTAATCTGAGAATTATGACTTGTTGTCTCAGATTTCTCAGATAAAAGTTTTTATTCCTTGAATTCTGACTTTTTTACTCGGATGAAGTTTTTAATATGTGAATTCTGAAATTTTCCCACAGATTTCTCAGATCAAAGTCGTTAATCCCAGAATTCCGATTTTTTTCAGAGAATTCTGAATTCTGAGAAAAAAGTCAGAATTATTAGATTTAAGTCAGAATTGTGACTTTTTCTCTCAGAATTTAAAAAATTCTGACATTTTTCTTAGAAAAAAAAGTTATTTAAAAAAATTGGATGTAATTTTTTTCAGTGGCCCTAATCCCCTTTTGTAAAAAAGTGACACAGAGACTGAGATTAAAACTACAGATAACAGAGATTCTCCTCATAAACAGCCCTTGGTAAATCAGCCTTTTTAGCATCATGCTAACATGCCAACAGCTAACATGCTAGCTTTTTTAGCCTCAGGTCCTCAAACTCACAAGTTCAAACAGAAACGAAACTAAAGTTAAAAAAAAAATGTAATTTAAAGTTTTTCTTTCAGCCAGAAGAGACAGACACATTAGAGTGTGTGTGTGTCTCTGTTTATGTGTGAGTGTGTGTATGTGAGTGTGTGCGTGTGGTTGTAATAGTTTGTTGGTGTGTGTGAGGGATGTCTGCAGTCAGTGCTGCTGCAGAGGATGCTCGGTGTGTTTGTCTTGTTTAAAACTGCTTCACTGTCTAAAGTGAGAGTAATGTGTTTATAGGTGTGTGTGTGTGTGTGTGTGTGTGTGTGTGTGTGTGTGTGTGTGTGTGTGTGTGAGGGGAGTAATATTTTATGTTGTGTGTGTTGTTTATCATAGTGTGTATATCTGCTAATACACAGACTGTGGTTGTTTCATGTCGGACTGAGCTGACGGAGGTCGACCTCCTGACGTTGCCGTTTTCTCAGAGCGCTCACCGTACGACGGCTTCCTGATGATGGTGAAGACGATCTCGTTCTCAGGTGTGTCTCTGTCCTGGACGCTCAGAGACGAGTTTGTGATGACGACTCCGGAGTTTTCCTCCACGTGGAGGCTGCTGACTGACACCACCGGCTCGCGCTCCTCCTCGCTCTGCTGAGGAAGAGGAGGAACAGGTGTTACTCTAAGAACATCACCTGTGTGACATCATCACCTGTGTGAATCATTACCTGGATGTCCACCTCCACGTTGAAGGCCTCGGTCTGGCTGTGTCCGTCACTGACGTAGAAGCTGAAGACGTCCTGTTTGACCCGAGCTTTCCCGTCTTGGACGTAGAAGATGAAGTCAGAGGTCAGGTCCTCCAGGGAAAACGGGACGTCAGGGGTGACAACTCGTGCTCCGCCCACAGAGCCCCCTGCTGGGCGGGAGGATATACCCACATTAGATCAAACAGTCTATTTAACCCACTGCTCCACACACACTCCTCTGCCCGTACCTCTTCTTCTGGTGTTCTCGATGAAGCCATACTTCGGAGGACTGACCAGCCACACCAACAGGTCCTTCCTGGGCGTGTCCTGGTCCGAAACAGCGATGTGATTGGTGGAGAGCAGGACTCGGCCTCCCTCCTGCACCTGAACAGAGACAGATAATCATGTTCAAATGATAGACTGAGATTTTAGACACAACCTCCGAACATGTGAAGCCTCTGATTAAGTGTTATAAACTGCAGTTCCTGGAGTGTCCACTAGAGGCTGTGTGCAGAAACAGCAGGAAACACACACACATCCATTCAAAAAACCAATTTTTTATGAAGATAATAAGGTTGAGATTTTTTGTTTGTGACTTTCAAACACGTCTGTTCTCTGTGATGATAAACCAAAAACCTGCACACGAGCAGAAACAGCATCAATGCGCCAGCTCTCAGTAAACATGGGTTCATGTTTGAAACATGAAGCTGAGTCCTGTGAGGCTGCATCTGACTGAGGACTTTAATAAAACTGTCAGAGGAGGATCGGGCTGAGGCTGAATGAATTTCGGAGAAACTTTAAAATTCTTTTTCTGATCTTTGCCTCTCGGAGAGATCACTGAGCTCATGAATTTAAACTCGATCTGAAACCAGACGATGTTTTGAGAGGGTTTCACCTTTAAATGTTCTTTTAGCTTCCAGAAAAATCCAATCAGACGCTGAACAGACCCAACCACAGGAGATCGGGGTCTGACTCTGACTCTAAAGAACAAGGTTTTCTCCTTCCTCTGCCTCCTCCTCCTCCTAATCTTTGTCTCTTTTTCTCTCTGTCTGGACACACTCTTCTTCCTCATAGTTTCACCTTCATCACACCTGACAGCTCCCCTCCCCCTCCTCCTGCACCAGGTGAGCTCATTTCAGAGACGCAGCTGTCTCAGCAGGTGTCTGTACCTTGATGCCGCTGCGGACGATGACCTCAGGTGGTTGTCGGGGTGATGATGTGATGGTGATGGTGCACATCTGGTTGTCAAGGCGATTGTTGTCTCCGTCGTAGACAACAAAGTGAAAGATGTCTGTGATTGGCTGACTGCCAGTCTCCAGAGAGGTGACGTACCTGATCCGAGAGATAGAGGAGATCACGGTTATCATTAAATTACAGATTATATCTTTACTTTTTTTTTTACTTCACAATGAAGACTATATAAAGAGAATGAAATTCCAAACTAAGTCAAAATATAGTGAATAGTCTTCTAAAAGTAAAATTTTAAAAATTATGGAATGGTACATGTGATGAATTAGTTTTTTTAAACTAAAAAAATTTAAAAAAAATAATAATAATTGACTTTTAAAAAAAGTGAAAAAAAGTAAAATTTGAAATAAAAAAATGCAAGTACTTGAATATTTTTTGAAATTTCAAAAATTTGCAAAAATTTCAAAAATGTGTTGGGTTTAAAAAAAACAGCAAAATTTAAAGACATTTGACAATGCAAGATTTCTTTAAATTTTGGCAATTTGCTTCACTCATTATTAGGGGCCACCCATGAAAATCTTTGTGATTATTATTATTATTTTTCCGCGCAAAACCCCAAATTGCGTTCCTTTAACTTGACTTATACGTCTACACTCCAATCCACAAAATTCTGCCCTGTGTGTTATTTTTTTTAATTCATAAATTTCCAAACATTTCAAAGAATAATTGACCTCTCAAAAAAATGTAAAAAAAATTTTTAGATTTGAAATAAAAAATTGTAAATATTTAAATATTTTTTGAAATTTAGCAAAATTTGCAGAAACTTCAAAAAAATTTGTTGGGTTTCAAAAATGGCAAAAATTTAAAGACATTTGATAATGCAAAAATGTATTTAAATTTTGGCAATTTGCTTTACTCAGGGGCCACGCATGAAAACCTTTGTGATTATTATTATTATTCATCTACGCAAAACCCCAATTTGTGTTCCTTCAACTTGACTTATACGTCTACACACTTAGCCACAAAATTCAGCCCTGTGTGTAATTTTCTGCCTGCATAGATTTCGTCCCGATACCTGCTCCACAGCACCCCCTAGCCACTGAAAAATCAGCCACGCTACCTGCTTTGAATAACAGCGCTGAAATTTTTCGTATATACCCATCATGCCTAGATCTACAAAAAAATCTCTTATGACCATACTCTATTCTGAACAGGAAGATCAGTAATTGAACTTGAAGGCCAGATTTTGACGATTTTTGGGGACGTTTGTCAACAAACTACTTCTAGGTTTTTCATCAGATCAACTCCAAACTTGGTCTGTTTATACTAGACACATTAACAATGAAAACATATTTAAGGTTGTTGTATAACTTAATGGGTGTGGCCAAAACTGCCTGCCAAAGTTCGACATTTTTTCACCTAAATGAAAACCTAAGTAGCTCTTATGTACAATGTTGGATCAGCACCAAAATGTGCACACGTGTTCTGTGCTACAGCCTACAGTGCCCCCTACTGTGACCAGGAAGAGGTATCTTTTTCTCTTTTATTAAAAAACTTCCTTTTTTAATCATTTTCTTTTGAATCCTGCTCAGAAATGTCTTTCAGGCCGTCATAAAGCATCACTGATCACGTCGTGTCCTGTAGTTAAAGGGTGTGTCCATGCCACCACCTCAAACTCTGAAATCTGGCCATTAACCAGGAAGTCATAGTAACGCCGTCATTTAAAGCCCAGTCCCCTTCAAATTTCGCACACACCATTAAGGTCCATCTCAAAACACTTCTATAACCTCAAATCTCTGCTACTGCAATAGCGCCACCCTCTGGAAATGCCTGATACAATGTCTTACATGTGTAGTCCAATTGTTTTGAAATTTTAATGAAATGATCACAGTCAGATAAATTTGCAAATAATAAAAAAAAATCAAAACTTTGCAAAAAAAATTGACATTTAATAAATTTAAAAAAAAAAAAAAAATCTTAAAATACAAAAAGAGATTTAATTAGCTAGCAAAAAATAAATTTAAAAAATGAAATTAAATAATTAAAGAAAATGTGCAAATATATCAAACAATTTTGATATTTAAAAAATTTCACAAATAAAACTTGAATTTAACATAAATTGATAATGTTGACCAACCCATTATTTTCTTGTCGTTTGCTAATGTCTTGACACATTTTAAGCATGTATATTACGCCAGCATGTTGTGAGTTAAATGAATCCATCCACATAGAATTAAAATCTGTTTTCTTCCAGATTAGTCTTTTTGTAGGTGACCCTTGGACATGAAGAATCTGAGTTTAAATAATCATTATCCAGGTAAGGATGGGGAACAGGTGAAGCTTTAAACCAGGTAAATGTTTAAAGGGAAGCAGGGTTCAGACAGTCTGTCTCTCCTCAGAGATCAGTGAGTTCCTGGTCTGTAAAGAGACGTTTTTTAAAATAAACTCGCCGCTCTGATGAAAACATGTCTCTGCGTTAATGAGCAGAGCTCGGCAGACTATAAAAAGCTTTGCATTAAGCTCCTCAGAGATACGGCTGCTAATCTCTGCAGAGCGCTGATAAAACATAAACACATAGATACACGTGTAATCTCCTCTAATCCTGTTTCATTCAGAGAATAATCCAGCTGCTGTTAGTCTGAGAGGGCGCTGAGGGAGAGACGAGTCAGAGATCCTCTCAGGCTGATCAGAGCTCCAAGACCAGGACGAAGCTGTTAGCACAGTTAGCATAATTAGCATATTAGCAACATTTAAAGTGTACTTCAGCAGGGAACAGAGCAAGAGGTTTGTAGTTTCTCCTGTAAACATGCTGAGTCTTTGAACGCACCACTCTCCTCTCCTCCTCCTCTCCTCCTCCTCTCCTCCTCCTCTTGGTTCATCAGGGAGCCGTTTCAGCCCTCAGTGTTTTATTGAAGATCTAAAAAAGTACTCGTTCCCTCTCATGGAGCCTCGTGAACTTTTTACTGCTGAGACAACAGTGTCTCCTGAAACCACCGAGGGTTTTTCAAAGTCATTTCTGGTTTATGTTCGCAGGTTTGAGCAGATCTTCAGTTTAATTTTCCTCTGAAGTGGCATTAAACCATCGAGGGAAACTCACTGAACTGAACCTGAAGAACTACTTTTGGCTGTTTTTATCTGAGCTTTTAAAAACAGTCGATGTCTTTGAAGAGGAGAATCACGGCGGACTGAAATCTGAGTTCAGCTCTTTGACCAACGAGAGAAGAAGAAAGATGCTGAAAGGCTGAAAGGAGGAGGGAGGAAGAGTCAGGGAGGAAACATTCATTCAACCCCAAGGAAAACACCTGAACTCTTTAAGGTAAACCTCTCATCAGCTGTTCAGGTAAGCTCTGACCTCATCAGGCCCCTCCCCTCTCACCTGATCCGGCTTCTCCTAATGTCCTCCATGGTGAAGGAGGAGTACTCCCTCAGCTCCTGGTGCTCCTGCTGGGTCTGACCCCGGGTCAGGATTCCATACATTGGAACTGACACCAGCTGGACCTGGATCTGATCATCAGGGGACAAGTCGTCCTGAGAGACGAACACAGAACAGAGAAAGAGATGATGATGATGATGATGATGATGATGATGATGATGATGAGGTGGAGCCTTTCAACAGTAATCATCATGCGTGCATCCTCACAGTATAAGCCAGGCTTTAGCATGCTAACACTAGGAACACGTAAGCATTCTCACAGTACAGCCAGCTGTTAGCATGCTAACAATTAGCATCTGTTGGCATACTTACAGTATTAGCCATGTGTTAGCATGCTAACAGTTATCATCATATGAGTGCTCTCACAGTTGAGACCAGGTATTAGAATGCTAATAGTTAGCATCATCTTAGCATTCTCACAGTGTACATAAGGAGTTAGCATGCTAAAAGTTAGCATTACATTTGTGTTTTCCGATGTAAGCCAGGAGTTAGCTGGCTTACAGTTAGCATCATGTCTGTATTTTCACAATTTAAACCAGGTTATAGCATGCTAACAGTTAGCATTATGTTTGTGTTCTCAAAATGTAATCCAGGTTTTAGCATGCAAACAGTTGACATAGTGTGAGCATTTCACAGATTAAGTTAGCTGTTCGTATGCTAACAATTAGCATACTGTAAGCATACTTACAGTGTAAGCCAGGTGTCAGCATGCTTACAGTTAGCATCATGTAAGTGTTATTACAATTTAAGCCAGGTGTTAGCATGATAACAGCTAGCATCATGCGAGCTTTCCTACAGTATAAGCCAAGAGGTAGCATACTAACAGTTACTATGATGTTTGCATTTTCACAGTATAAGCCAGGCTGTAGCATGCTAAGAATTAGCATTATGTTGGTGTTCTTACAATTCAAGCCAGGTGTAAGCATGCAAACAGCTAAGATCATGCAAGCATTCTCACAGTTTAAGCCAGGAATTAGCATGCCAGCAGTTAATATCTTCTTAGCATTCTCACAGTATAAGCCAGGAGTTAGCATGCCAACCGTTAGCATTAAGTTAATGTTTTTCGATGGAAGCCAGGAGCAAGAACTGCTTAGGGTTAGCATCATGTTTGCATTCTCACAGTTACAGCCAGGTTGTAACATGCTAGGAATTTGCATTATGTTAATGTTCTCACAACGTAAGCCAGGTTGTAGCATGCTAAGAATTAGCATAACGCTAGTTTTCTCACAACGTAAGCCAGGTTTTAGCATGCAAACAGTTTACATCATGTAAGCATTTCACAGTATAAGTCAGCTGTTAGCATGCTGACAGTTAGCATTATGTAGGCATACTTACAGTATAAGCTAGGAGTTAGCATGCTTACAGTAAGCATCATGTGAGTGTTATTACAGTTTAAGCCAGGTGTTAGCATGCTCAAGTTATCATCATGTAGGCATTCTCACAGTATACACTAGGAGTTAGCATACCAACAGCTGACAAGATGTTTGCATTTTCACAGTATAAGCCAGGTTGTAGCATGCTAGGAATTAGCATTACGTTAGTGTTCTCACAATGTAAGTCAGTTGTTAGCATGCTAACAGTAAAGATCATGTGAGAATTCTTACAGTGTAAGCCAGAAATTAGCATGCTAGCAGTTAGCATCATCTTTGCATTCTCACTGTATAAGTCAGGAGTTAGCATGCTAACAGTTAGCATCACATAGGTATTCTCACAGTATAAGCCAGGTGTGATGGTCTGATGACGGTGCTGCTCTTCTGGCTGACTTCCAGACTCAGAGACGCCATCGGGTCACGCTGTGGTCCGTTTCCACCGGCGCCAAGCACTTCCACCTGAACCACAGTGGTTGCCATGGAGATACCATCGCTAACTGAGAAGGTAATGGCGTCATCCTGAGCAGAGAGGCCGGCGTGTCGGTAAAGGAGGATGTTACGGGTGACATCACTGAAGGTGAAGGTGTCGCCTGAAGGAGAGAGGAAAGTGAGAGGATGTGTGTGTGAGTGTGTGTGTTAATTTGTGTGTGTTTGACCTCACCGTTGTTCATGGTGGTGTGTTCACTGCCGTCAGTTTTTATCAGCTCTCCATGGATCGGGGCCTCCACCAGCTCGAACTCCAGCTCATCAGGAGCTGTGTCAGCGTCACTCACTGCCAGCTGCTGACCACCTACACACACACACACACACACACACACACACACATACACTCTGTGTATACTTTGTGCATACTGTGTGTGTGTACTCTTTGTGTGTACTGTGTGTGTGTTAGTTCAGCTCCTCACCGATGCTTGCTTGCCCCCCCAGGCTGACCTCCAGAAGGGGGTCAAGGACCTGAAAGACGGGCGGCTGCTGATGATTGGACAGAAGGAGGATGGCGAAGTCCAGCTCAGGAGTGGTGTGTTCCCCGTCAGACACTGAGACACACACACACACACACACACACACACACACACACACACACACACACACACACACACACACACACACACACACACACACACACACACACACACTAAGTTGATTAATGATGTTGGTCTCAAGCTGAGGAAGGAGACAAGATCAAGGTGAAGGTGACAAAGGAGACGAGGAAGTATGAGGAGAAAGAGGAAGACTTAAGGACAGACGAGACAAATGTTCTGGAGACTTTAGGGAGAGGAGGAAGAGGAGGAAGAAGAAGGAGGAAAAAGAGGAAGAAAAGGAACAGGAAGAGGAGGTGTAGGAGGATAAAAAAGGTGTTAGATTCATGAGGACGTACCTGTGAAGTAGACGCTCAGGGACTCTGGCAGACCTGAGGAGTAAAAGGACAAACGGACGATTAAACAGTGAAAGGAGGAAGTGTGTGTGTGTGTGTGTGTGTGTGTGTGTGTGTGTGTGTGTTTGTGTGTGTGTGTGTGTGTTACCTGTAAAGGAGTACTGGTAGAGCTCCTGCAGGTGTGAGGGTGCAGCAGGAGGTCTGTAGATGATCTTCCCGTTGTTCACGTCAGCCTGAGTGAAATGTTTGACCGGAGTGTTGGCTCGGTCACGGTGCTCGATCGCACCTGAGGGCGGGAACAGGAAGTGACAATAAACTCAGGTTGTCAGCGAATATTTCTGAATATTTACACATGATTAAAGACATGATCAGAGTGTGTGTCCTTGTCAGTGTGTGTGTGTGTCTGACCTTGTCCCGGAGGCAGACGTTTGGTGATGTTGTAGACGAGCTTCTCACTCGGCGTCTCCGAGTCGATGAAAGAAAGAGCAGCAGGAGTGATCTCAGTTACTCGGTCCTCTAGAGCCTGAGCGTATACACACGCACACACACACACACAGACACACACAGGTTGGAGGAGCTACTAACATACACACACACAGGTTAATTGTAATAAACTGATTGTGTTTGGTCTCACGGTGATCTGCAGGTCACACTCGGGGGCGAGCTGAGGGAAACCTGGGAGCTGAGGGAGGACACCGACCGTGAAGACCTGAGCGTCGCTCTGAAGGAGGGGGGCGGAGTCTGCGGAGACCTGGTCACATACCACACACACACGCCAGGATTAACCACCAAACACAAGACACAGATCAAATTAAAGACAGATAGAGAGGAGGAGAAATGAAGGTGAAGGCAGAGATATAGGAAAAGGAGGAGGAGGAGAAGAGGATGAGGATAAACTACTGAGGAGACTGCAGAGACACCAGAGGGAAGAAACAGCAAGGAAGATGAAGAGCGTCTTCATCACGTCTCTTCTTCTGTATTTCAGACGTTCTCATCGTATCAGAGGATCCAGCTGCTTTTATTTGAATATTTATTCATATATTTGCTTATTTATATTATCTATCAGCTGAGTGAGGAGCGTTATCTTGCAGAGAGTCAGAAGAAGCAGCTCTGTTTCTTCTAATGAACACATTTACTCAACCTCCAAAGATTTTCTAGGGTCAGTGGGTTTCACTTTTAAATCCCTAACTCAGATATATTTCCTGAGGTTAGACCAACAAAGACCCTCCATCAGGGGGAACTATAGGGGGCGACACAGAGCCAGGTGTTATAACAGCTGAACTGATAATGCAGAATGTTGAAGGAGCCTATCATAAACTCCTGGATGAGAAGAAATTAATGGATGAATCAAAGTAATGAATGAAATTTCAAAGAACATCTCTGGAAATAATAAACTGACTGAGGAAAAATGGAAGTCTGACCCTAAAAATGCATAAAATGTCGGCTGAGCCCATCTGAAGCCAGCTGTTGCCATGGTGATCATTGTTTACCAACCGCCATCAGGGAGCTGGTTGAGACTGTTGATTCCCGAGACTGTACCACTGAAATCATGGTGTCAAACTGCCTTCAATTGTAACAGAACCATAGGTGTTTCATGTCTATAGAACCAGAAATGTGGCCGTGACAGCGAGAGACAGAAGAGTGATATCTTTCTGATCTCTGAGGAAACCCCTGAGGAATTAACATTAAGCAAATGGGGCAATTTTGTGATTAAGTTCTCCATCCTTTTGCTTTAAAAAAACACTTTTTCAGAAGCAGGACAAGATTTCCTACGTTTTGGTACCTAATATGTGTTCATGGAGCAAAAATTGTGGCCAAGAGGAAAGTTTTTCAGGAGAGTTTCCAAGATTTGCTTCCCCCTCTCCCCACTCTGTTGTTTGAATCTCCCACTCTAATCTGGAACATTCCGTCCAATACACACCAATGTTAAATGGCTTGAAGGGCTGAACAGCATCATGACATTTGAAGGGCTATTGTGAAGAAACTATGTATCCTAGGGAGACTTTGAAACCAACGAAAAATGGCCGAAAGATAGCTGAATGTTTTGAAGTTTGAATGGAGTTTCTAGCTGAATGTATGATCAAATGAGAAGGGTTTGAAGCAGGCTGAAAATGTCCTGAAGCAAGAAAATTTTGAAAATTTCCCATTCATTCTCTGTGGGACCAAAATCGCACAAAACCTGAAATATCTCCAAAGTATTTGTGAGATCACAAGAAAAGTCATAGCCCAAGGGTCATGAATGAAACACAAGTTTTGAAGTTTGAACGGTGAAAATTGGTTGAAATTTGTAGAAGGAGTAGCGAAGCAAAAATAAGTGGGCAGGAGAAGAATGATAAAGAATTTTGACGCAGAAGAACAAATATATTTTCTCTGAGCTCTTCTGTGTGAATATAACATTTGACCTGATCCTTTTAACATCCTGGATCCTGGACTCTGGGCCTAGGTAGAGAAAGGTGACTCACCTGGAACAGGAAGGAGTCTGTGTCAGTCCCTCGTCCAAAGTGCCGGTACCACACCGAGCCGTCGTTCACGTCCTGCTGGGTGAAGGAGCTGGTTGGAGTGAAACCTCTTTCATCTGTCAGAGAGGGGCGCCATCCGTCTGCAGGACCGTCAGCTGGCATGGACGCCAACACCACCTCACCTGGAAGAGGGAAAAGCTGAAATGACCTTGCCAAGGAATCAGTTGTTGTGTTTCAGAGACTTTTCAATAAAGATTGGTACTCCCTGCTAGCATTAGCATCGCAGGTGAAACACCAACTTGTAATAACTTCCTTAAACAAATGTAAGTTCAGGTAAACTGTTGGTAACTGATGTAGTGTCTGCTGAGCTGATGGTACCTTGTCGGCTCTCTGAGATCTGGATTCTGTAGATGATGTCCTCATCGCTGACTCCTTTGAGGTCAGTCTGAAGGTGTTTTCTATCGAGACGTACCATCCCTCCTTCTTTGACCCAGGTTATCGGCACAGAGAGGATATGAGGAGAGGCAGACACCTGAGGGCACAGATACAAACACCTTTTACCTGGAGAAACAGACGTAACAACATTACACCTGAGGAGAAAGACAAACAAACCTTTTACTCGAAAACAGAGATATGTATAAACTAAGGCTGTCACTTTAACACATTGCAAAATCTTCTCTTCTTCTGCAATTAATTAGGTTAATTAATTACAAATCCTGCTATTAATTCGATTTTTTTTAATCACCTGAACCTTAAAGACAAAGTTACACAAATTTTATAGCTGAGGATATATTAAACATTTGATTCAGAGAAAAACAAAGACTGAGACAGAAAACATCATCGCTCCTTTTTTCATCCAGAATAACTTCCTGAAAGCGCCCAATCAGTGAACCTCAGCAGTGTGTGCATCTTTGTGTGTGTGAGTGTGTCTCTGATGGATTGTAAATAGAGGTGACGGCAGACACACACACACACACACACACACACACATTCGTGCTCCCTTCTTCAGACTGGAATAAATGACTCTGCAGAGACGACTCGTGGTCGTCCATAAAACATCAGCTCGCCGCCGCTGACGGTCAGTCTGACAATAACACTGTCTACTGTCCTCTGAGGGGGCGGGGCCTACATGGCAAGCTGATGGAGCGAGGTGAAAAGGAGGAGAAAGAGAGCAGAGATTGAATCCTTATCCAGAAATATTTCTCATTTTATCGAGAGCAGGCACAGCGCCCTGCTGAGAGACGGAGGGGGAGGGACTGGGGGATGCAGTAAACAGAAGCTTCAGCAGCTTTAACAGGAACAACCAACGGGGAGTGGAGAAAAGAAAAATCGAGGAATGAAAGTAGAAACAGTTTCTTTTCAGCTCTGTAGCTGACAGAGGCTGAACTGTGGTTGGGACCTGCTCTGTTTGTAAAGAGGCTTCAGATGAGATGAGGTGTAAACTGTCTCCACAAACACAGCCAGCAGGATCAGCTGTTTCCCACAAATATAAAAGGATTCAGGTCAGTACCAGTTAAATCCTCCTCTCTATGCAGAAACAGACAAGTGCAAAGGTTCCTCATATCTTCCTGCAGATGTTTCTCCAACTGGTCCTTTGACTGTCCGCCCAACTGTCCAACCAACTGATCCTCTGACTGTTCTTCTGACTGATGCTCCGCTTGTTCCACCATTTCTACCTCTGACTGTCCCTCAATTGTTTTTTGACTGTTCCTCTGACACATCATCTAAATTTTCCCCTGACTGCCCCTCTGTCCGTCCCTCTGATTGGTTCTCTGATAGTTAGCATGTTTGACTTATCGTGGGATAGATCCCCAAATTACTGAGACGAGCCGTACCACTTTTTGGGACCCTTTCGTATGGGTGCCAGACTGAATCGATCCGCTCTTGGAAGGTGGAGCTCAACACTACAGACCGTTGATTGGTCAAAAGAATCGTCACTTACTCCTGGCGGCACACAGACTTCTCTGAAACAAATCTTGATTGTTCTTTGTATCAAAGAGCTACATGCCAATCACAGAGAGGACGAAATGCTGCATGTCTTCCATCGTTGCTCTTTGTTTACTGTGTCGCGTTTGTCTTCTTTGTTGGATTTATTAGCGGGGTAAACTGTGCCACGCTGCTACGGCGTCACGCTATTGTTTAACAGCTGGAGCTTTCAGCATCCGGCTTACACGCCACCTACCACAGGAGGGCACGGTTTGCTGTGGAAACGCTAATGGGATCAGGCCTAACTGTACAAAACCGAACCGGACTGCTTGGTGGAAACAAGGCTTTGGAGTCTGTATAGGTCTGTTACACAATAACGTTTCATCTGGAAACGCTAAGACGCAGCGAAAAGGTAGTGAAAAAAATCTGCTTTGACACGGAAAAGCTGAGGGACTAAAAATGCTGTAGTAAGCATGCCAGGCCTGTAGGTGGCGCAATAACTTTCTTGTCCAGAAGCAGGTTTTGGTAGAACTCAAAAGAAATAGAGTTGAGCTGATCAAAAGTGGAGCAACAGATGCTCATTTTGTTAAAGACAGTCAGCAGATTCAGCAGATTGAGCAGCACAAGCACAACACGGTAGTTCGCGACAATTGTAACAATGGGACTGTTGTACGACCGATAACGCTGGCTTACTGTTTACATGACAACGGTGTCGGCAGCGTTTCAGAAATGTCCCACTCTGGAAGCCGTTTTTAAAAGTTTGCGTTTTAGGTCGGCTGAAACACAGTTTCTGTGTAAACGCGAGGCTGAAACGCAACAAAACTTTTGCGTTTCATCCTAAAACTGTTGTCTGTAAACGGCCTCTTAGATTCTGTATGGCTCTGTCTGAGTGTGTCTGTCTTCTCTAATGCATGGCAGACTGCAGCATCAGACCATCTTTCACCGTATGTGTGTGTATTTCTGTGAGTGTGTGTGGGGTGTTATTGATTTGTAGACAGGGAGCAGAGGAGCTGAGCTGCAAGCTGCAGGCAGACGAGCAAAGTCGACCTTCAAACCCTGAGTCTTAGCTGCACTGGGGCAGGGCAGGGCAGGGTGGGGTGTGTAGATCAACAGATGTAACAGACAAACCTTCTGACGGATGCTGATCTGCAGCAGGATGTTCCTGTAGGTGTGTCCATCATTGACCTGTAGCACCGCCCGGTCCTCCGCCCCCTCTGACCCATCATGCTCGTACCGGATCTGTTCCCGGGTCAGATCCTCCAGCTTGAACCTGTTGAGCTCCCGGTCTCCATGGATACGAGTCAGCCTGCCATAGCGGGGCGGCTCTAGAACCATGACCAGGACATCAGACGGGTTGTCAGGGTCGTCGATCTGCAGCACTGACTTAGCAATGGTGGCCACGGCACCTGGACCATCCACAGGTAGAGACGAGAGAGTGAGGACTCTGGGAGGCTGGAGATAAAACCAGAGAAGAAGAAAAGAACATAGAGTTAGAAAAACAAGAAAAACTCAAAGGCAGATAAAGGGCACCTAAAGAGAGTGCCAACACTCATCCTAACACACACACACACACACACACACACACACGACTGTAGCCTCAAAGGACACCGGGTTTTCACAGTAAAATGTTCTGTTTTTTCTTTTATGAGGAGTGTGAAGAGCTTTTAAAGTCCTCCAGAGTACTCCAAGGACAAAATACCTAAGTGAGGATTTTAGAGAGGATATTGGAGGACAGGATACCTGAAGAAGAATACCTTTAGACAAGAAATCTGAGGACAGGATACCTGTGACAAAAACAGCTCCTGCCTCCCTGGGGTCCCTCATCAAGGTCTACACTTCTCCTCGCCCTCTACGCTCTGCTTGTAAAAGACGCCTGGTGCTCCCAGTCTAGCACGGCTCCGAATCTCTAGCCAGACTCTTCTCCTCTGTTGTTCCCAAATGGTGAATGAATTACCTAACTCTATACGATCCACAGAGTCCCTTTCTACTTTAAAGCTATGGTCTACGATTTGAAGCTAGGTAATTATTATTAACACCGTTTTGAGGCCGTTATGGTCCGAAGATCCAATCTACGCAATACAAAAGGAAAAAAAAATCCATTCAGTATATCCGCTGCAAAGCTGCATACTAGTTGACCAATCAGAACCGCACATGGCATGCGTGGTTCGGATTGGTTCGTGAGTCCATCCAGTCCGTCTCCCTCGCTTCGCACCGTCATGCCCATGGTCCCACCTCGTCCGTCCCCACTACCCCTCTCACGTCAGCTAGCTGCTCAGCTACAGAAGCGTCATGGAGCCAGAGAAGACAGAAACCAGGAAGCTGTTACTGTTACCCTCCACAGGGAAGGGAAGAAAACGAAAAAGTTTTAAGGAAAAGGCTGAAGCAAGGAAGAGTTATGAGCGAATCAGGTGCCAACAGAGACTGAATATTGGAGAAATGTACGACCGGTGGAAAAAGCTGCAGAGGGATTTGAGACTGAAGACTGACACTGAGACAGCTGAGTTTCTGTTGAGCAGGAAATTACTTTGTTTCTGAGCCTGTACTGGCTAATGACTGAACGCTGCTGGTCTTGTAGCCAAAATAACTTGTAGCACTTTGTCGCACTAACCAAGGTTTCCCTTTGGTCTGAATTCTTGCTTGTGTTGTACCTTGTTGCTGGACAAAAACGCCCGCTTAATGAAAATGTCAGTCAGCAGGGGGAGCTGTGACTGTTTTGGCTCCATCTTTGTGGCGCTGACACATCATCCATCTTTAACACAGTCTGAGGCTCAACGGGCTCCAAACTTTTCAGCGAGCTGGAGGAGATCCAGCTCGCTGACATTACAGCTCTGATAGAGGGGGGCCGGCGCCACAGAGGAATGAGACACACACACACACACAAACAATGTGTGTGTGTGTGTGTGTGTGTGTGTGTGTTACCACAGTGACCTCTGAAACAGTCCAACTTGTCCCACTTTGTCTCTGTTTCAGACTTTTTCTGACAAATTGTCAGACGTGGAGGAATTATCTCTTGGAGACGAGGGACGGGCCCCCAGGGGCCTCTTTAATCCTCTGTGTTAGCAGGGAGATCCAGGAGGGAAACAAAAGGCTGCGGATGTGATTGTGGGGCTGAGGGTGGGCGTGTGTGTGTGTGTGTGTGTGTGTGTGTGTGTGTGTGTGTTTGTGTTGAACGTGTCGGGACTCGTCGTCTCACTCAGAGCAGAGAAACTTTTCCCTCGAAGCAGAACCACAACGACAAACATGGAAGTATTCAGGTTGGAGGAAAACCTACAACCGGATCTGGATCCCCCTCCCCACCCCCCATCCCATGCCTAACACTCACAGGAGAGACGAAGAGGGGGAGGGTGGGGGGTGGTGGTTTGTAGCTGTCATCAGTCAGGGGCCCGAGGGGATGGAAAAATGTTTTAGTGCAGCTTCCTGACTTTTCTTTTTGCTCTTTACTCTGTGAAGTTACCTGCTGGGTGTGTGAGTGTGTCAAGTGAGTGTGCGTGTGTATGAGTGTGTGTGTGTGCCTGTGTGTGTTCAGGAGCTGAACGGCAGAAAATGTGTTTCAAGCCTTGATTTCACACTGCTATTTGCCTTTCAGACTCTGAATGTGTGTTTTCTGTTTCTGTGTTAGACCATCAAACACTGAACTCCTACTGCCCTCAGCATGTTTCTGTGTGTGTGTGTGTGTGTGTGTGTGTGTGTGTGTGTGTGGGAGGTCTGTAATGATGGAGGGATGTGTGTCTTCTCCCTTGCTTTCAGAGTGTCTGGACCTGATATCTGAGCTAAAGCTGAAGCCTCCAGGCTCAGTGTCAGGTAAAGTGACGTACACACCCGTTCAGAGGAGTATGATACCTGTCAGCATCCACATCCACAGTAGCTGACCAACATCATTCAACAAGGTCCTGGAAACATTCCTCAGAGAGTTTGCTCCATATTGACATGATAGCATCACACAGTTGCTGCAGATTTGTCGTCTGAACATCCATGATGAGAATCTCCCGTTCCACCACATCCCAAAGGTGCTCTATTGGATTGAGATCTGGGGACTGTGGAGGACATTTGAGTACAGGGAACTCATTGTCATGTTGAAGAAAGCAGTCTGAGATGATTCCAGCTTTATGACATGGAGCGTTATCCTGCTGGAAGTAGCCATCAGAAGATGGGTACACTGTGCTCATAAAGGGATGGACATGGTCAGCAACAATACTCAGGTAGGCTGTGGACTTTTTTTTCCCTTTTTTTTTTCTTTTTTTTTCTCCCTTTTTTCTTTTTTTCCCTTTTTTTTCTTTTTTCTTTTTCCTTCTTTTTTCCTTTACCTTTTTCTTTCTTTTTTTCTCTTTTTTTGTTCTTTTTCCTTTTTTTCTATTTTTTCCCTTTTTTCTCTTTTCTTTTGACTCTTTTTTTCATTTTTCTCTTTTTTCCCTTTTTCATTTTTTCATGTTTTTCTTTTTTCATTTTTTTTCTTTTTGTTCTTTTTTGCTTTCTTCTTTTTTACTTTTTTTCTCTTTTTTCTTTTTTCTTCTTTTTTCTTTCTTTTCTCTTAATTTTTCTTTTTTCCCTTTTTTCTCTTTTTTTTTCTTTTTTCTTCTTTTTTCCCTTTTCTCTTTCTTTTTTCTTTTTTTCCATCTATTTTTCTTTTTTCTTTCATTTTTTTTCTTTTTCCCCCTTTTTTTCTTTTTTTTTCCCTTTTTTCTGTGGACTTTAAACCATGCTCAGTTGGTACTAAGGGGCCCAAAGTGAGCCAAGAAAATCTCCCCCACACCATTACACCAGCAGCAGCAGCCTGAACCGTTGATACAAGGCAGGATGGATCCATGCTTTCATGTTGTTGAGGCCAAATTCTGACCCTACCATCTGAATGTGGAGCAGAAATCCAGACTCATCAGACCAGGCAACGTTTCTCCAATCTTCTATTGTCCAGTTTTGGTGTTGCTGTGTGAATTGTAGCCTCAGTTTCCTGTTCTTAGCTGACAGGAGGGTCACCCGGTGTGGTCTTCTGCTGCTGTAGCCCATCTGCCTCAAGGTTGGACGTGTTGTGTGTTCAGAGATGCTCTTCTGCAGACCTCGGTTGTAACCAGTGGTTATTTGAGTTACTGTTGCCTTTCTATCAGCTCCAACCAGTCTGTCCATTCTCCTCTGACCTCTGGCATCAACAAGGCATTTTGTCCCACAGAACTGCTGCTCACTGGATATTTTCTCTTTTTGGGACCATTCTCTGTAAACCCTAGAGATGGTTGTGGGTTAAAATCCCAGTAGATCAGCAGTTTCTGAAATACTCAGACCAACAACCATGCCACGTTTAAAGTCCCTTAAATCACCTTTCTCCTCCATTCTGATGCTCGCTTTGAACTGCAGCAGATCGTCTTCACCATGTCTACATGAATAAATGCATTGAGTTGCTGCCATGTGATTGGCTGATTAGAAATCTGTGTTAACGAACAGTTGGACAGGTGTGCCTAACAAAGTGGCTGGTGAGCGTAGAAAAGTGTTCAACATTACATGACAGAACGAGGACTGAGTTTATATTTAAATGTTTTTAACACAGTCACCACACACACACACACACACACACTCACACACACACAGATCAGCCAGAGACAGACGGAGAGAGATGGGTTACATCACACTGACTGTTCTCAGCCTCCCCCGTCTCTGATCCTCAGACAGTTTATCTACAGAAATCTACGAGTTACACTGAGGCACACACACCGCATGAGCTCAGTCTGTGTTTGTGTGAATTTTAATGTGTGTGTGCACGATGTGTGTGAGCTTAAGGAGCATTGATTGACAGCTTCTGGAGATGATGACTCTCCACATCAGGGAGATAATCGTTCAATCTGTCAGCAGAGATGGTATAAATTGTGTGCGAGATGTGTGATGTGTGTGAGTGTGTGTGTGTGTGGTCTGTGTGTGTGTGGTCTATCTCTTTTCTCTCTCTGTATTCAGGGACAGTTTTGGCTCAGTTTTCTCTCTGCTCGTCTCCTTCCTGCTCCTCTCTGTTAAACTTTATGCCCATTCATTTGGAGACAGTGAGTTTATGTGTCTGACTCTGTGACAGAACAAACACTCCATGTGTGAACAACAGTTAGCGATGCTGTTTGATGTCAGAGCAGGAAACACCTGACGCTGACTCCAGTGTGTGTCTGAGAGTGTGTCTGGTGAGAAACAGAAACCTGAGTTCATGTTTGTCGTCTCTGCAGGACGACAGCCGCAAATACCAGGACACAGTCAGAGATCACTGCAGAAACAGAGGTCAGTGTGACTCTGAACAGTCACACACACACACACACACACACACACACACACACACACACACACACACACACACACACACACACACACACACACACGCACACACACATGCACACACACAAATGGATGATTCAGCACAGTTACAGTTTAAAAATGAGCGGTCAGACACGGATTATCTGGGATTAACTGTGTGTCTCATCTCAATAATCTAACAGTTTAGAACAAACCTGATCTCAGAAAAAAGCCATGCAGCGATGCTAACCATGCTAATGCTAACCACCCTAATGATAACCATAATGACCAAAGTCAGAATCAGAAACTCTGTTTTTATTCCAGGGGGAATGGAGCACGTTAATGCTAACCAGGCTAATGCTAGCCACACTAATGTTAAACCTGGTAGTGTAAACAATGCTAACGAGAACCACTTTACTGCTAATCATGGTAATGCCTACCATCATGATGATCAATATCAGAATTAATAATACTTTATTAATCCTGAAGAATATCCAGACTGATGCTAACCGTACTTGCAATAACTACAGTAATACAAACCCAATGATGCTAACCACACTAAAAACTAACCACTTAAATGCTAACCACGGTAATGCAAACCATGCTAATTCTGATTATATGGATGGTAACCACCATAAATATCAAAATTAAAATCAAAAAATACTTTATCAAACCCAGGGGGATAACATGGACACTGAAAGCCTTACTTATGCTAACCGAGCTAATGAAAAACCACATTGATGCTAACCACACTAGCAATAACTAAAGTAAACTAAACCCAATGATGCTAACCAAAATAGTATCTTGCTAAAACTAACCACTTTAATGCTAACCACATTAATTATAAACATGCTAATGACAGCCATTCTAATGATAGCCACACTAATGCTAACCACCATAAATAACAGAATTACAATGTTTACACCATAATCATTAGTATAAAAATTAGGAAATACTTTATCAAAGCCAGGGGGATAATCTGGACGATAAAAACTTTACTTATGCTAGTCACGCTAACAAATAACCACATTGATGCTAACCACACTAACAATAACTACAGTTATATACACCCAATGATGCCAACTACAGTAATGCCTAACACGCTACAACTAACCACACTAGTGCAAACTACATTAATCCTAACTATGGTATTGCAAGCCATGCTAATGATAGCCCCACTAATGCTAACCACCATAAATATCAGAATTAAAATCAGAAATACTTAATTCAACCCAGGGGGATAACATGGACTATGAAAACAACATTGATGCTAACCACGCTAATGAAAGCCACAGTGATGCTAACCACACTAATGTTAACCTTGCTAACATCAGCTAACAGAGACTCAGCACATATCACCACGCTCTGCAGCTCCTCACCTATGCGACTAAAAATATAAATCTGACTCTGTGTGTGTGTGTGTGTGTGTGTGTGTGTGTGTGTGTGTGTGTGTGTGTGTGTGTGTGTTATGCAGAGCTCTGTCTCAGTCTGGAGGAGGATTTGAAGGAAAATTCTCTGAACATGAACCCTGGTATTGACGTGACCTTTGACCTCAGACGGAGACGTCTGGTGACTCACTGTGAGTGTATTTTTAAAGGATGATGTCATACCAGAGAACACACCTGAGGTGATAAACCACGACCGACATGCTAACAGACCGACACGTCCACAGACTGACACACTCATGCTGTGGTTGTTGCTGTGTTGTTTTGTGGTGTGTTTGTTATGTCATTGCTTTGTTGATGTTGCTAATGTTGTGTTGTTAGAATCAGAATCAGAGTCAAGTTTTATTGCCAAGTACATTTACACATACAAGGAATTTGTATTGGTGTGTTGGTGCTAACAATTAAGAAGAAAATAATGAAAATTGCAGATAGAGTATAGAAAAACTTCGGATATAAAATATACAAAACTATATATAATAATAATAATAATAATAATAATAATAATTATTATTATTATTATTATTATTATTATTATTATTATTATTATTATTATTATTATTATTATTATTATTAAATAATAATCAAAATGTAAAAATAAAAATGAATATTTACAGAAAATTGAAACAATAATAATTTTAATGAGAAATAGAGGAAACAAGGTGAATGTGTTGTTTTGTGTTTTGTTGTTACTGTGTTGTTGCATTATTGTTCTGTGGTTGTGCTGTTATAGTTCTGTTTTGTAGGGTAGTTGTGTTTTTGTGTTGTGTTGTAGTATATCGGTGTTTTGTAGTGCAGTTGTGTTATTGTTGTGTTGTGTGTGTTGTCATGTCATTGCTGTGCTGTTGTCTTGATGTGTTTTTGTTGATATTGTGTTGCTGTTGTGCTTGTCTATTATTTTGTTTTTTGTTGTTGTTATTGTGCTGTTGTGTTTTTTTATTGTTATTGCTGTATTAATGTTCTGTAGTGTAGTAATGTTTTTTGTATTGTGTTGTATTTTTTTCATATGTTCTATAGTGAGAAAAGTTGATGTTTTGTTGTTTTGCTGTGTTGTAACTGTTGTTGTGCTGTTGTGTTGTTGTTTAATTGTTTTTTTAGTTGTTATTGTTGTTTTATGTTTTTTTATTGTTGGTGTTGTGTTTGATTTGTAGTGTAGTTTTTCTGGGGATTTTTGTGTTATTGTTGGTTTTTGTATTTTTTGTAGAAAGTTGTGTTGCTGTTTCGTTGTGTTGTGTTATCGTTGACTAGATAGATCTTTATTCTTCCTAACAGAACATTAGTTGTCACTGTCTGGTGTTTCCCCTACCATTATTTGGGGGGTGGCCCACCCCTCTGGTGGTCGAGTTATTGCTATTTTCCATACAGCGCCAGATCACAACAGAAGTGATTCAGAGTTACCTCTCTCATAAATCAGGTCTGTAGCTTGTTTTTTTAGTCAAACAGACTTAATAGCCATATGTTATTTATCTAATTTTCATGACGGGATGTAGTCTGTACATCGTTGGGTTCACATTTCTCCTTTCAGAACTTCACCGTGCACGGAAGAGCACGTGATCTTTAGCGTACAGTGAAGCTCTGCATTTACACGCACAGACAAGCACTTTCCGTATAGCTGACAGAGAGCTGGAAAACCACCACTCGTTCTGCGCTTGCACCCCCCTGACAATGTCACCGCCCCCCTAAAGCTGTAAATGTAGGGGAGTCACAGCTGTCTGTACAGAGTTTTATGTTGTTGTCGTTTTTCCTTTGCTCTGAGTGAAGCTCCAGCTCTCAGCAGCCTGAGGAGGAGTTACAGGGTCTGCCTCTGGTCCCGCTCGGCTCATTATTCATCATTTTTATTAAACTCTAAATGCAGACTGAGCTCCAGGCAGAGTCCTGCTGCCGTGCACCACACACCAACTAACACACCGTGAACCACATTAATCTGGACACGACCAGCGTACAGATCAGCTGACACTCAAGAGGCTTTACCTGCAGGGACACAGCCTGGACCTGGACCGTCTGAGGTTCAGAAAACAGCTGAGGGTCAGAGACTCGAAGAGCAAACTGTCCGGACCTGCAGACACCACAGAGAAAGAGACGTTAAAAGAGAAAAATGAGAAACTAAAGATGAGCTGTGAACAGATTATTAAGTCAAGATTCAAACAAGTCAAAGTGTTCACACTCTCATCCTCTCTGACCCAGAAACAACTCTCTGCCTGCCCAGGGGGATCCTGGGAAAATGAGTCCATGGTGGCCTGCCTTGAGTGTAGTCATTAGAACTAATCACTTCATAGAGAGTGGGAGGGACCCTCTCTCACACACATATCTGCTTAAACACACACACACACCTGCTTGCACACATTATCATCATCTGTATCTCCTCTCAGAGTGCCGCCTTATTACCCATAATCCCCTGGGACAGAGACAGCAGCTGGAGATCAAACCATGGGGAGGTTTGATTTTAGACGGAGACAGCTCAGTGCAGCCATTCATGTTTTCATGTTTATGTTTTCATGTTTGTTTTCATGTTTATGTCTGTGTCATGACTCATGTTCTGTTTATCTGATGCTCCGTCAGTCTGATCCTAATCCTGAATAATCTAGATCCAGGAATCGCTCCAGGAGTGAATGTTTCCCTCCTGGAGAAGATCTGTATTTGTGAATCTATGTTTGCAGCTCTGTGTTTGCAGCTCTGTGTTTGCAGCTCTGTGTTTGCAGCTCTGTGTTTGCAGCTCTGTGTTTGTGGCTCTGTATTCGTGTCCATTATCCTCCACTCTAAATAATTTGAGAAATATGTCAGTAATCTGCTGCTTCGATCCTGTGTGAGGATTGGACTTTTATAGCGCCCATTAATCTAATGGCTCAGAGCGTGCGGAGGATGGTGGTCGGTTAAATCTCTGGCACGGATCCATCTGAGTGTAAAAAGCAGCTGAGTCAGGACGGTCCGATGAGCTCAATGTGTCTGCTCTGATTGGCCGAGCGGACGTTTGGCTCGGGTTCAGACTGAAGGCTGTGAAACGGACGGAGACACAGCTGGAGCGATGGAAACAGAGCTCTGAACAGGCTGTTTGTCCTCCTTTGAGCACATTACTCCTCTGTTTGATCTCTCATATCACTATCAAACACTCAAACAGCAGAACTAATGCAGGGAACATTTGGCCCACATTATCTGAGCGGTATAAATACATCTCCGCTCCCACCAAGGTTAATGGGAACGAACTCTGAGGAAGAGCTGCATTAATCAGAGCGACAGCAAAAAATTCAAACACCAGGGTTCAAAAGTTTCACCAGCCCAGGGGGACACCAGAATTATCCCTGGTTCTGATTGGACATAATATAAGCACAATAACCCGGACCCTGCTTTAAAACTGATTCTTTATCTCTGGGGCTGGCTACAAGCAGGATAACGTAAAGAGAGGGTAAGAAACAGGATGATAATAATTTTTTTTTTTTCCCATAGAGCCCTTTTCAAAAATAAATATACAGTAAAATAGTAAACTCTTGTTAGAATCGTTTTTATTTTAGCATTTCTGACCATAGACTGTATATAGAGTGGACAGCGTGGCTCAGGCATTTATCATTGTACGGTTTTAAAACCAAAATACCCCCGGGGTCTGCGCAGTACAGACTGTGAGGGATTCTGGGAGAATCTGAGTGGAGCTGGGTGACAAAAATAATAATTATTTTTTTTCTTTCGAGAGTCTAATCACTTCCTGACTCTACCTCCTGACATATTTTACAATCCCTGAAAAAAAAAAAACCACAAGAACAGCAGCTGTCAATCATCGTTAAACATTATGTAAAATCTTGTTTTTAACCTCTAATAATTAATAAAAACGAAACTCTTCAGTAAAAAGAAGACGTTAATACAAGACAGCCAAATGATATCTTCAAATCACCACAACAATCAGACGTGAGAAACATTTCTACCAGGTGTATTAATTTTTTTAAGTTTGACCACAGCCCATCTGGAATGACTGGGGAGATGGATTTTTAAACCCAGACTGCAGCCAGCCACCAGGGGGAGCAGTTTTTGTGGAGACCTCATTTCGAGCTGTTTCTGACTGGTGTTTGTTGCAATAAATCAACCGTATATATAGTAATTTGATGTTTATATATAGATATACTGCTGTTACGGCAAGTTTTTCTGACTGAACTCGGAGATGACGTGATTCCCACTCCCGACTTCAGAGAACAAATAGAAGGCAGCATTGGTCCTATAGGGGCAGTCAGGAGGTTTGTGTGTGAGGAGCAGAGGGTGCAGCAGGTGGTGTAGGATGTCTTTAAAGTAAGAGGGGGCCTGGTAATGGAGTGCTTTGGTGAGAAAGAGGATTTTTAATTTGATGCGGCACCAGTGAAGGTTTTTGAGAACAGGGTTGATGTGGTCCCAGGAACGGATATAGTTGAAGAGGCAGGCAGCGGGTTTTGGATGTACAGGAGGTCTTTGACTTACATGGTGCTTGTTTCAACTTTACGATGCTAAAAAATATATGTAAATAAGAAAATAGAGAAGGTTACAAAGTTACGCCGCTCTGTTTGTAAGCTCCTATGATGCATACTAGTTTTTGACGAGTATGACACAGTTACGCAGTGCTACACAGTCATCAGCATTGACCACTTTGTCTCGAGTATATATTACATTATATATTTATTTCATTTTAATTGAAAAGTCTGTTTTAATTGTCCGTCCTGTTTTTCCCATGAACATGAAGTATAATACATGTATTTGGATTGTTATTTAGAGATTTAGGAGGTATTAAGGGTTAAATTCCGACTTGCGCTGAATTTCATGATGGGTCATAGAAACAGAACTTGTTCAAAACTCTGAAGTTTATTGATTAGATTGGTGGTGGTACCAAAGAAGGACGCTGATACAGTCGTCAATACCTGTATTCTATATTTCTCATCACTATTTTTATTTTCTTTTTCTTTTTTCAATAAATATTCTTTATTTTTTGTATATTTTAACATTTTATATCTTAACTTTTTCTATAATCTAGTGTACAGTTTGTGATTCTGTCTTATTTCCGTGATCATGTTATTTTCCTGTTCTTGTTAACTGTTAGCACCAATGCACCAAATTCCTTGTATGTGTAAATATATTTGGCAATAAAACTTGATTCTAATTCTGATGGCTGATGTCTTTTTGTTGGCTGTTTTTGTCTTTTTCTTTTTTTGAAAAGAATGAAATGTTAAAAGGCATGTTTTTCTGCAGCAGTGTAGTTTTGTTATTTTCTTATATTATTGTCATGTGATTGATTTATATACAATAAGAGTTTTTCTTGTTTCTTCCACTCTTCATTCAGTTTTGGAATCTATTATTTTTTCTTTGTATCAATTTTTGTTTACAAAAGAATGAAATAAATAAAATAAATGAATAAATAAAATGATAAATCAGTAATGTGGGTTTTGGCGGTAGAGAGTGATGGGCAGTGGTTATTCTTGAGGTGGTGGAAACTTGTTTTTGAGACTGTTGGAGACGGCGTTTCCAGTCGTGGGGTGGTGGTGGGGGTTAGGGCTGATAATAAGTGAGGGTAATAAACAGGATATTATACAGTGAGAGGAAGGAGCGCCAACAGTTCAGGCAGAATCAATAAGATGGTGAATCATAAAAGTCACTGACATGTAGTTTCCCTGAAGCTCTTTAAAAGCTCTCTAAAGGAGGAGGGGGTTTGAGGCGGAGTGAATGTGGTCAGTGTTTTAACAGGATTATAACATGAAAAGGCTGAAAGATTAACAGACATGTGTTTTATATATATATCTTTATCATAGATTGATTAGCCTGAGCCCTGACCGTTCGTTATGTAGGAGAAATTAATTCAAGCCGCCGTCTGTCGGTTGGAGCCTCAGCGTGTCGCAGACAGTGAGGAGACACTCTGAGGGAAACGTGAATACAAAGAGATTTGAAGGTTTGCAGAGTCACAGCTTTGCCCTTCATGCTCATCAGGAAAGTCTGCAGGGTTTCCTCCTCTGTGGGCGCAGCAGACCGACGAATCCCCCGAGTCTCTGTCAGAGCCTGATTCACTGACTCTGAATCAGCTCAGACTAACACCACAGACTCTGTGAGACTCACCTGGACAAGTCTCTCTGATGTCTGAACCGGACCCGCCCTGCTCTGAGCTCCGCCCATGTGAAGGTGTCGTCCTGACTCAGCTCCTGTCCTCCCCCCTCTCCTCGGATCAGGATCAGCTGACCGTTACTGGGGCTCTGGACCAGATGAATGACCAGACGCTCAGGTGGACTGTCAGGGTCCTTCACCTGCAGGAGGGTGGGGGGCAGCAAGGTCTCGCCCCCAACAGGAACCTGCAAAGACCCGTTCACCTGCAGAGATGGGGGTCTGCTGTTGGCTAGAGAGACGGAGAAAGAGAAAAACAAAGAGAGTGGCATCAATCACTTCTGATAACTGAGAGAAACTGGGACAGTAAACCAGCTAACTCCATAACCAACCAACATACTAACTGACTGACTGACTAACTAACTGACTAGTTAACTAACTGACTGGATAACTAACACCCTTAATAACTTACTCATGCACTAGTTAACCAAATCACTAACCAACTCAATAACCAACCAGTTAACCACATAAAAAACCAACTAACTAAGAAGCAAACTAACTATCTACTTAACTAACAAATTAACCAACCAACAAAATAATTAACCAACTTAATAACCAACCAATTAACAAACTCAATAATCAATACCTAATTCACTCACTCACTAACCAACCAACCAACAAACCACATAACATACCCACCAACTAAGTAACCAACTAACAAACTACTATCTCACTAACTAACTCACCTATTAACTGACTAACTCACTAACATCTATCCGACTGACTAACTATCTAAACAGCCATCTACTAACCAACAAACTAACTCAAACACTCACTAACCAACTTACTAACCGGCCAATTAATTAACTTACTAACCCATTCACTCACTTCCAAACTAACTAACCAACTTACTAAACAACCAACTAACCACATAACAAACTAACTAACTAACTAACTAACCAGCCAACTAACTCACTAACTAAACAACTAACCAATCAACTAACTAACTTAATAACCAACTTACTAACTTACTCACTTACTAAACAACCAACTTACCACATAACAAACCATTAACAAACTAACCAACCAAGTAACTTAGTGACTAACTAACTGACTCACCAGCCAACTAATACATAACTAACTAACCCACTAACTATCTAACTAACCAACTAACCATATAACCAGCTAACTAACTAAACAACCAACCCACTTACCAACATACAGCCAACTTACTAACTAACCAACTAACCAACTAAATAATCAACTTACTAACAGCCAATCAACCAACCAATTTACCTACAAACTAACTGACCAAACAAACATCTTACTAACAAACATTTTTACTAACTATCCAATCAACTCACTTACCTACTAACGAGCTAACTGTCGACCCAACTAACTGACTAACTAACTAAGTAAGAATGAATCAGTGGATTAATGGGATGTCAGACTTTCTCTCAGCGTCGGCCTGATGAAGCCGTTTCCGTGGAGACCTGCTGTAAACTGGAGCAGTGATGTTGATGAAGTTTTTAAAGATCAGCGTTTTCTCACTGTTTGTTGTGCACTCATTATTTCTCTATAATGAAGCTACCAGGACTCTTTCTCTTTCTCACCCACACACACACACACACACACACACACACACACACACACACACACCCTATCATTAAAAACTCTTTGTCTTTGTCTGCAGAAATGAAAAGTTGGGGCGTTAAACTGAGATGATGTGGGGTGTTTTTGGAGCCTGGAGGCTGGAAATGTTCATTTTGCTCTGAAATCAAACTGAACTATCAGAGAGCTGAGAGATAATTTAATCCTCTATTAAAATAATCTTCAGTCACACAGAATAAATCAGCTCTGTGCCTGCAGACTCCCTCTGCCTCTCTCGGTCTCAGCTCTAAAATAAAACCTACAGGAAAGAGCAGACAGAGACTGGGTTCATCTGAATATTTAAATCAGCTTTTTACCAGAGTGTGCTGGATATGAATTCATCAGGGTTAAAACAGGATGATAATCTCAGCTGTTAGTTCCTGTTAGTCTGTGTCTGGGTTCACAGAGACCACAGTCTGAGCTGGACTGTGACACACCTCAAATCACACTCTGTCTACATACACACATCAAAATACTCATTAGTACAAAATACTTATTAGTAGTATTAAGAGTGTGTGTGTGTGTGTGAGTGCGTTCATCTTCAACCGTGCTCTGTGCTGCTTTATTAACATCAGCACTGAAAGAGAAAGTGTGTGTGTGTGTGTGTGTTTCAGTGTGTTTGTGCTGTAGTTACACATTAAGTTAAGTAACCTGACGCTCAGCATGTTAGCCCCACCACTGGTTAGCCTGCCTGTTGCCTAGCAACCAACAGACTGTGTTTTTGGTGACGTTGTCTGGAGGTGATTTTTTATTATTGATGATCCTCCCTAGCTCGTTTACACACAGAGAAACATCTGATCAGCTGCAGACGAGCAGAGATTAAACTAGTTTTTAAACCGTTAGTAACAGATTACACCAGGTAAAGGTGAGTCAGCGTGGTCACCTGACCAGACAAGTTAACCTGGTTAACTTTGTAATATGTCAGAGAAGTTGGAAGAAAAGTAGTTGATGTTTTTACCAGAGCAGCTCCTCGTCTTCTGGTCAGCGTAGAAGCCCCGCCCACAGTCAGGTGTGCAGTAACCCTCCAGCAGGTAGGTGTGTTCTGAGCAGGCCGTGCAGCGACTCCCTCCGTCACAGAGGACACAGTCTGAGGAGCACGCTGTGGGAGGTGAAACACAGAGTGTGACCCAAAGCGTGTGTGTGTGTGTCATCACAGAGTGTGTTTTCAGAGAGTGTTTACGTTTGCAGGTGTGTGTGGCGGCGTCCTTGAAGAAGCTCCTCCCACAGTCGCGGACGCAGACACCCTGCAGAGAGGAGAACGGAGGAGAGCAACGCTCACACTGACCGGGCCCCACACACTCCTCACAGTGAGCATCACAACCTGACAAACACACACACACACACACACACACACACACACACACACACACACACACACACACACACCATTAGAAGCCATGACAAAGCAGATATGAGTCAGCTGATGTGAGCTTCCTGTTGCACTCACCGACACACCTGTCCCCGTCCTGGAAGAATCCAGGTGAGCAGCTCTGGGTGCAGACTCCATCCTGCAGCACGTAGCCGTCCATACACTGGACGCAATCTGTCCTCAGGGGACCTCTGCAGGCGTTACAGCTCCAGTCACACTCTGTGTGTGTGTGTGTGTGTGTGTGTGTGTGTGTGTGTGTGTGTGTGTGTGTGTGTGTGTGTGTGTGTGTGTGTGTGTGTGTGTGTGTGGGATTAGCAGTGAGGGAACAGAAGGTGAGGTCAGAGCAGAGAAAGAGATCAGATTATTTGAAACAATGATTTATGTCAGCCTCTGTTATCACCTGTCTGTTAGTCTACTTTCAGACAGTTTCATTCAGTCAGGCATAAAACAGTTCAATTATCATTTTCATCAATCAAAATTTAACGTTAATGAAATAAAATCTTGATCAGTGTGTGTTTGTTTAGCATGATGCAGGTTTACAGCACTGGTGAATAGACCAAAATTGTTCTTTTAACACTAAATTAAAAAAATCAGCAGCATGAAATGTCCTGTGGTCAATTTTCAGAGACGATACCACACCATGGAGTCAACTTCTATCAAGTTTTAATCGTTACGGAGCATCCGGTGTTTTGGAGCAAAGAGTGACCGTTCTAACTGGTGACTCTCAGCTGAATGTGTCAGTGATTGTCAGCTGACAGTCACCAGTTAACAGGGACACACTGTGGTTAACCTCAGGTCACCAGGTTTGACTTTAAAGAAACAACTGCAGATAATCTAAATCCAGTTTTTTGTTTTGTGTATTTTAATATGCTAAAAGAAGGATCTGTTTTAATTGCTCTCCCTCGCCACCTTGTGGCCCGGAGTCTGAACCACAAGGCCTGAACCACACGTATATGGATATATTCCTAAACGCACATTTTTCTGTCCGATTGGGCCTCTCAACCACACGAACACGGCGATTTCACCCACATAAACAGAGATTTTTAAAAAAGGATAAAAAAGTGAAGAAATAAAAAAAATATCCGGTTGAGTTGATCCGTGTAGCGGTGTTAAACTGAGCTGGTGTTGACGGGATGACGTCAGGCGCCTAGCAACAAGTCACTGTGTTTGACTGTGCATGCTCATAATGTTCTTCTTCTATGGTTTTCACATTTTGCTAACCTGCCACGTATCGGCCAGGCATGGTATTGCAGGCTTTAGAGGCGATCCTTTTCAGTTGGCCTCTTCGTATGGACAGAGATATTTCTGTGGTGTGGACGGAGATTTTTTTTTTTTTTGAGGACAAAGATATCCGATCAAAAAAATATCCATATCAGTGTGGTTCAGGCCTAAGTGAGGCCTGTGTTTGTTTTGGAATTAAATGGAGATCGGATCAAAACAAAATTTATTTCTTCAAGGCAACTTTTAACTGTACAACGCGCTGAGGTAAGGTATTTATCAGTACAGTTATGTAGCGCTACAGTTTGAAACGTGACATCAAGCTAACGTTGTAGTAGCCGGCTATTTGAGCGCTATCGGCAGCCCAGTGCTCCGACGTATCTCTTGGCTAACGTGACAACAAGTAAACACTTTCAGTTTGCATATAGTTTGGTAGCTGTTTATATTTAGCTCAGCTGGCAGCCAGGTGCTCTAAGACATGTCTGTAAAGTGTAACGTTAGTGAATCCTGGTTATGTCCTGCCAGTCATCTACCAATCAGAGCTAACGTAACCTCACTCTTCATTTTATTGATAGACTCTCAAGTTTGAACAGACCACAGCAGAATAACTGCTGACTGTGGGTTGGAGGCAACATTAGCACAAACAGTTTAGCCCTTTTAGCCTTTAGCTCGTGCTCTATCTCTCTCCTGTTTTCTGTCTGACAGTTAGGCTCCAGTGTCCACCATCACTACTAAATTAATCACAGAAATCATTTTCAGCAGAGAAAAACACAGATCTCTCTTCTCATTTCTAAACTTTGTCAGCTAGCGTGGTGTTGTCATAGAGACTTCGACGTGGCGTAAATCAATCTGGTCCTGTCCGACCCAATCAGGAAGATGAGACAGAGCATTTAGGAGGATTGTGATAGGGCATAAATCTAGAAGTAAGACTCTTTCAAGACCACTTAGAAACTCCTCACAGCCTCTCGATGCTAATTAAATATTTATTCAATACTCACTTTGATGATTGTGTGTGAGTGTGTGTGTGTGTGTGTGTGTGTGTGTGTGTGTGTGTGTGTGTGTGTGTGTGTGTGTGTGTGTGTGTGTGTATACCTCTGCAGACCCTGGAGCTTGTATTCAGGTAGTACTGGTGAGCACAGGTGTCGTATTGACACTCTCCAAACAGCAGCACCTTGGTGGGGTCTCTGCAGGACGTACAGGCTCCGCCCACCTCACAGGTGAGACACTGACTGTCACAGGCTGTGGACAGCACAGGTGAGGTCAGGGTCAAACAGTTAATCCCTTTAAGTTCACGCTAAGGTGTGTTCTTCACTCACCTTGGCAGGTGCCATGATGGTTGTCATAGTAACCAAGGGGACATTTAGCATCACAGAGACCTGAAGGCAGCAGGACCCTGCTGACCGGACAGGAGGTGCAGGATTGAGGCCCCGCCCCTCCACAGGAGTCACATGACACATGGCATCCTTGGAAGAAGTTAGGAACATGTAACTTCATACAGTATAAAGGTTGTTATATGACACAGGTAGATGTGAGGACAGGTGTGCACAGGTGAGCTTACTGCTGCACACTCCGTGGTGTCCGTAGGTTCCTCGGGGACACTCAGAGACGCAGTGATCTCCCAGCAGCCATTTCTTCACCTCCTTACACCAAACACACACGCTGCCCACACCTGTCTGCAGGTCGGCAGAGCACCGCCCACAGTCTGAGCTGCACCCTGCAGGTAACACACAGGAAGTGACATCATCTTAGCATTCATTGAGGCTTATTTTGGAAGAGATTGTTACATCAAAAAAGAAGGTGGTCTCAGGGACTCAGGTAGACCTGGTTTCAGCTCTCTGCTCTAAAAGCTGAGGACGGTGTTTGATGATGGTGACTACAGTGAAACAAAGACTGACTGATTATTTATTGATTGATCAGCTGATCGTATGTATGTGTGTGTGTGTGAAAGTGTAAATAACTGTCCTTGGTCTGGTTTTATCTCTGTGTGAATGTTTTTGTTTCAGACTCTCCTACTTTTTGCTGTTTCCATGACGACGTGTGTTATTTGGTGTGAGGTTTATTTTTAGCTCCAGATGCTGTTAAACTCTGACGTAAATAAAAGTCTTTAATCTGAAAACTTTCCAACATGTAGGGAGAAAACTGCAGTGAGTCAGATCAGAGCTCAGACTGTAACAGGAAGCAGTTTTTTTTAACACAAACACAAACATCAGAGACTCAGAGCGGGAGCTGAGTCACCAAAAACTGGACGTATGAACAAAAACTTAGAGTTACCTGTCAGTGCAGATCTACTGGCTCCTTTTCTAACCAGAAACTAACCAACTGAACTGAAACAAATGATCGCTCATGATGTCATCATGATGTAAAGACAAAAACCGCTGGATTACAGAAACACGTTGGCGTAGGAGTGAGTATGATGATACCACCTGCTGATAATCCTCCTGTTTGACTGTGATCCACTTCTTTAAGTCTGGGATTAAAGGTTGTTCCTAAAGTCTGCTCATCCACTAACCAATAAACACAGTCGCTACAACACACTTCAGTTGTAAAGATAACCACAAACACAGACTTACGGAGGCAGTGTCCGGTCTCTGGGTTCAGGAACTCTCCGTCCCTGCAGCTGGTCCTGCAGTACCCGCTCTCTAAGGAGGTGAAGAGGGAACAGGAGGAGCAGTCCGCCTGGGAGGGACCAGTACAGGACTGACAGGACGGGTGACACTCTGAGGGGAGACACAGGGGGAGAGACAAAGGAGAGACAGAGGAGAGACAGAGGATGGAAAGAGGGGGGAAACAGAGGAAAGACAGAGAGGAGTCAGAGGACGGACAGAGGGATGACAGAGGAGATACAGAGAAGAGACAGAGGAGGCAGAGGGGTAGACAGAGGAGAGAGTGGGCGGACAAGGGAGGAGACAGAGGAGAGACACGGAGGACACCAATAGGAGACAGAGGAGAGACAGGGGACAGACAGAGGAGAGACCAGGAGGAGACAGAGAGGAGAAATTATGGACAGGGAGTAGACAGAGGGGAGACAGAGGAGAGACAGAGGGGCAGACAGAGAGTAGTCAGAAGAAAGACAGAGGGGAGATAGAGAAGAGTCAGAAGAGAGACAGAGGGGAGACAGGGAGTAGACAGACACAGGGGAGACACGGGGAGACAGAGGGGAGACAGAGGAGAGACAGAGGGGAGACAGAGGGGAGATAGAGAAGAGTTAGAAAAAAGACAGAGGGGAGACAGGGAGTAGACAGACACAGGGGAGACACGGGGAGACAGAGGGGAGCCAGATGAGAGACAGAGGGGAGACAGAGATGAGATAGAAAAAAGTCAGAAGAGAGACAAGGGGGGACAGGGAGTAGATAGAGGGGAGACAGAGGGGAGATAGAGGATAGTCAAAGGGGAGACAGGGGAGAGTCAAAGGGGAGACAGAGGAGAGTCAGAGGAGAGACAGAGGGGAGACAGAGGAGAGTAAGAGGGGAGAAAGAGAAGAGTCAGAAGAGAAACAGTGGGGAAACAGGGAGTAGATAGACACAGGGGAGACACGGGGAGACAGAGGGGAGACAGAGGGGAGATAGAGAAGAGTCAGATGAGAGACAGAGGGGAGACAGGGAGTCGATAGAGGGCAGAGGGAGGGGAGATAGAGGAGACACATAGAGTAGACAGAGGCGAGACAGAGGATAGTCGGAGGGGAGACAGGGGAGAGACAGAGGAGAGTCAGAGGGGAGACAGAGGGGAGACAGAGGGGAGACAGAGGGGAGACAGAGGAGAGTCAGAGGGGAGACAGAGGGGAGACAGAGGGGAGACAGAGGAGAGTCAGAGGGGAGACAGAGGGGAGACAGAGGGGAGACAGAGGGGAGACAGAAGAGAGTCAGAGGGGAGACAGAGGGGAGACAGAGGGGAGACAGAGGAGAGACAGGGGAGAGACAAGGAGGAGACAGAGAGAATAGACAGAGGAGAGAAGGAGGAGAGCCAGAGGTGAGACAAAGGGGAGACAGAGGGAGGAGACAAAGGATAAAAGAGGACAGAAAGAAGAGACAATATTTAGGATGAACAGAAGCAAGTTGAGTCTCTCAGGTGTTATGTTTTCTTTTTTTTTCTTTTTTTTTGGAGGGGGCATTTTATTGAACATGACGTTAGCTTTAGCGGCTAGTTAGCAGGAACATGTTAGCATCATGCTAATAATCGGCTAACGGTAAAACACTAACAACTGAACCAAAGCATCTGCTCTGGACTGCACAGATGACTCTCTGCCATCTCATTTACCCACACACACACACACACACACACACACACACACACACACACACACACTCAGTCATGTGATTCACTGCTATCATAAAGCGTATTGATCCTGCTCTAAGTGCAGCTGTGTGTGACTGCAGAGAATAAAACCTCTGAGCTGATAAAGTTTCTGATGAGTCTCAGACAGAGACACGGCGTCTCTGCTGCAGGCGGTCTGCAGCTCTAATGACATCATCACCACAGGACAGCAGGACAGCAGGACAAACAGGACATTTATCTAACGTCCCACAGGGAGACGTCTCTGAAGACATCATTAATCTTCACTGAGTCGCTCTGCGTCTGTGCTGAAGCCTCACACTCACACACTAACACACAGATCAGTCACTGTAAACAAGATTAACAGTGAAACCCAGACTGCTTCAAAGGTGAACGCCACACCAACACCAGGGCATTAACTTCCTGTTCCTGAACGCTGCTTTGTTTACAGCCAAGTCGAGCTTTGTCAAGTCTGTCCTCAAAATCTGTACAGGGTTATTCTTTCTGATGCATTCAGGAAAGTCAGGAAATCACAGAGCCATGCTGCTCAGCTTTTAAAGAACCATACAGGGGGATGTGTGTGTGAGTCTATGTGTGTGTGTGTTTGTATTCTCACCTTGGCACTGGTTGTCCTGGCTGAAGAAGCCCTGTGGACAGGTGTGGACACAGCGTCCCTCGTGCAGGCTGGAGAGGGCGGGACAGGAAGTGCAGTTTTCTGCAGACGGTCCGTAACAAAGTCCGCAGGAGGAGTGACACTCTGAGAAACACACACACACACAGAGGACAGGTTTTAATATTAAGAATAATATAGATCTGCAATCCGATCTAGAATACGTGAAGATTTTTTTCTAGTTGGTAATATCAAAATCCTTTTTTCAAATTCAAATTTTTCATTTTAGTCTTAGTTTATAAACTGGATCGGAAAAAGTTACCACTTTTCTCCAGCAGAGGGCGAAATGTTTCTCTCTGACTCACATAATTTGCATTTTGTGGGAAAATATGGTTCCTGATATAGTCTGCAGACATTATCATCATCATTTAACTTTTTCTGGTGTGGTGTTCAAAAAGCAAACTAAAAATCGTAAATATCGAAGAATCGCAATTTAAATGTAATCCGCACCCCAAAACAATCATAATAGAATCAAATCACAAGAATATTATATCATCCCAGCCCAACCTGTCAGCTCAAACACATATTCACACCTTTATTCATGACAATATGCTGAAAAATAAGGATACATGATATATCAGTATCAATATCCGTATCTGCCAATATTAACTCATTTCCTGCCGGCCATTTTCAGAGCATCTCTAACGATCTTTCAAGACCCAAATAATCTTGTTTTCTCTGGCTATGTGAACACCAAAACTACCTAAGAAGAGTGGACTCTCTTCTTCTATGTTTCTCTTCCTGTTTTGAATCCAAAAACATACTTTTTTTTTTTATCACATTCTTCTTGGTGGCTGCATCCTTGGTCGTCTTTTCTCACAATCTTGCCACTCTTACCCTCTGAACTACCTTGACACATCAGCTCTGTTTTTTTATTATTATTATTATTATTTTTACCAATATTGTTATTGGTAAATATTGGTTGTCGGCCTTAACAACAATAATAATATCCAATATCGGTTTCAGCCAAATTTTTAATATTGGTGCATCGCCACTAAAAAAGCAAACTAAACATACAGAGTGTAAACAAACGCAAAACAAACTAAATACATTAAAAAAAAAACCAAATTGATGCATATTCAGACAAATAATAAAACAAGAATGAAGAGATAAAAAAGGAAAGTAAACAAAAAATAAAAAACAAACAAAAACAAAATGTGTTTGAAGATGCAGCTCCTCTGAGCCTCGTTTATTTTCTGCTCGTCTGTTCTGTTGGCATCTTCACAGTCTGCATGTTAACGCTGTTTACTGCTCTGCCAGTCTGAAGCAATGACATACACACACACACAAACAAACACACACACACACACACACACACACAGTGTCTCTACAACACTGCCGCACACACAATCGCACACACACAAGCAGCGGAAAACACACTAAGCAAAGAGCCAGGAGACAGAGCCAGCTCCAGGATGCTTGCAGCCAACACTCACGCACTTACACACACACACACACACACACACACACACACACGCACACGCACAAACTGTGAGACATACATATAAGAACTAAAAGGCTCCTGCAGCAGGTAACACACACCTACAGTCTGCAGCAGGTAACACACACCTACAGTCTGCAGCAGGTAACACACACCTACAGTCTGCAGCAGGTAACACACCTACAGTCTGCAGCAGGTAACACACCTACAGTCTGCAGCAGGTAACACACCTACAGTCTGCAGCAGGTAACACACATCTACAGTCTGCAGCAGGTAACACACCTACAGTCTGCAGCAGGTAACACACATCTACAGTCTGCAGCAGGTAACACACCTACAGTCTGCAGCAGGTTACACACCTACAGTCTGCAGCAGGTAAACACACA
The DNA here is from genome assembly GCF_033239565.1 of Halichoeres trimaculatus. Lineage (NCBI taxonomy): Eukaryota > Metazoa > Chordata > Actinopteri > Labriformes > Labridae > Halichoeres > Halichoeres trimaculatus. The sequence continues at coordinate 2,443,653 of NW_027437183.1, forward strand.
CCTACAGTCTGCAGCAGGTAAACACACACCTACAGTCTGCAGCAGGTAACACACCTACAGTCTGCAGCAGGTAACACACCTACAGTCTGCAGCAGGTAACACTCACCTACAGTCTGCAGCAGGAAACACACTCCTACAGTCTGCAGCAGGTAACACACTCCTACAGTCTGCAGCAGGTAACACACACCTACAGTCTGCAGCAGGTAACACACTCCTACAGTCTGCAGCAGGTAACACACACCTACAGTCTGCAGCAGGTAACACACCTACAGTCTGCAGCAGGTAACACACCTACAGTCTGCAGCAGGTAACACACACCTACAGTCTGCAGCAGGTAACACACCTACAGTCTGCAGCAGGTAACACACACCTACAGTCTACAGCAGGTAACACACCTACAGTCTGCAGCAGGTAACACACACCTACAGTCTGCAGCAGGTAACACACACCTACAGTCTGCAGCATGTAAACACACACCTACAGTCTGCAGCAGGTAAACACACCTACAGTCTGCAGCAGGTAACACACCTACAGTCTGCAACAGGTAACACACACCTACAGTCTGCAGCAGGTAACACACCTACAGTCTGCAGCAGGTAACACACCTACAGTCTGCAGCAGGTAACACACCTACAGTCTGCAGCAGGTAACACACACCTACAGTCTGCAGCAGGTAACACACACCTACAGTCTGCAGCAGGTAACACACCTACAGTCTGCAGCAGGTAAACACACACCTACAGTCTGCAGCAGGTAACACACACCTACAGTCTGCAGCAGGTAACACACACCTACAGTCTGCAGCAGGTTAACACACCTACAGTCTGCAGCAGGTAACACACACCTACAGTCTGCAGCAGGTAACACTCACCTACAGTCTGCAGCAGGTAACACACTCCTACAGTCTGCAGCAGGTAACACACCTACAGTCTGCAGCAGGTAACACACACCTACAGTCTGCAGCAGGTAACACACACCTACAGTCTGCAGCAGGTAACACACACCTACATTCTGCAGCAGGTAACACAACTACAGTCTGCAGCAGGTAACACACACCTACAGTCTGCAGCAGGTAACACACACCTTCAGTCTGCAGCAGGTAACACACACCTACAGTCTGCAGCAGGTAACACACACCTACAGTCTGCAGCAGGTAACACACACCTACAGTCTGCAGCAGGTAAACACACCTACAGTCTGCAGCAGGTAACACACACCTACAGTCTGCAGCAGGTAACACACCTACAGTCTGCAGCAGGTAACACACCTACAGTCTGCAGCAGGTAACACACCTACAGTCTGCAGCAGGTAACACACACCTACAGTCTGCAGCAGGTAACACACACCTACAGTCTGCAGCATGTAAACACACACCTACAGTCTGCAGCAGGTAACACACCTACAGTCTGAAGCAGGTAACACACCTACAGTCTGCAGCAGGTAACACACCTACAGTCTGCAGCAGGTAACACACACCTACAGTCTGCAGCAGGTAACACACACCTACAGTCTGCAGCAGGTAACACACCTACAGTCTGCAGCAGGTAACACACCTACAGTCTGCAGCAGGTAACACACACCTACAGTCTGCAGCAGGTAACACACCTACAGTCTGCAGCAGGTAACACACCTACAGTCAGCAGCAGGTAAACACACACCTACAGTCTGCAGCAGGTAACACACTCCTACAGTCTGCAGCAGGTAACACACACCTACAGTCTGCAGCAGGTAACACACACCTACAGTCTGCAGCAGGTAGCACACACCTACAGTCTGCAGCAGGTAACACACACCTACAGTCCGCAGCAGGTTACACACACCTACAGTCTACAGCAGGTAACACACCTACAGTCTGCAGCAGGTAACACACACCTACAGTCTGCAGCAGGTAACACACCTACAGTCTGCAGCAGGTAACACACCTACAGTCTGCAGCAGGTAACACACCTACAGTCTGCAGCAGGTAACACACCTACAGTCTGCAGCAGGTAACACACCTACAGTCTGCAGCAGGCGAACAGAGTGATCCAAACCTCCCAAAAACAGCAGATGTTGGAGGAACTTGAACAAAAGAGCTGTCAGAAAGAGATAAGGAGTGTGTGTGTGTGTGTGTGTGTGTGTGTGTGTGTGTGTGTGTGTGTGTGTGTGTGTGTGTGTGTGTGTGTCTGTGTGTGTGTGTGTGTGTGTGTGTGTGTGTGTGTGTGTGTGTGTGTGTGTGTGTGTGTGTGTGTGTGTGTGTGTGGTCTCAGTGCAGCTGGAACTATCAAACTGACATCTTATCATCTCCCACCTTCCTTCAGTTCTCCTCCGTTCATCCTGTGAAGGATCTCAAGGTTTATCTGAGCGGACAGATTATCATCCTGTGGGACTGAGATTACCTCCTACACACACACACACACACACACACTCACACACACAAACAAACAGAGTCTTTACAAAGAGACGAAGCAGGTTGACTCTGAGTCTGTCTCCTGGACCGTCTCTGACTGATTCTCTGCCGCAGGACTCGGAGCCTCTGCAGAAACACATCAAATCAGACTCCAGCTGCTTTGCTCACTCCTACACACACCATCACAACTCTGCACGACACACACTCTCCGTCTCACTCTGACTGAAACACACTCTGGCTGAATCTCAATGTCCACAACCACACACTCACTGACTTAGAGGCAGGTCCCTGTGAAGTGTGTGAGGGCTGTCGCGCTGACTTTCTGAGCCCTTAATGCACCCTCACGGTAAGTCGGCATGGTTACAGACTTACCAGGAGGGAATTACCCAGAGTTCATTGTAATGTGACATGAAACCATAGAAACGTCAAACAGAAACAGGTCAAAGAAATGTTTAAAGCTTGTTGCAGAAGTCTTGCAGATTTATGCACCCAGACACTTTGCAGAGGATCTTAATGAAGTCCGTAAGGGCTCAGGGTTTAGGGGGGACGTTGAGATTCAGCCTCGATCTCATTTTGACTGAAACACACTTTGTCTCACTCTGACTAAAGGCTGATTTATGCTTGACACGTCCGTGCAAACGAATGACGTCATTTTCGCACCTATGCCCCCTTGCGTGGTCCCTTTCATGCGGAAAAAATTCAAGATGGCAGAAGAACAGGATCTCCTAGTGGTCGATGTGCAGAATACAGGTATCTGTATGATGCTTCACACAGAGATCACCGTGACAACAGAGTATTAATAATTTATGGTATGAAATCACGGCCACTCTCGGCAGAGAAGAGAAATTGGTAAAAAGAACCTGGAAAAATCTCCAGGACAGAGGTGTTATGCTGTAAGCATAAGACGTACATTTGTGATACACTGCCCCCTGCAGTTTGGGAATGGACACCAACGGACGCCGTGCATAAGCTTAAAAGCCTCACGTGTTACGCTTAGGGTACCGAATATAGTACTTTTATTGGTACCGGCTGGATTCTGTCAAAAGTACTGAGTTTCGATTCACGTGAAATCAAAAGGCACCATGTTTAGGTACCTAAATGCATCATAATGACTGTAAGGGAGTGGAAGAGTAGGAGATTTTCCATGCTGGACTTGAACGCAGCATTTCAGGGTTACATGTTGAAAAATAACTTTTTTTAAATTGAACAAAATTAAATATTTCATCATGAAAGAATGTGGGGTTTTTTTTATTACATTAACACAAAGAAAGTACCAAAAATTGGTACCGTTGAGTACTGGTACCGATTGCCAGGTACCGGGCATCAGTATGGTATCATTTCAAATGTGAAAGGTACCGTCACGTCACGTTTGCGCGGAAAGTGCAATACAGTCTTGAGACTCTAGTCTCAGGTCTCTAGTTTTCAGTCTCAGGTCTCTGGTCTAAGGGGCCTGTCTTTGGTCTCCATCAAGACCACATTACCCACAGGCTGACCCATAGCCTGAGACTTTCAAAGACCCTAAAACACAGTAAATCTGAAGTTTTCATGAAAATGGCTGTCCCACTTCAAATGCTCATCCAACATGCGGTTCATGTGGCCGACGAATCCGGCCCCCTTTTTGGGTGTGAAGGACAGATTTGATATTTCGAATCCTTCGAAAGCCCCACATATCCCAGGATCCATTGCGGGTAAACGCCGAAGATGCTGGATGCAACTGAATTTCAGAAGGAGTCCTGTTTGATCTAGTTGTGAAGGATTTCTGGAAAAAACTATGTGATTGTATTTCTGAAACATTAAAGAATTTTGTTTAACTGTGTAAAAATGTGTCTGGACTCTTTTAAAGTAATATACCAAGGAAGAACAGTTCTTAATAAATCTTCTCAGTATTAAAAACTATTCATTCATACATGTAAATTCTCTGAGGGGGGTGGGGACTTACTTTGTGTTAATTTATTTTCTTATTTATTTATTTACAGGGAATCAAACAGTGGATTTCATCAATTCAGTACTCTAAAAATAAAAATTAAAACTAAAATTTGCAATTTTGTTGTTTTGCAATTTATTCGTACCTGTTGCAAAAAGTTCTATTCTTAAAACACCTTGCATTTAGACTTTTTTTTTTATCTTACATCCCCTCTGGCATTTGTTCAGATGTTGAAAATAGAGCCCGATCGATTAATCGGTCTGGCCGATTAATCGGGCCGATTATTCCTGTCACTGATTAATCAACATCGGCCAAAATGTAGCTGATTATAAAAATTTGCTCCGTGGAGATTCTGTCGCTCCTGCTCCTGTGTGTCTGTGTGTTGGGCTGGACGCTGCCCGAGTGCCCCCTCCATCCACCATTATGAAATGTAAGACTATAATTCGCCGTTTTGACGTCTTGTTAGTTGCTCACTGTGTGTTTACAGTTTGACTTTTTTCTACTCACTGTTTAAAGTTTGACTTCTTTGTTTATTATTGTGTTTACAGCTTGTTTTTATTTATCATTGGTTTACACTACAGTTCTAAGGTTGACAGTTTTATAATTAAAGTTACTTGTTTTAATTTAATAGTGTTCTGTCTCTGTCTTGAATCATATGGGTATTATAATAGTTTGTGTTCATATACAGTATATATCCTGTGTATATCAATAAATTTATTATATACATCATCTGATATATCGGATATCAGTTGATATATCGGGTATTGGCTTTTTTTTGCCCCTAGTATCGGTATCGACATCGGCCCTTGCTCTGTAGACCAGACCGTCTCAATTCAGTTCAGCCCTTGTGGTCTATGCAGGCTACGAAGGCCGGGTCCTCTGAAGGCTACAGACCCTGAATTGGGACACAGCTGTTGTGTGTTTCAGGACCAGACCAGACCCGACTAAACCAATCCATATAATAACAATAAGAGGATCTAAAAACCTCTACATGGTCTGTGTCTGGAACCTCCTCTGAGTGTGAGTATGAGTGTGTGTGTGCGTGTGTGTGTGTGTGTGTGTGTGTGTGTGTGTGTGTGTGTGTGTATGTGTGTGTGTGTGTGAGTGTGTATGTGTGTGTAATATTAAAACATGTCAGAGCAGATTATGATGATCATGTGTGTGAACTTGAGGAAAGCAGGAAGCAAAGAGTGCTGTTATTCACCTGATGACTGTAATCACCCATGAAACACCTGCTGACTGACTGCAGCACACACACACACACACACACACACACACACACACACACACACACACGGTGAGCATTGTGCTGTGTGTTTGACTTCCTTCCTGCCCTAAGTCAGACCTGAGAGACTTGGGGGTAGGAGAGCTGCAGAGAGACCGTCACAAAGACTGGAACACAGACCAACAGATGTAAAGCCCCTCCCTCTCACCTGTGCAGGTGTGTGTGTGGTCCATGAACATGTGAGGCGGACAGGCAGGTGAGCAGACACCCTGGGTCAGACCGGGCTGAGGCAGGAGGACTTCTTCAGGTTTGACACAGGTGAGACAGTCTGAGGACAGGGGACCCACACAGGATCGACAGGTGGGGTGACAGTCTGAGGACAGGTGAGAGGACAGGTGAGAGGAGGAGGGGTCAGAGGTCACGCTGACACAAACCAAACTGTGTCATCAGCAGGAATTAAAGAAAGTCAAGTCTTACTGTGACAGGTGGCGTCCTGAGCGAAGAGCCCCGCCCCACACACCTCCACACACTGACCCAGGTGGAGGAGGGGGAGCTCACCTGGGCAGGTGGAGCACTGAGACACAGAGGGACCCCAGCAGGACGAACATGTCCTGTGACAAGCTGAGACAGACAGAGACAGAGAACTGAACCAGGACTAAGCAGACGCCGGGAACTGGATTTCATGCTCGTCATGTTCACCACAAGACGTCAAACACAGGTGTGTGCTCACCTCTGCACCTGCCGCTGTCCAGGTAATGCTGGTCGGGACACTCGGAAATACATTTCCCATGATGCAGTGCAGAGCCTGGTGAACAACTTAAGCAGTTTGGGTTGTCGGGGAAACAGGAGGCACAGGAAGCATCACAGGCTGTAAAACAGAGTGTGTGTTCTCGTTAACATTAAAACACACACACACACACACACAAACACACACACACAGTGTAAACACATTCTCTGGAGCAGGGGTCTGCAACCTTTACTTTCATAGGAGCCATTTTTCCTCAACTCACCTGGATAAAAGTTATTCAGGAGCCACAAAATCTACTTTATCTTCACAATAAAGACAAAAAGTGGATAAATTTGAAACACGTTAAAAATCTAGTGATTAATTAGCTGACCAAGAAGATTTTGTGTTTATAAAATTGTACATGTTACGTCTCTGTTTTTTATTTTCAATAAATTTGCAAATATTAAAAATTGAGAAAACTATGTAATATCATAAAGTTCATAAATAGATAATAAGATATTTCAGTAAGTTTGTGATTTTTTCAGAATAATAAATACAAAAAATGGCTGAAAATACAAAATATTTTAAATTTTGAAACTGTTTTAAAATTTCATAAATTTGCAAAAAAAAAAAAATTAAAAAACTGTATTTTTACAAACTGGCTCCATTTTAAATTATTTCAAAAATTTGGGGAAAAATGCAGAAATTAAAAAAAAAGTGACATTTAAAAATTTGCAAAATCATAAAAAAATTGGAATTTTATTCCTAAATTTGCAAAAAGTTTACAAAAAATAATTTAAAAAAATGCAAAAAGTTTTTTTAAAAAAATTAATAATGAGAAAAATAATTTCTTAATAATTAAATTATAAATAAAAATTCTTTATTTTATTTTATTTATTTATTTTTTTTTCAAATCTATAGGGAGCCACAGGAAAGGAGTCAGAGAGCCGTAGGTTGCAGACCCCTGCTCCAGAGTGACACACACACACACACACACACACACACACAGATAAACCTACAACACTCTTTGTTTCATCTGTTGGAAAGTTAAGTGTAACATGCAGACATGTCAGAGCAGGTTTGTCTGAAGTCTGCGAGGAGGATAACATCAGTTCAAGTATCTACGGCAGCCTGAGGGGACAAAAAGCTGAGCGGGAGCACAAAGCCCTGAGAGAAAATAGGAGTTAAAAAGCTTTAAATCTCAGAGTTCAGACCTGATATCAGACCAAATCTCAGAGTTCAGACTTGATAACAGACCTGACCTTTTCCTCCAAGCGCTGCAGGAGGTGATCTTTATCCTGAGAGAGGATCCCCGCTCATAACTGAGCCTTAAACATGGACGAGGCGGAAAACCGCTCCATGAACCTCTAAGAGGGGTTTACAGACACAGGCAAGCTTTGTTTGTTTAGGTGTGTGTGTGTGTGTGTGAATGCGTGAGTGTGTGTGTGGTTCAGCCTTGCCCTGAGGGTCTGGATTATTATAATTTTATTCTAATAAACTCTAAAATAGAAGATGATTCATATTCATGCAGGATGTTTGAACACAGACTCTGAGTCCTCATTACAGACACTAATGATCCCCTCTCATCTTTTATTGTTTGTCTGCTGAGTCTGCATCATACACACACGCACACACACACACACACACACACACCCTCCCTCACCTGTAAACCTGATCTACTCTCAGACAGAGTTTGTGTTGACTGTAAACTTTCTGCAGTTCTCTGAAGTCTAGAAGAAGAGTTAGTGTCTCTGTAAAAGGACTAAATATGCGGTAAAGCAGCTTCTTCATGTCTCTGTGCAGACAAACAGCAGGGCACTAATAACAGCAGCAGTAAAAACACACTTCTCCCAAACTGCTGGTCGCACTTGTTGTTATTTTACAGCGTGTACGATGGTTAAAGTATAAATATCATGATTTCACGGTGTAGTGTGTGTAGTATTATCTCACCAGCGCAGACGCCCTCCCGGCTGTAGAATCCATCCCCACAGTCAGCGACACACTGTCCATCTTTAAGCAGGGCGGCAGGGTCTGAACACGACACACAGTCCGTCTGAGACGGTCCGCTGCACGCCGAGCAGGAGCTGTGACAGTCTGAAGGGACAACAAGAGGCCTGGTTCAGAAAAACTGTGGGACTGTTCCTTTAAAGTGTGACAGTGTGCAGTGTAAAATTGAGAAATGTACACTCATTCCTAAATGGCTAACCTCCAGAGGACAACTGGGCCAATGGTTAGTGCTGAACTACTCAAACAAGCCAATGTAAACAAAACATGAAGGAAAACAAAACAAGCTAAAAAATAGAACACAACCTACTCTGAACTAACAAACTATTGGAAATTAACAAGCTAATGAAAACAACACAAGCTAACCTAAACTAACTAATCTAAAAAAATAATGTAAACTAACAAGCTAGTTGAATAACACAGGCCAACAAAAACTCAAAACTACAGGAACTAACTTACTAGAGAAAATGACACAAGCTAATATAAACTCACGAACTAATGAGAACTCACAAGCTAACCAAGCCTAACAAGCTAACCAAAACTGAACAATTAATGTAAACTAACAAGCTAATGAAAATCAAACAAACTGATGTAAACTTGCAAGCCAATAAATATAACACAAGCTCACATTAACTAACAAAATAATGTAAAGTAACAGGCTAACATAAATAAAATAAGCTGACAGAAACTCACTAACTAATGAAAACTAAAAAGCTAGTGAAAATAACACAGCTTCATCCAATCTAACAAACTGTTGCAAACTAACAAGCTATTGATAATAGCATAAGCTAACCTAAACTAACTAAATAATGGGAACTAAAAAGCTAATGACAACTACACAAGCTAACCTAAAATAAAAAGCTAATGTAAACTAATAAACTAATGTAACAGCTCACAACTAACAAGCTAATGACAAAGTAGCTACTAATGTGAACTTATAACACAAGCTTATATTAACTAAAAGAATAATATAAAATAACAAGCTATTGAAAACTAAAATAGCTAACAGAAAATAATGAACTAATGGGAGCTAGAAAGCAAGTGAAAACAACACAAGCTAACCTAAACTGACAAAATTGTGTAAACTATCCAGCTAATGAGAATTACACAAACTCACCTCAACGTAAAAACGAAAAGATAATTTAAACTATCAAACAAATGTAAACAAACAACCTAATGAAAATTAAGCAAGCTAACGGAGACCAACAAGCTAACCAAAACTAATCAATTAATGTAAACTAACAAGCTAATGAAAATTAAACAAACTATCGAAACTTACAAGCCAATAAAAATAATACAAGCTAACTTAAACTAACAAGCTAGATGAAACTAAACAGTTTGTGTAAACTAAACAGCTAATGAAAATAACACAAGCTAACCTCAATCAAAAAGCTGATGAAAATCAAAGAAAGTAATAAAAACTCACAAGTCAATAAAAAGGTAAACTCACAATTTAGCAACAATTTAAATAACACAAGCTAATCGAGAGCAACAGGCTAACCAAAATTAATCAATTAATGTAAACTAACAAGCTAATGAAAATCAAGCAAACTAATAAAAAATCTACAAGTCAGTAAAAAAAAAAAACTCACAATCAAGCTAATTAAAATAACACAAGCTAATTGAGAGCAACAGGCTGACCAAAATAATCAATTAAAGTAAATTAACAAGCTAATGAAAATAAAAAAAACTAATAAAAACTTACAAGCCCATAAAAATATTACAAGCTAACTGAAACAAACAAGCTAGGTAAAAGTAAATAGCTAATATAAACTAAACAGCTAATGAAAACAACACAAGCTACTTGAAACTAACAAGCTAACCGAAACTAAAAAGCTAATGTAAACTTACAAGCTAACCTGTCCCTGACATAACCAGCCTTTCAGTAACTTCAGAGGTGAATGGTCAGCTGGCTCCATCATTTCTGCATTGCCAAATTTGAGCACCTACTATCAAAGCCTGTTTTTAACTCTTGATCTTTCAGAAAATGTCAGTAAACTTCTTAAATTACCTTTGATTATTTTTTACCTTTCTGAAATGTTAATCCCTGTTTCACTGTGTATAATTCCTCTATTAAGAAATTAAAACAGCCTCATAGAGCAAAGCTGTCCAAACACGCTTCCTTTAATCTGTCAAAATCTAAACAGGCAAAGGAAAAAAAAAAAAGCAGGCCTCTACAAGAACCCTGTGAGAGTAGGATTACATTATGTTTTTAGGTCAAACACACACACACACACACACAAATACACCATAATCTGAGGGTGGGGCTGATATGGTAACCTAAACCCACAAATAGAACCTGGAGAAATAAAATGAGATGAGAAAGATCCACAGATTAAACCAAAGCCTAGAGACAGAGAGGGAGAGAGAGCAGCTCAGACAGACAGAGGGGACGTGAATGAAGCTAAAGACAGGATGGTTTTCACCAAACCCTGGGAGAATCTGATCTGGGATCAGGTGATTACACTTGGACACTGGCAGGTAACAGTTTCTGTCTGTACTAACATCAGTTTGTAAATCCACAGTTCACACAGAGCCCCAGCAGCGTCTGACACCTTCAGAACCAGAACCAAGCTGAGCTTTCAGACATCACTGCCACTCAGAAAGACTCAGATCACATCAACAAACACAGAAACAACCCAACCCCAGCTCTGAGAGTAAAACTTCACAGACGTTCTGATATCAGCAAACTCAGATCCACAGAGAAACTGAGCTCAGGTAGGAAAGAAGAGGAAACAGGTGATACAGTCAGAGTAGTCCTTACCTACAAACACACAAAGCCTAAAAACTCTGAGCTCAACCAGATAAGAACCAACAACAGCAGCTGAAGGCTGTCTAAAAATATAAAAGACTCAGCTGATGTTTAGAGACAGGCTTAGACTGAAAAGTGTTAGTGTTGGGAAAAATGATGCAAACACCTGCACACCTCAGCACAGACAGCCAGACATAAAAACCACTCCACAGTCGACTCAAGACCCTAACAACAGAACAATCATGTTGACACGTCTTTAACAAAGAGCTGATGCTAAAATCAACTCTTCACCAACAAATCTCACACAGCTTCCTGTGTGTGTCTGTGTAACCTCAGTCAGAGAGGATCTCATGTAGCGTCTTTGGATCAAACCAACTCCAGGGAGAGGAGGGGTTCTTTTCCAGGTTGAATCTAAGGAATAAGTAGCCGACTTGTTTTGACTTGGAAAATATCAGAGATGACAGAACCAGACTTAAAAATAAGGGGTTGATCTGGATAAATTACAAGTCAGAGTGCGTGAGTCTGGAGGGGTCTGTTGGGTTAAAACTGGGGTTTTCAGGATGGGGGTACACAGACACTACTTCAACGTGAGAGATGGAGTTTGAGGAGTTCATTAAACTAATGTTAGCATTAGCGTTAGCTGCTACAGATAGTGGTAGGGCAAAGGGGGTGAACTGTTTGACCCCCATGTTTTTATTTATTTGCCTTTTTGTCCCTCTAAGTTCTTAATCTGATGACATAAAAATATATTTTCTGTTATTTTTCCCAAACTGTTGATTCTTTAAGTGACAATACATTCATATCACTTTTTATACTTTATAAATGTAGCATTTAGTCAATTTAATTATGTTCAAATATGTTGTCTATTTGTATATATCATGAAGGAAACAATAGTCATCAACTAAAATAACAACGTATGTTTAGATCTGCAAATTTTACCATTATGCATTTCATCCTTTTTTTTCCGATAAATCGATTAATCGATTAAATTTTTTACAATTAATTGATTAATCGATTAATCGATTAATCGATTATTCGATTATTCGTAAAAAAAAAAAATTAATCGTCAGAGTAATCGATTACTAAAATAATTGCAGTAATTGCAGCCCTACTTCTTTTACAAAGTTAAAGTTTTTTGGGGGAAAGTAACAAGTAACAATAACAAATTATTTTCTTAAAGTAATTTCCCGACACTGGTGCCTGTTTGTTGCTTTTATGTGTGTATGTGTGTGTGTGAGTGTGTGTAGATGAGTAACTCACAGCGACAGTGTTTGTGTTGGTGTGTGTATGACCCAGGAGGACAGGTGGACACACACTGGCTGCTGTCAGGACTCAGCAGGGGCCTCTGGGGGCCACAGGTCAGACAGTCCCAGCTGTTGGAACAGGTGAGGCAGGAAGTGGAGCAGGCTGTGGGGGGAGGGGGGAGAGAAAGTCACCACGGCGGGTTTAAAACCTGACTCCTTCCACCTCTGTGAGCAGCTGTCAATCAAACATGATGTCATCATTCAGGTTAATCGGATGCACCTGCACAAACTCGTCCATCAGCGAAGAATCCAGCAGGACACGCAGATAGACAGCGACCACGATGGAGGACCGCCTTCAAGTCCCTGCAGGCCTCACAGTGATCAGGAGACCCCGTACATGACACACAGTCTGCATGGCATTGAACTGCAAACACACACACACACACACAGAGTGACATTTCATTTTAAACGCGTCAACTTTTTTCTCATCACATTAATTTTCAAAGATGAAATTCAAACAAAATTTCTCCCAGACATTGGTTTTAACTCAAATAATCCACACATGAAAAGAAATCACAACGTTCAGGTCCATAAATAATGATTATGGTGAATTAAGTACGATAAAACAGGAACAAAGTATTGAACACACTAACTGAGACTCATCTAATACTTAGTGGAGAAGCCTTTGTTTGCAATGACAGCTTCCAGAAGCTTCTTGTATGTTTGAACTAATGGCCCACACTGCTCAGGTGTGATTTTGGCCCATTCCTCTGCACAGATTGTCTTTAAATCTGGAATATTCTTTGGTGCCCTCTGGTGAACCCTTTTCTTTACTTCTTTCCACAAATGTTCAGTTGGATTGAAGTCAGGTGATTGACTAGGCCGTTCTAACAGATTGATTTTCTTTTTCTGAAACCATTTGAGAGTCAACTTTGCCGTGTGCTTTGGATGGTTGTCCTGCTGGAAGGTCCAGCCACGTCTCATCTTCATCATCCTGGTGGATGGCAGCAGATTCAGATCAAGAATTTCCCCATACATGGCTCCATTCATTGCTCCGTCAGTTATATGAAGTTTGCCAACACCATGAGATGAGAAACAACCCCATGCCATGATGCTTCCACCTCCAAACTTCACTGTTGGTGTAGTGTTTTTTGGCTGATGTGCAGAGCCATTTCTCCTCCAAACATGGTCTGTAGTATGACAGCCCAAAAGTTCAGTTTTGGTCTCATCTGACCAGACAACATTCTCCCAGTATTCTACAGGCTTGTCAAGATGCTGTTTAGCAAACTTTAAACCAGCTTCAACATGCCTTTTCTTGAGGAATGGAGTCTTGCGGGCTGAGCGTCCATAGAGGCCATGGCGGTGGAGTGCATTGCCTATTGTTTTCTCTGTAACAATTGTACCTGCTGCCTCCAAGTCTTTCTGGAGCACTTTCAGGGTGGTCCTTGGCTGGTTGAGTCCTCTTCTGACTATCTTTCTGACTCCCTGGTCAGAAATCTTCAAGGAGCTCCTGTGCGTGGCCTGTTGATGGTAAGGTGGTGCTTCTTCCACTTGTGAATAATGGCCCCAACGGTGCTGACTGGAATATTCAGGTGCTTTGATATAAGTCTGTAACCAGTTCCATTCTGATGCTGAGCAACAATCAGGTTGTGAATGTCTTCAGAGAGCTCTTTGCCTTTACCCATCATGAGGTGTGTGCTATTTAACTGCTTGGTGAAAAAAACACCTTTTTTATAGGACCATCAATTTGCTCTAGCCCAGCTGATGTTGGTTTGCACTAATTGGAAGTTCAAGTAATAATTACTGACAGATTTCAGGTGGTATGGTGCATTTCCTGTCCAAAGTATACAGCCTTTCCATGGTGTTCAATACTTTTTTCCTGTGTTATCGTACTTAATTCACCATAATCATTATTTATGGACCTGAATGTTGTGATTTCTTTTCATGTGTGGATTATTTCAGTTAATACCAATGTCTGGGAGAAATTTAGTTTGAATTGAATCTTTGGAAGTAAATATGTTGAGAAAAAATTGACGCCTTCAATACTTATTTCCTTCACTGTATTTTTCCGTCAACATCTCACACACACTCCAACACACGGTCTACCTTGCTGGCATTCAGGGCAGCAGCGTCCCTCCTGGTGGATCTTTAGCTTTCCAGGTGAACACGTGGGACAGGACTGCAGGAAACATGTGACATGACCCCTGTTGCACTCACACTGCCTACAGCCGCCGTCAGACCACCGGGACCCGTCCTGTAGAGACAGAGAGACAGTCGGACAGTCAGCGTTAGTCCCCGTCTGTCCCCGTCTCTCAGTGCCTCAGTGTCTCGTTTCCTCTCCCTCTGGCTGAACATGTTAAGAATCGAGGGTTTTGCTTTCTGGTTTCAGCTCATGAATAATAAACCCGGTCATAAATATTAAAGAGAGATTTTTGATCCGTCAGAGAAACCTCGTGGCTCTGTCCTCAAACACACATTAACTCCATCTCAGTTCATCTCCACCTCCCTCTACATCCTCAGCCTGGAGTCCTGTCTTTCTCTCACTGCCCTTCATTTATCAGCCTTACGTGGGAATTGGCGCAGATCTGGGTGTAAAAATGAGCTTACGGGAACGTTCACGTGTGATTTATGAAACTCAGCGTACGCCTGATCAGGTGTTGATAAATGTGGCACCATACTTCAAATTACACCCCTAAATATTCAAGGCTCAGCTGGGCAGACCTAGAGACTTTACGACATGGAGGGACGCATTATGGACGGCTCTATGCTGAAGATCGACAACACCATAGCAACCAAGGTAGAAAGAAATGATGCTGAGAAAATGAAGAAATGAACTAAGTCAGAAAAACTCATCTGTAAGGAAATCACTGCAGCCGTCAGCAGCGTGGATGTGACAAACTTAACTACAGCAGAGTAGGGATGGGTACCTTTCACGTTTGTAATGATATGGTACCACTGCCTGGTACTTGGCATCAGTACTGGTACTCAATGGTACCTATTTTCAGTACTTTTCTGTGTTTATATGGTAAAAGATATCAACTTGTTTGATAATAAATATATGTTTTTTCCATTTGACATATTTTTTGGTAACTTTTCAGACACCTCCTGCTTAAAACCCAAAAGTCAGAAGGATCGTGAGGACCTGCTTTCACGTTCAGTATCGTTTGACAGGTGTACCGCCCCAGTCAAACTCCCGCCTCAGTCTCCTCAGATGTCTGTCTAACATGAGTCTGGTTCTGTCCGAGGTTTCTGCCCATTAAAGGGAAGTTGTTCCTCTCCATTGTAACTTGCTAAATGCTGCAAAGTCCTGAACTAACTGTAAGAGTCTCTCCATACGAGTCCCAAACGAGTAGCAAGTCATTTGGTCCAAGTCTCAAGTTTTTCTGTCGTGGGCAAGTCAAGTCGAGTCGAGTCACAGGTTATATCTTGAAGAGAGAAACTTTATCTTCCTAAATTAAATGTCAAAAACTAACATCAGATGAGTCTGCAGCTCTGCATGGATTAAACCATATATTTAATTTAATAATGGAGAGGTATAATTATACTTTAATATGTAATTTATCATCAGGCACTAATTTAGCTGCCTATAGTGCCACGTGTATTTGTTTTGCTGGCATAGGGTCGTTTCTCCACCTTCCTAAAGAATAACAGAGTGGACTAAATGAAGCTACAGCTAGAGGAAAAACTGATGGGAGGCTACATGAGAAGGAATAAAGGTTTATGATGGGAGTTATTTCCTCTGCTGACGAGTCTCGACTGGATGTTTGTGATGAAGAGAGATAAAGTGATGAAGACAGGGGCTTGCTGCCATGAATGGAGATTATTGATGCAGTCACAGAGGCTACAGTCGCTCACATCAACACCTCTAACAGTGTTAGCTTGGTTTCACTTCCTTGGCTTCAAGTGCAGTCTTTAAATGGAGGATAAATTTGAACGTTGTTCCCTCTTTTTTGTTTATTTTAGCATCGCATATCTTGAATTGCACGTTCCTCCTTTTTCCATCAAAGTGGAAGTTTGTAAACCCAAACTGCTCGACTTTTGGGGCAATCAATCAATCAATAAAAGTGTGAACCTATAGTGTGGTGAACTTGCTACAAGTCGTCTGACTCAGCTTTAGCGTCTCAAGTCAAGTCGAGTCTTAAGTTTTTTACCCTCAAGTCAAGTCAAGTTGCAAGTCGTCAAATCTGTAACTCGAGTCCAAGTGCCTGGCAATTACACACAGGTATATCGGAGTTTTATGATTATTTGTATCACAAGAAGCTGATTGTTTGTGATCCCATGTAAATGAACGTCTTTTGTCATGAAATAATCCTCCTTTTCACACACAGTTCACGTTTTTATGATAATATTGTACTGAGTAAAATTATTATCTTCACAGTAAATCCTGTGATCAATACAGCTTCCTTAAAAAATCCAGGCTAAAAGTTTGATCTAACGTCGTCTCAATGCTCTCTTCAGTGATTTTATTATGGACATGGAAGTGTTAATACAGGAAACACGCGCCGATCTGTGCGTGGAAATGAGTGTAGACCCATTTTTCATCAATGAGAGAATTCTCTGCCTCATGCTTCAGTTTTACCCGCCTGTTTCCAGCCTGATTATTAAAGGCCGATAAAAAGCGTTTGAATCACCTTGAAGGATTTCCCGTCGTGAACACAGGACGGTTTCACCGACGAACACTGGGGGCAGCAGCTGTCTGGGTGCTTGATGAGCTCTGATCCCTGAAATCAGAAAAAGTTTCAAACATTAAGACGTTCTGAGGAATTATCTGAGGTTTGAAAGAGTTAAAACATTTTTAAAAGTGTCCTTTTTGTGGGACGTCTGAGCCTTGTCATATTTTCAAAGTTCCTGCCTGAACTCAGAGTGATGTATCTCTAAAAAGTTCCTTGTGGAACTTGTTTCACTGCATAGGAACTTTTTGGACTCTGAACTTTAATTTTCTTTGTCCTCACAGAGAAAATTATCTGAGATAGGATCACTGGACTGGATCATGATGGTCATAATGATTAATCCGGATCCAGTCCAAACACCTGAGCCTGAGCTGGTTCATCTGAACGCCGCTAACAAAGTGACTCTGACACTTTTCATTATCTTTCAGCGACCGATAGAAGGCGAGGCAATCAGGTAATGGGATTTCTGGGACCTGACATGCTGACTCACCTGAGGACATGAAAGTCGAGCACACTCCGCCCTCTGACAGACCACCTGTCCACGGTTACAGGTACAGAACTCACACCCTGTGCTGTTCCACATGTCGCCGTGGTAACGCACAGTTCCCTCGTACAGGCAGCTTCCTTTGGCAGGGACACATTCATCACAGCAGCGACCCTCTCTACGCACTTTACTCTGACCCTGCAGAGAGCATCACACACACACACACACACACACACACACACAGGTAAGGAGAAGCAGACAGACAGGTGATGTGTTTGACTCCCTATGACCCAATCAGAAGCTAAGA
Organism: Halichoeres trimaculatus; assembly: GCF_033239565.1. Lineage (NCBI taxonomy): Eukaryota > Metazoa > Chordata > Actinopteri > Labriformes > Labridae > Halichoeres > Halichoeres trimaculatus. The sequence goes on from NW_027437183.1 coordinate 2,461,379, forward strand.
TCTGCAATTAGTGTTTTCAAGAGGAAGGGATAAGAGGGGCAAGTGATCGAAAGAGACAGAAAGAGAGATGAGGAGATGGCAGAGATAAAAAGAGATGAAGAGGAGGGGAGGATGGCAGAAAGAAGTACACTGTAAAAAGTGATCGTGCACATTTCTTGTTCTAACATATTTTTACTCACTATAACAAAAGACTAGCGAAGTTGTTGTGATAACAAGTAATTATAAGTAGGCATCATCTCAACGACACAGTGGATATAAGACACTGCTGTACATGGAGATGTTACATTACGGAGAGGGCACAGGCCGTCTGTGCTTCACTGCACAGACACACATAAACTAGAAAAAAAGGTCAAAAGAACAACAAAAGATGTGGATTGAACTTAATTCATCAAGTTTTTACAGCAAAATAATTTTTGTTGTGATGGTATTTGGTAACAGTGTGTGAGGAGGGAACACAGTGGATATAAGACCCTGCCGTACATTGAGATGTTAGACTGAGGGCGGCGCACAGGCTGTCTTTGCTCCACAACACAGACTGCCTGTCTGTGCTCCAAAGAGCATGGGCCCATGTACTCAATGATTTTTACAGTGCATTTTAGGGCTGAAAAATTAATTGAAATGAAACCAACATCGCAATGTGATAGAATGCAATTTTCAAATGGCAAAGGCTACAATTAAAACAAAAAGAATATGTACACAGTAGAGCCCGACTGATATGGGATTTTGGGGGCCGATGTCAATACCGATACTGGGGGCAAAAAGAAGCCGATATCCAATACATCAGCAGATATATTGACTGATATCCGATATATGGGCTGATCTATGTAATAAATTCATTGATATACACAGGATTAATACTGTATATGAACACAAATTATGACTAGCTATAAAAAAGTTCCATCTTCCATTTACTGCATGGGACTAAACTAGATTTTAAGTAGCAATGTCGTTGCTTTCAAAACATGCAATAAATACAATTACAACAAAATACATTGAAACATTTTCAAAAATTATTTCAACCAAAACAATAACTGGTGAATTTATAAGCCCAGGTTGATCCTGCATGACATTATAAAGTGAGATGCTGTGTAGTAGCCTTATATCAATTAATTAAATTTTTTTATAATCGGCTACATTGTGGCCAATGTTGATTAATCGGTGACAGGCTATAATCAGCCCGATTAATTGGCCCGCCCGATCAATCGGTCGGGCTCTAGTACACAGTACAGTAACAGTAACTTGTACTTGTTCTTTCTTGAAACTAGCAAAAGTCAATGTTAATTTCTTTCTGGCAGGAATATTACACCTCTACAAATCTTGAAGCTAAGTCAATCAGTCAATTTTCTACTGTGATTATATTACTTAAATAACGATATGTTATTTAGGTATTAATTCATGCATGCATTTATCTCATTTAACCATAACATGTAGGCCTGGCCTACAGTATTGACTTGTTTATATGTTAACAGTCGTGTTGGTCATACAAAAGAATGATTTATTGGTTGTGTTTAGAGAATAATGCAAAAGACACAAGTCCCTTCCAAAAAATCCCAATCGCAATATTGGTCCATTTTCCAAAATTGTTCAGCCCGAGTGCATTTAGTGTTTATGCTAACACAGGAGGTCCTCAACTTACGTGGTGCCAGGCTCACGTTGTTTCAACTTTGTGACACCAATAAATTTATGTATGTAAGAAAATAGAGACTGTTCATTGCTCTGTTTGGAAGCTCCTACGACGCGTACTCGTTTTAGACGTGGAGTGCGTATGAATACACAGCTACGCCTTGTCTTGAGTCGCCTCATAGTGTAGATTGTCCGTGTTTGTGCTCTGTAATTTTCTTGGTATTCTCACCTTTTTCGCTTCATGGATAATAATAATAATAATAATAATACATTTATTTGATTAGCTGTTTAGAGATTGGGGGGGATATTTAGGGTAAAATTCCGACTTGCGCAGAATTTCGGATTACGATGTGTCGTAGGAACGGAACTCGTTCATAACTCGAGGACCGCCTGTAGTGGGTTAGGGTTCTATATAGACTATTTAAAAAAATGGACGTCATCTTGCTCTGTTGAAGTAAGGTCGCCATAAAACTGCTCCCTCTGGTGGCTGGCTGCAGTATAGGTCAAAAAATCCATCTCCCCAGTCATTCCAGATGGGCTGTGGTCAGACTTTAAAAAATAATACACCTCGTAGAAATGTTTCTCACGTCTGATTGTTGTGGTGATTTGAAGATATCATTTGGCTGTCTTGTATTCAGGTCCTCTTTTTTCTGTAAAGTTTTGTTTTCATTAGTTACACGAGGTTAAAAATGAGGCTTTACGTCACGTTTAATGATGACTGACAACTGACGTTCTTGTGGATTTTTTGGGGGGTTGTAAAACATGAGGGAGAGCCAAGAAGAGATTAGACTCTAAATTCCCTCCTCATTCACATTATGTTGAATTAACACAGTCAAAGCAACGAGATGACTTGAGTGAGTGAAGTTGAATCAACATATTTTTTACAGTGTAGGGAGAGGAGGGTGGCAGTGAGTGTGTGTTTAATAATTCAGAGTAACACAGCCGGCTCTTTGGATCAGATGTTTCTTACAGTTATTTTAAAGCGCTGAGATCTGCAGATTCACACAGACACTCTGAAATAACTGTGATCCTCAGACACTTCGTCCTGTTGTTCTTTACTTATTTATCAGACGTTAGTTCCTCCTGTTCACAGTTACTGCAGTCAGTCCAATCAGGAGACGGGCTATAAGCAGACCAGCTGGTTTCTGCTCGGTCCTGAGATGATCTGAGGATGAGAGTCCTCTGGGACTCTGCAGGACTTTCTCAGTTCTCTGTTTGAATGTCCTCGGCTGAGCTGAACTCTGGGAATATTTAACTAAAAGTTTTAAAGCTTTGGAGGCACATGAAACTGTAAGTGACAGAAAGAGGAGCTCCAGAGTTTCCTCAGCGTCACAGAAACATCAGGAGGTCTGATAAAAGAGGGTTTAATCTCAGCGAGCTCAAAGAGAACACAATGTCTTCATTCTGCTGTTTGATTTCCCTGTGTTCACAAAAACACACTCTGATTTTCACTGATTTCTACTGATTTCTTCTCATCTTTCATTATTTTTGACTCTCCTCTGCGTGAAACATCATTATTGATTATTGATCACCTACAACGATCTGGTTGAACTCACCTTCTCACAGGTGATGGACTGGCAGGTGTGTGTGTGACATTTAGACTGCCCATGCTCACACACACAGGTGGTGCAGGAATTCTTCTGCCACTGTTCACCGTGCTGCAGAGACACATAAACACAGTTAAACAAGAATACACACTCACACACATGTATTTTAATTTAGGAAAATCTGCCTGGTTGTGTGTTCCACTTCCTGTAGTTACCAAATTAAAAGCTTGTTGCTAATAAATATTTAAACAAACGCGTCGTGATGAGATAATTTTACTAAATGATTGAAGATGGAGCTCAGTGTTCCTGTGATACAACATTTAATCCCTGTGTTTCACAGATTAAAGGGCTGTTTGAACATCAGTCTGAATGACTGCAGGATTCAGGATTCACAACGTTATATGTAATTCAGGTCCCGACATGTCAGATGTATGGCGGCATTATACTGCCAAAGCTTTAGCTTTTTTTAAACTTTTTTTCTGAGAAAAAAAGTCAGAATTCTGAGATTTAAGTCCGAACTCTGACCTTTTTCTCAAAAAATAGCAATAAAATAAAAACTTGTATGTATTTTTTTTTCTTTTTCCTAACAAATCAGATGTATGGTGGCGTTATACTGCCATAGTTTGGGCTTTTTTTTCAGAGAAAAAAATCAAGACTTAGACTTTTTTCCCTGAAAAAATAGTAATGAAAAATGGATGCATCTTTTTGTCATCTTCCAACACATCGGATGGATGGCAGCATTAAACTGCCAAAGTTTTAGCTTTTTTTTTTTTTTACTTTATTTTTCAGAGAAAAAAAATCAAGACTTTGACTTTTCTCTCAAGAAAAATAGTACTAAAAAAATTTGATTTTTCTTTTTCTTTTTCCCAACACGTCAGATGTATGGCTGCATTATACTGCCAAAATTTAAGCTTTTTTTTTCTCTGAGAAAAAATCAAGACTTTGACTTTTTCCTTACCAGACAAAAACAGTAATAAAAAAAAATTTAATTTATCAATTTTTTTCTTTTTCCCAACACTTCAGATGTATGGCCACGTTATACTGATAAAGTTTTAGCTTTTAATTTAGTTTTTTTTTTTTTTTTAAAGTCAGAATTCTGACTTTTCTTACTGTAATTTAAATTTTGACGATTTTTTTTCAGTAGCATTAATCCTCTTCTGTATAAATGAGATCCACATGAGCATTTATGAGATTTGTGCCCACGTCTGCCTAGGACCAGTGCGCTAAAGTCTAGCACCTGCGCGAGCATATCACTTTTGTTTACAAGCAATTCATGCTAAAAATTCAAATCATTCTTTTTTTTATAGTTATTAGCAAAGTAAAAAGGTAGGGTCACATGATGAAACTAGTAAATTCAAATAACTTACATAAGGAGTTCCAACAGCCAATGTATGGCAGCATTATAGTGCCAAAATTCGAGAGCAAATATGAAATTTGTGCAAGCAGGTTACTTTTGCTCATGCTCTTCAGCCCACATAGCTCTCTCCTGATTGCGAGCCGATTTTCTTTTTGGCACTCAGTGGCCACTGTCACAGTATCCCCCGATATGATTGGCTACAGTCCCCGTCTCTTATGATTGGCTAAGGTCTTTTGGCCGGAGAAGATCAACAGGCAGCAAAACGTTAATTTACCACAAAGATTCAAGAGGAACGGCAATAGCTGTTGAAACCTATCGTAATGTTTTTCTAAAAATTATAAAAGACCCGATCTGAATTGTTAGCCAAACACACACACACACACAACAAAAACACACACACACTCAGTATACCTGGTATTGTGTTCCAGCAGACAGACAGGGGTCAGACACACACTGAGGACAACAGTGACCGGGCTGAATGACCAAGTTCTCCTCCTGAAGAAAGCATCAGAAACAGTCCATGATTTTCTGTGTGTGTGAATGTGTGTGTGTGTGTGTGTGTGTGTGTGTGTTGTATGTAAACTCACAGGTTTACAGACGACCTGCTCACACTCCGTGACTGAACACTGAACATCTCCGTCTCTGCAGAAACATCTGGAACACTGACCGACATCCCAGTCCTCCCCATCCCTGAACACAGAGCCCTGCCACACACAAGAAGCTAACAGACACACACACACACACACACACACACACACACACACACACACACACACACACACACACACACAGGGGAGAGTAAACAGTGAGAATGTGAGTCCTGCGCGCTGAAGCAGTGAAAGTGAATGATCAGGATGTGAGTCACTGGGTCTGAAAGAAGACTCCAGAGTGGATTTCCTCGTTGATCCTCACCTCCTGTCGGGGAACACTGGGGGCAGCACTCCCCTGACGGCGTGAAGGGTACCTGACCTCCTGGACAGGTGAGAGGAGGGCAGGGCTGAGGGCTGCAGGTGACCTCTCCTCTGGAACAAACACACACCGTACAGGGGGAGGGGCTCCACTGACTGCCGTCCTATCAGAGACAGAGGTCACAGAGGACAGAGGGAAAAATGGACAAAGAGGACAGAACAAATTGTGAGGACAAAAAGAAAAGATGAGACAGTGGGGACAATGAGGATAATGAGGACAGTAAAAAACAGGGAGGACAGAGAAGAAACTCACGGTGTGTGTGAGTCCTTCGTGTTGACAGGAGCTCTGGGAGGATGATACACACTCTGGACAGCAGCTGTTAGCGGGGATCCTCAGACGCTCGCCCTGCTCAGCACAAACACACACACACGTACACACACACACATAGGAAGAGATGCTCTTTGTCATTGAAACAGCATGAAAACACACAGACCACAGTGTTTGTTGTTCTTTAACAGGACAGGACAAACAGCCACACACACAGTGCGTGTTTATATCTGTGTGTCTGTGCGCAGTGTGTGTGCAGTGTGTGTTTGTCTTTGTGAAGTATGTGCACAGTGTGTGACTGAGTCTTACTCTCTGGAAGTCACAGCGTGGGTTCAGACAGTTTGTGGGTCTGCAGATGG
>NW_027437183.1:2470000-2612500 GCF_033239565.1 Halichoeres trimaculatus
GGTTATTCACAGGTCATTTCAAGTGATTTCGAGTTCCTTTCAGATTGATCTCAGGTGCATTTAGGTTATCCAAGGTGATATCAAGTTTATTACAGGTAGTCTCAGGTCTGCCTCCACAAGTCTCAGGTAGATCTCGAGAAATCTCAGGTAGTCCCAGGTCAATCGCAAGTAGTATCAGGTCAATCTTAGGTAGTCTTAGGTCAATCTCAGGTAGTCTCAGGTCAATCTCAAGTAGTATCAAGTCAATCTCAGGTAGTCCTAGTTCAATCTCAAGTCAATCTCAGGTAGTAAGTTAATCACAAGCGTCTCATTTAGTCTCAGGTCAATCTCAGGTGGTCAAAGTTTATTCTCAGGTGGTCTCATGTAGTCTTGGGTCAATTGCCAGTGGTTTCGGGTAAATCTCAAGTAGTCTCATGTAGTCTCAGGTCAATTACAAGTGGTCTTGGGTCAATCTTAAGTCAATCTAATCTGATCTCAAGTTTATCACAGGTGGTCTCAGATCAACTGCATTTGGTCTTAGGTAAATGTCAGGTGGTCTTATGTAGTCTCAGGTCAATTGCAGGAGGTCTTGGGTCAATCTTGGGTGGTCTAAGGTTAATCTCAGGTGGTCTCATGTCATCGCCAGTGGTCTCAGGTACTTCTCAAGCAGTCTAAGGTGGTCTCAGGTCACTCCAGGTGGTCTTATGACAATCTTAGGTTAATGTCAGTTAATCTCAAATTTATCACAGTCAGTCTTAGGTGGTCTCAGGTCAATCTGAGGTGGTCTCACATAATCTCAGGTCAATTGCAGGTGGTCTCAGGTAAATCGTAGGTGGTCCTATGTAGTCTCAGATCAATAACAGATGGTCTCGGGTCAATCTCAAGTCAATCTCAGCTGATCTCAACCTGATACCACAGTTGGTCTAAGGTGGTATCAGGTTAATTGCAGGTGGTTTTGGGTCAATCTCAAGTCAATCTCAGGTCAATCTCAGGGGATCTCAGGTGGTTTAAGGTTAATCTTAGGTAGTCTCATGTAGTCTCAGGTCAATTGCAGGTGGTTTTGGGTCAATCTCAGGTAATCTCAGGTCAATCTCAGGGGATCTTAGGTGGTCTAAGGTCAATCTAAGGTAGTCTCATGTAGTCTCAGGTCAATTGCAGGTGGTTTTGGGTCAATCTCAGGGGATCTTAGGTGGTCTAAAGTTAATCTAAGGTAGTCTCATGTAGTCTTAGGTCAATCTCATGTGGTTTTAGGTCAATCTCAGGGGATCTTAGGTGGTCTAAAATTAATCTAAGGTAGTCTCATGTAGTCTCAGGTCGATTGCAGGTGGTTTTGGGTCAATCTTAGGTGGTCTCAGGTCAATCTCAGGTAATCTCAGGTCAATCTCAGGGGATCTTAGGTGGTCCTAGGTTAGTCTAAGGTAGTCTCATGTAGTCTCGAGTCAATCCAAGGTGGTTTTGTGTCAATCTCAGGTGGTCTCAGGTCAATCTCAGGTGGTCTAAGGTTAATCTCAGGTGGTCCCATGTGGTCTCAGGTCAATCTCAGGTGGTCTCAGGTCAATCTCAGGTGGTCTAAAGTTAAGACCAGTCTTATGTAGTCTCAGGACAATCCAAGGTGGTCTTGGGGCAACCCCAGGTGGTTTAAAGTCAATCTCAGGTGGTCTCGTGTTTAGTGGCTCGGGTTAATCTCAGGTGATCTCTGATGCTCTTCTCTGGACTTCATGCGTGTCCTCTAGCCCAGTGAGCATCTGTGGCCGTGTTAATGCTGACTCCATCAGTGTGTCGTGAGAAGGACGGTTGGACTGAGGGACAGAATAAGATCTGGTAAATGGAGCAGGATAATGTTTTTCTATAAATACCTCTGAAAGGATAGAGTCATTCTCCCAGCATGCTTCAAGGCCGGGGACATCCTTAAAGTCTGAGGAGGGCAGTTTGTTTTTAAGTTACACAATCAATTAAGGTCATTTATCACCAGTTTTAACTTTGAACATCTCTAATATGTTGACTTACTCCTGTTTTTTAATAACATATAAACATGTGCTGAACATTTCCAACCTGGGCACGTTAGACTGCGACTCTGCAGACAGATTTATAACGTCTGAAATGTTTATTGTATTCAGCTTTTCTCAAACCTTTTCTCTCAGAGCTTGGTTTAATGTTCCAGCGTCTCCTCTTGAACGATCGATAAAGTTCATTTGATCTGATTCTCGTCTCTTTGTTTCGTCTTATTTCATCAGAAAGTAATCTGCAGACTCATCACATGCTCCCTGTAATAAAACCTCGACGAGGCTGTTTTTATTTTCTCATTTCTTTTTTGACATCCTTCTTAAGTCAAAGGAGTTTCTCTATGTGAGTGCATCTGTTGTGTTTAAGGTATTGATAAATCATTTATCTGAGGTGAAACAGGAAAAACATTTAGGGGTTTGTGGAGGTCTTTAAACACTCTGCTCTGGATATCTGATCTCTACTGTTAGATGAGGACGGAAGGATGGATGGATAAATACTGAGTGATGACATTAACCTTTCATTTTCCCGCAGGCTGACACACGCTGCAGCTGTTCCTCCGTCAAAAACACCAACATCAAAAACATCTGCAGCTTCAACATCACATCAAACCTCACCTGCTGGAGGTTTTAAAGAAACAAGATGAGAGCAAGAAATCTTGGGAAGATAAAGAAAAAGAAAACCATCAAAAAACTACTAAAGACAAACAACCAAAAAGGAGGATCTGTTTTTATGTGACTGCAGCGCCACCTTCTTGCCTGGAGTCTCACACACACTGTCGTAAAGATGTGACTTTAAACTAGGTGCGTGTTTGTTTTGCAACATATTTTCTTGGTTACTTCCTGCCGGTAATCTACCAATCAGAGCTAACGTATCCTCACTCTTCTTTTTATTGATAGACTCTCAAGTTTGAACAGACCACTGCAGAATAACTGCTGACTGTGGGTTGGAGGCAACATTAGCACAAACAGTTTAGCCCTTTAAGCCTTTAGCTCGTGCTCTATCTCTCTCCTGTTTCTCTTTCTTCTGCTCTTCTGTCCTTTTTCTGTCCGGCAGTTAGGCTCAAGTATCCACCATCACTACAAAATTAATCACAGAAATCGTTTTCAGCAGAGAAAAACACAGATCTCTCTTTTCGTTTCTAAACTTCGTCAGCTCTCGTGGTGTTGTCATAGAGACTCTATCAATCTGGCATTTAAAAACTTTAGCTATTTATTTTTTTAAGTTTTCATTTAACTTAAGTGAACCCTAGTCTCAAGTTAATCACAGGTGGACTCGTAAGGGCTCAGTTCAATCGCAGGTGGTCTCAGGTGGTCTCAGATGGTCTCATACAGTCTTAGGTCAATCTCGGGTGGTCTTGAGTCAATCTCAGGTTAATCTCAGGTGGTCTTGGGTCTTTTTCGGGTGGTTTAAGGTCAATCTCAGGTCAACCTCAGTTGATCTCAAATTTGTCACAAGTGGTCTTTGGTGGTCTCAGGTCAATCTCAGGCAGTCTCAGGTCAATCTCAGGCAGTCTCAGGTCAATCTCAGCTGATCTAAAGTCTACACAGGTGGTCTCAGGTCAATCTCAGGTGGTCTTAGGTTAATCTCAGGTGGTCTGAAGTCAACTGCAGGTTGGGTCAATCTCAGGTAGTCTCAGGTAAATTACAGGCAGTCTCATGAAGTCTCAGGTCAAACGCCGGTGGTCTCAGGTAAATCTTAGGTAGTCTCATGTAGTCTCAGGTCCGTCTCAGGTGGTCTTAAATCAACCTCAGGTTAATCTCGGCTGATTTTAAGTTTATCACAGTTGGTCTCAGGTAGTATCAGGTCATTTACAGGTGGTCTCATATAGTCTTATGTAAATCGCAGTTGGTCTCAAGGAAATCTCAGATGGTCTTATGTAGTCTTGGGTCAATCCCAGGTGGTCCCAGGTAAATCTTATGGTGGTCTTATGCAGTCTCAGGTCAATTACAGGTGGTCTTGGGTCAATCTCAGGTCAATCTCAGCTGATCTCAAGTTTTTCAGTTGGTCTAAGGTGGTATCAGGTTCATCAAGGTTGAATCAGGTTCATTGCAGGTGGTCTCAGGTAAATCGCAGGTGGACTCAGCTCAATTTCTGGTGGTCTAAGGTTAATCTCAGGTGGTCCTATTTAGTCTCTGGTCAATTGCAGGTGGTTTTGGGTCAATCTCAGGTGGTCTCAGGTCAATTTTAGGGGATCTTAGGTGGTCTAAGGTAGATCTGAGGTAGTCTTATGTAGTCTCAGGTCAATCTCAGGTGGTTAGGCATTTAGAAATAACCTTTATTGGTGCTGATGATCTCAGTTTAAAGTGTGGACTAGGATCAGGCAGATATCTAGAAGTAAGACTTTTTCAAGATCACTTGGAAACTCCTCACAGTGGCTTTAAGGATCAGTCACCTCTAATCAGTGGCGATTGCTCTAAGACTGCAAGGGAAGCTCAGCTTCCCCTAAAACGTCCCTAAAAAGTGTTGATATGTTCTGCTGTGTGAACATTTCATTGATAAAATCTGAGCTAGAATTCCATCATCTTTAGTTCAGAATCAGCTCCTATCACAGGTAACTGGCTCCACCTCCTTCTCATTCATCCCCGCAGCGTCTCAGCGCTTTAACACAGTCGGACGCTGAGCGTCTTCTGACTTCAGCGGGGGAGCGTAGAGTGGGTTGTTCCACTGTGGAAACTGGACGGTCATTGGATAAACACTGGGCTTTGTTCTGCCCATCGGACGCTCAGCGTCTCTGGGGGTCTATGAGGCAGTGGGCTGGCCTGGACGCTGGGCTTCTGCATGATGATTGGATGATCTGCCAGAGGCCGAATCCCTTTTTGATTGACAGTGAAATGAGCCAGTCAGAGATCTTGAAGTATAACCCTCCACCAGAGCATCTTCTGTAGAGACGAGCTTCTCCTGATTAAAGCGGCTCAAGTCTTTCGCCCGCAGCACAACGGGCCAAGGCCGTTAAGTCAGTCTAGCTCTGCTGGCCATTGAGAGAACACTGGTAAAATCCCTGAAAAAAACACCTGGTTGGTACGACAGGGTCACAGATCATTTCTTGAAAAGGAATGGAGGGTAGAATGTACGTTTAAATAAATAAAGACCTGAAAAAAATGAGCTTCCCCTCCTTGACTGACCAGCAGCCGCCACTGCCTCTAATCAAATGAACATGAAACACCTGAGAAACAGACTCTGAGATCAGAAGTTATGAATCTTTAACTGCAACAGAAAATGTGCAGAGTCAAAGATGTTTGACTAAAGCGACTGATGTCCAAGTCACTTCTGATACCTGTCCTGTACCTGTACGTGTCCTGTGACTGGAATTCCCTCAAGCTCAAAATCCTGCTGATGACTGAGTGACTCGGGTGATGAATGGGTGACTACTTCCTGCTCTTTGGATAATTTTGGACATCCAGCTCGGCCACAGAAACAGCTGCAGCTGGCGCCGAGAGGAAAAGCTCCACAGCTATTTTAACCTCAGTGTAAATGAATCTGAGGGAGGAGGATATTTATGTTTCTGTGTGTTGGTGATGAAACGCTCAGCAATATTAATATCCAACAGTTCTGATCATTACAGCAAACAGGAAGTGATCCTGATCAGCTGATTGCCCTCATTAATCTACACAAGAGCCGACAGGACGACATCTGACAAAAACAGACTGCCAGGAGGGGGAAAAGGAGAAGGAAGAAGAAGAGGAGTATTTTTTATTGAATGAAAATGTCTGATGAGTTCCTGGGAGAAAGTCTTTGATATTTCAGCAGATTAAAGACCATTTTAACATCATTAAACCTTCAAAGTCTACAGGTTTACTTATTCATCCTTCATCTTCAAAAGAGGATTAGAGCCATTTAAGTCTGTCCTTTTTCCTCTTATCGCCTCCTGTAAGTCTGCCACATTTCATCATTTATTTCAAAATGATGCAGAAATCTTCCTGACACACCACCAGGAGGCGCCAGCAGCAATGAGCAATAAAGATCTGCCTCTTCAGGTTCCTGTTTCTGTAACATTCTCATGACTGGACTTTCTTAGGTTTAGACAGTCATAAATAAAAAGGGCTAATAGAGTTAACGAGGACGACAGAATATAAACAAACAGATCAAACCCTTACACCTGACAAAAAGGGTGAGACCTCCTAACAGCTCCTGCCGAAAGACAAAGTCCTGGATGCCTTTCCTTGTGAACTACACAAACTGTTCTTTCACTTGGCCATCATCATCATTATCATTACAACCATCATCATTATCCTCATCAACATCATCATGATAACAATTATAACCATTATCATTAGTAGGGGTTGGAGAAAAAATCGTAGTATCCGTATTTTTTTGTTTAAAAATGGAAAGGTTTTATTTTAAATATAAATCCTTTATTTTAGTCTTTGTTAAAAAGCTGGGTTGGAAAAAAGTTGAGATGTCATATCTCCTGAACAAACCCTAAAAATAGACTCACATGTGTTGTGCATTTTTGTAGTTTGTAGACATCATCATCAATTAACTTTTTCACTTGGCCTGGTGTGAAAAAAAGTGAGCTGAAAATAGCAAATTCAGGAATATCGAAGAATCAAAATTTTAAATTGAATCGGCACCCCAAAGATCATTAAAAGAATCAAATCGGGAGAAAAGCATATCGTCCCAGCCCTCAACACTACCCTCATCAACATCATCAAAGTTACAATTGTATCCATTATTATTTTCCTAAAAAACCTCATCTTCATCACTATAACATTATGTTCATATATTCATAACATATATTCTATCGTTATCCTCATCAATATTATAATTATGTCAATTATCATTTTCCTAATTAACATCATCTTCCTGACATTAACCATTATCATTTCCTCATCACATTATCAATATAACTATTATCACTTTCCTAATCAGCATCGTCATCTTTATCATTATCTCCATTATCACTATCTTCATCAACATCATCATAATTATAAGTATATTCACCATCATGGTCCTCACCAATATTATCATTATATCCATTATCATTGTCTTAAAAAGCATCATTATCATTACAATAATTACCTTCAACATTATCATTACTGACATTATCATTATCCTCAATTTTATTATCATCATCTTTATCATATCCTCATCAAAATCATCATCATAACTTTCATCTTCATCACTCTAACAATCATCATTGTTCTCATTAACATTATCATTATATCCGTTATCACTATCCTCATCAAGATCATTATCACTTAAATCATGTTTCTAAATTACATCATCTTCAGCTCTATTAAAATTATCATTTTCCTCATCAGCCTTATCATTATAACCATTATCACAGTCCTCAACATCCTCATTATAATTGTGCTCATTATCATTATCCTCATCAACATTTTCATTATAATGTAATCATTTTCCTAAATAAGATCTTCTTCATCCCTAATACAGTTATCATTGTTCTCATCAACATTATCATTATAACTATTATCACTATCCTCATCAGCATCATCATAATTATCATTTAAACCATTATTACTATCCTCATTAGCATCATCATGTTTATCATTAACAATGATAAATGATCAGTTATCACTATCCTCATCAGCATCATCATAATTATCATTCACAATGATAAATGATCAACTATCATAGCATTTTTATCATTATAACCCTTACTATCAACATTGTCTTACTGCCATTATCATTATCACTTATTTTATCATCATTATCAACTTAATCGTTGTTGTCATCATTGTCATAACCAATTTTTGTCATCCTCATTACCATCATTATCACATCATCTCCACTGCCATTATGAGCATGATAACTATCACCATCATCATCCTCATCACCATCATATCCTGTAAAGATATTCTCTGGAGTTAAAGAGCGTAATCTGGATTAGGGATGGTGAGCATGGTGTTAAACTATTCTCTGGAGGACAGGGTAAGATTAAGAGTGTAATCTGGATTAGAGGCAGTGAACATGGTGAAAAGTTAGGAGTCAGATCCTTTCATCTGTAAATGATTAAAAGCTGTCACACACAGATTCAGATTAAAAGCTTCAGCGACTCTGAACGTTCACTTTCTGCCTCCTTTAACTCTGACTGAATGTCAGCTGAGGTCGTCATTCACGCATAAATATCATCAACTTTCTGAGAGCGCGGAGGTTTTATCGTCATATTTCAGTTAAAGTCAAGTTTTATGATCACATATTTCTGAAGGTTCTGTCCTGAATCATCCTGACCTCCAAACACTAAAATCAAAGCTGTGCTCCCAAAGACTTTCACGGTCAGACTGCCAAACCCCTCCTCCTCCTCCTCCTTAATCTTAACTTCCCTTCCTTCTGTTCCCTTCTTTCTTCTTCTCCTCCTTACACAGAAACTCTTAATATAAGCCCCTCCCACATTCACAGTCGAAGCTCCTCCCACTTTCCCACCTGAGTCTTTAGAGATGAAGGCTCAGAAGTAATGTCAGGTAATGAGAGACTTCTCCTCCTCTTAGCCCCTCCTCCTGTAATTACACGCCTCTGTCAGTCCAGGTGTTACACTAATGTTCAACTTGAACTCTGACCTTCAATACCTGCACAGGTAAGTTTGTCTGAGTTTAAATATCCATTATGTACAAAGATTCACTGTGCTTTGAAACAGCAGATGCTTCACTCTGTGGTAAATTTCTGAGACTAACTGACCTTCTCTTTGTCTCTCAGAGGGGAACCAGAAAAACGTCAAAGTGAAACATCACCAGAGAGCAAATTCATCAACACACACTCACACAGAAGCAGCACCTCATCCTCTGTTTGTGAGACAATATGTTCAGATTCAGAAAGCAGACGGAGCTCAGCTGATTAAAGTCTGAAGAAAACATGAAGCTCAGGCCGACGCTGAGTCGACTGCTCCTGAGGAATTCAAAACATGAGCCTCTTTGTGTCAGCGGATCATAAAACTAGTTTACAGCCTGAGACAAACAAACTGAGGCAGGACACAGAACCAAACGCTAAACGCCCTCACTTATTCACACTTCGTTCACTCATTTACACCTCCTTCACTCATTTACACCTTGTTCATTCATGCACAGAGCATCAGGTCACCAAAGGGTCAGACTGACGGAAGCAAGGGTAAAGATTTCCAGACCATCAGCAGAGTCATTTAAACTTTAATAACAGAAAATCACAGATTTTAGTTTTATCTTAAGCCTAATCCTGACCCTGACCCCCTCCACGCCACGTCAAGGTCCACTTACCAATACACGCTGCATCATTAGTTTCTAAACACACTCAAAGCTCTGCAGCTCTGAGCAGTTTGCTCTTGTTTTGTGTCTGGTTTTGAAGATGAGCTGTTAGCATCTCCTCTCTCTGCTGCACAGAGCGCTCATCCTGACAGAGCTCAGATCAGTTTGACTCATCGGTAAATGAGACCCAGTCAAGCTCCTTTTTTTTCCAAAACATGCATTAGAACAACAGCTAGTTAGCTAACACCAGGTCTGTTCACTCAATGCCACCGAAAATCTCTGTATCAGGGAGCTGAAGGGTTGTCACACTTTAGGGGAAGATGTCTTCACGATCCTTCTAGTGAATAATTATCTAAACAATAATTTTTTAAAAAATCTATAAAACTGTTAATGTAATGTCTTATTTTTCGATTTGAAAATTTTTCAAAAAATATTCAAATAAAAAAAAAATGCAAAAAAATATATAAAATGAATTTAAAAAATGTGTTAAGATTTTTTTTTTTTAAATCTAAATTTAAAAAATTTGCAACACTTCCAAAAAAATTTTGAATTTCAAAAAATTGCAAAAAGAAATGAAATTTAAAGAATTTGCAAAAAAATGCAATAACTTTTATAATTTAGTAAATTGGAGAAAAAAAAATTGTATAATTTTTGTGATTTCAAAAATTTCCCCAAAAATATTTTAAATATTTACACAAATGTCAAAAAATAGTGAAAATTAAAAAAATGTGTAATTAAAAAAAAATCAAAATTAAAAATGTTTTCAACACTGCAAAAAAATGTGAATTTAAAAAAAATTGCAAAAAAGAAATGAAATTAATGAATTTGCCAAAATATTAAGAACTTTCATAGTTTAGAAGATTTGCAAAAAATTGTATTATTTTTGTGATTCAAAAATTTCCCAAAAAATATTTCAAGCATCCAAAAAATTCAGAAAATTTGAAAAATTTGAATTTGATTGCATATATTGATAATGTTACTCAACTCATCATTTTTTTTGTTATGTTTGCTTACGTCTTGCCACATATCAAGCATGTTTATTAATCCATCATGTTGTCAGTTAAATAAATCCGGACCAGAATTAAATAAATCCACACAGAATTAAAATCAGTATTTTCTTCCAGATGAGTCTTTTTGTAGATGTAGTTATCTTCCCAGGGCTGTAAAACTTGAGGTTAGCCACAAGTGCATGGAAAGTTGGTGGGCTGTTGATGTTGTAGGAGGTGAAGTAGAGCGGTGGCAGGCTTTATTGACAGATGGGATGAAGATTTAGTTCAACTAAATGTTAACGCAGGATTTTATTTAGTGTCAGTGTCTTTAATCATCAATACCCTCTGGAAGAAAAATAACAATTCTTTATTTAAAAATATTTTTAAAGCTACAAGGAGCCACTGCAGAGGAGTCAGAGAGCCGCAGGTTGAAGACCCCTGGTCTAAAGTAATTAAGGCCGAAGAACAGCAGGAAAACTTGGAGCGGAGTCAAAGAGAGGAACAGGACTGAGACAAAGACTCAGTTAATAAAAGAACATCCACTCTGAGAAAACTGAAGCTGCTCAACCTGCGGACACAGACTGGGGGAGGATGTGTGTGTGTGGGTGAGTGTGTGTGTGTCTTGGGTGAGGGGGTTGCTGGTACATACACTGCGAACTGCTAGCTGTGAGAAACAAAGTGTGTGAATGCAGAGAGAGACAAAAGAAGACGAGCTCAGAGAGCGGCAGCTACGAGTCTGTCAGAGCCGTTTGTTTGGCCCTCGGCCCGCAGGTTTAGTTCCAGACCACAGAGCGTGACGAGGAGGGACGAGGAGGGACGGGACAAACAGGGGACCGGGTCTTCATAGACTGGAGCTGATATCTACTTCGTTAAAACCATTAGAGTCTGCCTCCTGTTCAAGGCTGAGACATTTGACTGGTTTTGTTTTAAAGGAGAGTCAGAAGACAAAGCTCTTAGGATAGGAGAACTTAACGAGGACAGGCAACAGAAATATTTCTAAATGAGTCATGCTCACCTTCTCTAACTTCACCTTCAGAGGAAATATTCACTTTAATGACTGCAGAGAAAAACAGGATCAGGTTTGAACGCAGGTATATCGGATTACCGTTGCACATAATGGTAAATTACTGCTGCACTAAACGGTCAGACCAAGAAAAAAACATTTCATAAGCGCTTAACTACCAAAAATGATTGCAGATGAGGGTGAGGGGTGCAAAAAATTGTCCAAAGAACGAAGAAGATTGTGTCTAACTAAAGTCCATCAGTCTGTCCATAGCATCAAAAATCTCACTTTAGCAAAAGTAAATATATTATATCAGAGTATAACTTTGATTAAGAGGTAATTCACAGCAATAAGTAATAGTGGACATCATGTTGCTTGAAGTGAGGTCGCCACAAAAACTGCTCCCCCTGGTGGCTGGCTGCAGTATAGGTTAAAAAATCCATCTCCCAGTCATTCCAGATGGGCTGTGGTCAAACTTTAAAAAAATAATACATCTGGTAGAAATGTTTCTCACGTCTGATTGTTGTGGTGGTTTGAAGATATCATTTGGCTGCCTTGTATTCAGGTCCTCTTTTTTTCTGAAAAGTTTAGTTTTCATTAGTTATACGAGGTTAAAAACGAGGCTTTACGTCACATTTAATGATGATTGACAGCTGCCGTTCTTGTGTATTTTTCCAGGGATTGTAAAATATGTCGGGAGGTAGAGCCAAGAAAAGATTAGACTCTCCAAAAAAAAAAATTTTACGGGCAAATTTTGGCTTCAAAACCGTACAATGGTAAATGGCGGAGCCACGCTGTCCACTCTACATACAGTCTACAGTCTTAAATTTGTATTTTACCGCAGATTTTTATCTCTGTAGATTCAATGTTTACATTTGTATACCTCCAATGTGGCTGCACATCTGGGTAACTACTAGAGCTGGGATGATATGCTATTCTCAGGATTTGAGTCTATTACGATTTTTGGGGTGCTGACACGAGTCAAATTGCAACTCTTTGATATTTTTTTACCACCAGACCATGAGAAAAAGTTAAATGATGATAATAATGTCTACAGACTATATCAAAAGCCATATTTTCCCATTAAATGCACATCATGTGAGTCAGAGAGAAACACTTTGCCCTGGAGAAAAGTGGTAACTGTTTTTCCAATCCAGTTTATAAACCAATATTGAAATGAAGAATTTGAATTTGAAAAAAACATTGATTTTTTTGACAGAGAATCCTGATTTTGAGATTGCCAGTCAAAAAATCCTGATATATCGTATAACGATTTTTTCTCCTGACCCTAACAGCTGCCCAAATCGTGACGTCAGTGTGAACACTCTTTAAGGGCCCGGTCACACTGGCCATCCTAACCGTGTTCAAACACGATTGCCCCCCTGCAGCGCTGTTCCCCAGCCGGAGAGTACGGCCAGCAGTCACACTACCTCAATATGAACCAGACTTTAGCGGGTATCACACTCAGGCACGGCCCGCCTCCGTCATCGTGAAGTGTCTGCTTACATGAAGCGCGATCTCATCAGAGTCAGCACAATGAGACACAGAGAGCACTGCTGCAACTTTAAGCTGCGTTTCCACTGAGCAGTCCGGGTCGGTTCAGTGCGGTTTGGGACGGTTTGGGACAGTTAAGTCTGATCCCGTTTGCGTTTCCACAGCAAACTGTGCCCTCTCGTGGTGGGCGGGGTGTAAGCTGGATGCCGGAAGCCGCAGCTGGTAAACAATAGCGCGACGCCGTAGCAGCTTACCCCGCTATTAAATCCAACAAAGAAGACAAACGCGACACAGTAAACAAAGAGCACGGATGGAAGACAGGGAGCATTTGTCCTCTCTGTGATTTTCATGTAGCTCTTTGTTACAAAGTGCAATCAAGCTTCGTTTCAAAGAAGTCTGTGAGCCGCCAGGAGAAATGCAGCCGCTGTCGGGGTAAGTGACGATTCCTTTGACCAATCAACCGTCTGCAGTGTTGTTGCTCCACCTCCCGAGAGCGGATCGGTTCAGTCTGGCACCCATACGAAAGGGTCCCAAAAAAGTGGGACGGCTCGTCTCGGTTTTTAGGGATCCGTCCCGGGATGAGTCAGTGGAAACGCTGCTAAAAGCGCACCATACCGAGACGAACTGACCCGGACTGCTTGGTGGAAACATGGCTTTGGAGACTTTTGGACTTGTAGTGAGTCGTTTTCACCCGACACAGCCCTCTAACACCCCCGCTTCGTTTAAAATGATTGTCGAGAGATGCGCTCGCGGAAATCATATATCATGGATCACACACGCTGCTTGTGCTCGTGCATGAAGTGAAGCCCAACTCTCCGAAGTGTGCCAAAGCACGGAAGCAAATCGTGCTTGAGAACGGCACAGTTGCGGTCACACTGGACATTCAAAACGTGCTTGGGGCAGGGGTACCATAGCTGGCACATGAGTCTATTTTTGGCACGCAGAAAATAATTACTCTGAGGCAGAAGACAAAACAAATGGATAAATAATAACAAAACTATTGTTCTTAATTTAAGGCTTTTCTAGAAATTAAACAATTAAAAATTTAACAAATGACATTAAATACTAAATTAAAATCAGGACTACAAGTTCGCGAATGTGACTTGCAAGAGTGTCCCTGCAAATCTCTTGTGAGGTCAGTCTGCTAGCTCACAATTGCATGTGCTTAGCGGTGTTATCAAGGCAAACAAACCAAGTTCCAGTCATTCTTTCCAACATAGTTGGAAAAGGGAGTTTATATTTATTACCAGAGATCGACAGAGATCGGCTGATATGAACCCTTTGCTGCGAAAATGATTTGCTGACAGGGAACACAAAAAGGAGACTTTTCTATCGACTGTCGCTGATTTTATGAAACCGTTTTATTAACTCACAACCTATTTTTCATCCTCTTAACACCTTTTTGTAAACTTAACATCTTTTTGCAATTTCAAACTATCTTTTAACTAAAAACTCTGATGATCTTTGTGTGTGTGTGTGTGTGTGCGTGTGTGTGTGTGTGTGTGTTCAGGTATTCTTCACTTTGAACTTTAAAGGGGCTTTTATTCCCATCTCTGTCCAAACATGTTGGAACGTCCCACCTGTGTCCTGCTCATTGCTTTTCCCACACACACACCCTCCACTCACACACACACACACACACACACACACACACACACACACACACACACACACACACACACACACACACACACACACACACACACACACACACACACACTCCTCCCTCCTCCTCCTCCTCGAACACCCTGACCTCCCCCTCGCTCCTCGCCCTGATGATCTCCCTTCAAAGAGTGAACTGAATGTGGGAGCAGGAAGTGTTGGAGCGCTCTCAGGGTGGGGGGTGGCCGCAGGTTTAAAGGAAGAGTGTAAGAGAGTGTGTGTGTGTGTGTGTGTGTGTGTGTGTCTGTAATGGTGTGTGTCTTTTCTATAATTACGTTGATAACACAGCAGCAGCAGAGGAAGCAGATCCTCATTTTCCCGCTCAGAGCCGTGTTTAAGGCTTTTAACAGACATTACCAGTTGTTCCAGGTGATGTTTTTCCAAAGCGCACACCTGAAACCTGAAAACGCCGTTATTTACCTTTAGTCTGAACAATCACAGAGGAGAGGAGATACCTGAGCGCTGAGTCACCTCGACACTCTGACTGTGCTGCTGTTTTAGTTTTTCTGGTCCACAGGAGAAATAAGCTCAGACATCAGACCCAACCTGCAGCACATCTTTTCCTTTCTTCTTCTCCAGACGAGAATTATGTACAAAAAAAAAAAAAGATCAGACAGAAAAACATCAAAAAAGCGGAAACATCCGCCTCCAAGACACCTTCACCGAGCTGCTGTGAGGTGTTCACTGACATCATGAAAAGTCTGAGACTTCAAAGTCGCTCCAAAAAAAGAAACATAGGAGTAAAACAAATAGGTCATCACCATCTTCATCCATCATCATCATCATCATCATCATCATCAGGACACACCAAAAACTTCACCTTCACCTCTTTACTCTAACCATCATCATCATCATCATCATCATCATCATCATCATCAATCATCATTATGATCCTCATCATCATCTTCTTCATCACCATTGTCATCGTCATTATCATCGCCAGAACCACGTTGTCCATATCTTCATCACTATTTTATCATCATCATCATGACCATCATCATCATGACCATCATCATCATCATCATCATCATCATCATCATCATCACTTCAAAGCTTGATTGAAACATTAAAATAAAGACCTCCTTAAAAATAAGAAAAACAACCAGCTTTCATCACATAACAAAATTAACCCACACACACACACACACACACACACACACACACACACACACACACACACACACACACACACACACACACACACACACACACACATAAAACACATCAAGTAGGACTGATCTAATCCCCGCTGAAGGCAAAAAAAGAATTATATTGGAATAGAATAGAGTTACAGTAAAATGAAATGAATAGAATAGAATAGAATAGAATAGAATAGAATAGAAAAGAATAGAATAGAAAAGAATAGAGTTACAGTCAAGTGAATTGAAAAGAATAGAATAGGATAGAGTTACAGTCAAGTGAATATAATAGAATAGAATAGAAAAGAAGAGAATAGAATCGATTAGAATAGAATAGAAGGACTATAATAGAAAATAATAAAAGAGAGTTACAGTAAAGTGAATAGAATAGAATAGAATAGAATAGAATAGAATAGAATAGAATAGAATAGAATAGAGTTACAGTTAAGTCAACTGAATAGAATAGAAAGAATAAGATAGAGGTACATTCAAGTCAATAGAATAGAATTGAATAGAATAGAAAAGAATAAGATAGAGGTACATTCAAGTCAGTGGAATAGATTTGAATAGAATATAATAGAATAGAACAGAATAGAATAGAGTTACAGTTAAGTCAATTGAATAGAATAGAAAGAATAAGATAGAGGTACATTCAAGTCAGTGGAATAGATTTGAATAGAATATAATAGAATAGAACAGAAAAGAGTTACAGTAAAGTGACTTAAATATAATAGAATAGAACAGGAAAGAGTTACAGTAAAGTGACTAAAATATAATAGAACAGAATAGAATAGACTGAACTCACAGTATGCAGCACTCCCTCGTAGATACAATCTCCTGTGATGACAAAGAGACGATCAGACGTTTGTTCAGAAATCTTGAATCTTGAAAAATCTGTCTCTAACATGCAGCTGGTTCTTTTAGGATAAATCATCATCATCATCATCATCATCATCATCATTACAGGTAGGAGCAGATCAGTCAGGTATAAGATCAGACATTTTCTAAGTTAATACATAAAATTAGGAAAAAGCACTTACAGTCCGTTTAACATTAAATATTTTGTTGTAAGAAATGAAAAGACCACGGATCAGACGTGCTTTATTTTCTCAGGTGAGCACAGGTGCTCTAACAGAGAAGGTTTTGTACCGTGTCCTTGGGTTCCTTGAAAAGCGCTTTGAAGAGAGTTTTATTAATCTTATTATCAACACTTCTCACTGACCCGTCCTTAACGTGAGTGTGTGCAGCAAAGTTAAAATTTACTGATTCATGACCTGAAAACAGAAGAAGCTGAGAGCTGCTGGGAGCCAGAGGACAGGACCAACACATAATCTTTATGATGCTAATCTGGGTTTACAATGGTAATCTACAGTGTCTGATGTTTATCTGAGTTTATAATGTAAATCTGAGTTTATAAAGCTAATCCCACTTTATGATTTCAATCTGAGTTTACGATGCTATTCTGAGTTTATGATGTGAATTTGCAGTTTACAACATTAATCTGAGGTTTATGATGCTAATTTCAGATTTTCATTCTTATCTGAGTTTATGATGTTAATTTGAGTTTTATAACATTTCTCTAAATTTAAACTGTTTGAGTTTAAGTTGGTAAATTGAGTTTTATAATGTTACTCTGAGTTTATGATGTTAATCTGTTGAACTGATTTTATTTTATCATTTTTCTTAGTTCATGATGATTATCTGAGTGTGTAATGATAATCTGAGGTTACGATGCAACTCAAAATATATGATGTTTTATGAGATCATGATTTCAAATAACTGAAAATTTATTATTTATAAAGATTTAATCTCACTGATTTTTCAGCAGATGAAGACTTTGATTTAGTTTACGTTGAATCTAAAAAATTAAAATTAACTTCTTCACTTTTTTCAGGGGTTTAGATCATGACAGGGCTGCATATTTAATCTAATAATCTAAGTTTTTAATGAGTTTTAATCCAGATTTTGTTAATTTTAGGTCAAAATGCTGAGTCATCAACACAGAGAAATGGATTTAATTTTAATTCAACTTTATTTCTTGGATAATTTTAAGCCTGAGGGATTAAAAAGTTTTAGCCTGAACCTTAAGCCTCAGTGTCACCTGCTCAGAGTCCTGGAGGAGGTCCTGGAAACCCCTCAGGATCCTGGAAAGAGTTCCAGGGCTCCTGAAAGTCCCTCTCTGTTTATGGATCAGTTTAAAACATCTGAGTCAAACTTTCACTCTGCGAAAGGATTCAGAGGGTACGGAACTGACCCGGATCAGGTCTGGGTCTGACCTGGGTCTGCAGTGACTCATATGTGGGTCTGCTTGGTGATGGTGGTCTCTGGAAATCCTGACCTACATAATCGGGAACAACTGTTTCGGCGCTCAGAGACGAAAATACTCACCGTGGATCCCGCAGAGCACCGCAGCCAGAGAGCCGACGAGGAGCCAGCACACAGCCATGATCCGAGCCGGGTTACCCCAGGTCCGGGTCCAGGTCCAGGTCCGGACACGAGGTTGTTATCGCGCTTGTGTTGTCTCTCCAGTAAAATCAGAGTCCGCTCATTCTCCAGGAGGAAGAAAACATCCAGAAATCCTCTGCACGGCTCCGAGCTCCGGATCCTCCGCGGCGCTCCAGGCAGGAATGCGACTCAGACCCGAGATCCAGTGGGCTAAATCCACCTCCTGCTCCTGCTAAAACCCGGAGGACTGAATCCACCTCCCCCTCTGCCCAGGCAGGGGGACAGATTCCGCCTCCCCCTGCTCGCTGCTCCTCCGGTGGGGAGGAAACTCTGCTGGAACCGGTCCTCAGACCCTGATTTGCAGACTCTGTCCCCCTTTAGAGCACCGCACCGTGCGAGCTGTATGAGCCGGATCGTGCAGTGTTTGAATGTTGGAGTCTCTTCTTGCAGTGACTCTCTGCTCCAAGTCCTCAGCTTCTTCTCCTCCTCCTCCTCCTCCTTCTGAAGGAGGACGTCCCACCTTTTCTCGACCCCCCTCAGCCCTACGCAGGTAGAATGACCTCACCTGAGGGGGTATGTGTGAATGAATTTATTTAACATCCATCTCTGTCACAGGCTGGGAACTTTATTTACAAAACTTAAAAATATGTCACTGATAAAAACAGCATCAATAAAAAATACTGACTTTTTATTTATTTATTTATTTATTTATTTATTTATTTATCCCCTTGGGGTCTTGATTTGCACAAATAAGTTCATTTTATATTTAATAAGACTGTTTTATGTTTCACAGGAAAATTAAATAATGTTAAGGGGGGTGTATACAAGTGTGTAGGGGAGACCAGGAATGGTTGTAACACGTTTTGCTTCAGCACCTTCAACTCACTGAATTTTTGAGTCAAGAGTTCTCAAACTTTAAAGCAAAGTTCCCACATTGGTTTACAACAAATGGCACCAAATGGCTTTGTTGGTATAAAGTTTCTTTTTTCTTTTTTTTTCTTTCTTTTTTTTTTTAATAATTGACATATTAAGAAAAAAGTAACACCATTAACCAAAAATAAATCACATAATAAATTAAAAACAAAACAAAAACTATCTATCAATGTGGCAGATTAAGAAACAGGGATTTAAATATATATATATATATAAATATATATATATATATATATATATATATATATATATATATATATATATATATATATATATATATATATATATAAAATTTTATTTTATCATATTTATTTATTTATTTATTTATTTATTTATTTATTTTGGGGGGGGGGGTCAGGTGACCAAAAACTGAACTCTTTTATAAAAAGACTGAATCAATTCAACCTCGGACCCAGTTTATTCAATCACCCAGTACCTGTTATCAACAAAGGCACCTGTAACCTATTATAAGCACATTTATCAATAATTTATTTATTTATTTTATTTATTTCATTCTTTTATAAATACAAATTGATACAAAGAAAAATAAAAGATTCTCCAAACTGAATGAAAAGGAGCAGAAAGAAGAAAACTCTTTTTGTATCTGCCCCTTCTTTCACAGGATATCAATCAACAATCACATGACAATAATATTTAAAAAAAAAAATTACAAAACAGAACAGCTTCAGGCAAACATGCCTTTAACATTTCATTCTTTTCAAAAAAAAAAAAGAAAAAAAAGAAAAGAAGAAACACTCCTAGATCTGACTGAATGAATTATTCTCAATAAATACTTTGTTCTTTACAGAGCTGAATGTGCTGACAACAAAATCAAACACACGGAAATCAAATCTGTTAACCCATGGAGGTCTGGATTTGGAGTCACACTCAAAATTAAAGTGTGAAAACACACAATGGGATGATCCAACTTTGATGCAATGTCCTTAAAACAAGTCAAATGATGTGCTCAGCTGGATTCAGGTCTGGGGAACAGGCGGGCCGATCCAAAGCATCAATGCCTTCATGTTACAGGAACTGCTGACTCACTCCAGACACATGAACTCTAGCATTGTCTTACATTAGGAGGAACCCCGGGCCAACTGCACCAGCATATGGTCTCACAAGGGGTCTGAGGATCTCATCTGGGTACCTAATGGCAGTCAGGCTAACCTGCTTTAACCTGTGAAGAGCGCAGACGCAGACGCAGACGCAGACGCAGCAAACCTTCTTGCCACAGCTAGCATTGATGGGCCGTCCTGGATGAACTGCACTACCTGAGCCACTTGAGTGTGTTGTAGATTCCGTCTCATGCTACCACTGGAGTGAAAGCAGCGCCAGCATTCAAAAATGACCAAAACATCAGCCATAAATCTCAGGAACTGAGAAGTGGTCTGTGGTCTCCACCTGCAGAACCACTCCTTTATTGGGGTGTCTTGCTAGTAGCCTATAATTTCCACCTGTTGTCGTTTCCATTTGCACAACAACATGTGAAACTGATTGCCAATCAGTGTTGCTTCCTAAGTGGACAGTTTGATTTCACAGAAGTGTGATTGACTTGGAGTTAAACTGTGTTGTTGGGCCCAGAAATATTTCTTTTTATGGGGCCCAAACATCCCTGGCAGCGCCCCCTGATGGCAGAATCACCTCGTTACCTGACCTTGTTTACATTCTTTGCTCTTTCAGTTTAAAAGCCACACATTGTATCCTACTTCACCTGATCCTACCTGGCTCTGACTCTGGGGTTAAACCCACTGTCACACCTGGGAGGTTACACCTTTAAGAGGAGGAGCAAAAGGTGTAAACAGGCTGCATTAGAAGGTAACAGCCAATGAGAGGGGGAGCTCACAGCAGCTGTCACACCTGGACATTTGGACAAAGCTGAGGTATGGACACCAAGTATAAAACTAATGGGACACACATAAAAGAAGAGGACCTTTACTCTGCAGACATAGTTAGACAGAGGTTATGCTGCCCCCTACTGTTCAGTTATTAGATCTGTTAATAAGTGAGTGGACACACACAGATCACTTGTTATAATGATAATAAAAAAAAGTATTTTCCTTTAGTTTTCTGAACACTAAATAAAAATCTTCCACACTCTGATTTATCTCATACATTTTATTTAATCTTTCGTACACAAAAAACACAGTTTATACATTTTCAGTTATTTATATTAAATGTTTATAAATAACTACAACAGGCGAGTCACTCCTCCTTCTCCTTCTCTTTCTCGACGGGTTTTGAAATGAAGTCTTCACTCCTGAACCACAAGGCCTCACTCGTCTGACTCGCCACGATCGAACGCTCAATGAACGGTCCTGAGAAGGAGGAGGAAGAAAAGGAGAAGGAGGAGGAGGAGGAGGAGGAGAGGAGACGAAGAGGAGGAGAAGAAGGAAGAAAAGGGGAATTAACAGGTTTAGTTATCTGATACTGAATGGGTTAGTAAAGTTTCACTAGTTGAGTTAACGCTCTAACTAATAGTGGACTGATAAGTTATCCTCCTTCGATTAACTGTGTAAGTTATTAAACTCATACACAACAGGTTAGTTATCAGCCAGTTACTCATTTGATTAGGGTTAGGTTTCTGACTAATACTGGGTGGGTTAGATATCTAATTATTAATGGATGGTTGGTTATGTTAATAATAATATTTGGGTTGGTTAACTTACTATTACTGGATCACCAAGTTATTTAACTACTACTAAGTGATTTAGTTATCCAACTATAACTGAATGGGTTAGTTATGTGAATTGTAATGTTTGGGTTAGTTAACTTACAACTGCTGGCTGAGTAAGCGATCTAACCATTACTGGGGGGGTTATTCGTCTAATTAATGCTGGGTTGGTTAGAATGAGTTAAATAGTACTGGCTGACATAAAGCAAACTGAGTGGGTTAGTTAATCTGACACATACTCACTGTGTTAGGGTTAGTTTTCAAACTGTTACCTGATGGGTAAGTCATCTAAAAAAAATAATGTTTGAGTAAGACGTCAAACTCTCTAGATGGGTTAGATGTCTAACTGTTACTAAATAGGTTAGTAATCTTATTGTAATTGGATGTGTTGTTGTCTTACTATTACTTACTAGGTTAGATATCTATCTTTGACTGAATTGGTAAGTTATCTTAATAATAATGTTTGGGTTAGTTATCTTACTACTTGATGGGTTAGTTGTCTATGACTGGATTGGCTAGTTATCTTACTTTTACAAGATGGGTTAGTTATCTAACTATTTAGGTTAGGTTTCTAAATAATGTTTGGCCTAGATATCTCACTACTTGATGGGTTAGTTATCTAACTTTTAATGGATGGAAGAGCTATCTTAATGATTTTGGAGTGGTTTAACTTTTTTTGGATCTGTTAGTTTTCTAACTATCACTGGATGGGTTAGTTATCCTACTATTACTGAATGAGCTAGTTATCTAAATAATACCATTTGGGCTTGTTATCTAACTTTAACTGGATGGGTTAGTAATCTAACTATAGCTGGATAAGGGATTGGATTATTTATCAAAGTAATACTGGCTTGGATTGGGATTAGTTGACTAGTTAGTACTGGCTGACGTAAAGTGAACTAGAAGACAGGGATTATTTCAACATCAACTATCATTAAGTGATGATGATGATGGTTTATGTGATGATGATAAAAATGAGAATGATGAAGATGAGCGGCGTTGTGGTCTCACACACCTTTGTCAGCAGGTCGGTGTGAACAGACGTCTTCCAGGATTGTTTTAAGGTTTTCATAGATTTGATTTTCGTCCATGTCGAGCTGTTGAGGCAGGAAAGAGTTAAAAAAAACATCTGGACCAATGATAATATTACAACTGTTAAATTAATACCAGTGGTATCAAATTTACCGTGGCGATCTGCGTCCTGACGTAACACTCGTCCTCTACCTGGTACTCGTGCCCCGTTTTGAATAAATCCAACATTTTGAGGACGCTAACTCCAACTGAGCCTGAAAAAAGAAACACATCTGATTGACGTCTGCTCCGAGCAACAGTGTAACAACTTTTTTTTTTTTTTTTTTTTTACCTCTTCTGCTTTTTGGAAACTTTTTTCTCAGTTTGTTTTTCAGTGGGGTGAGTTTCTGCAACACATCTGGAACAGCCACATAAAAATCTGCAGAAATCTCATCATCCAGGATCTGAAATGATCAAAATCACATCAAACTCTTTGCACCACAGCCAAAAGTTTTTAAAACGACATGAAAAGTTAATAAAAACCCCATCATTCAACATTTGATTGGTCAAAGATGCGTCAGTGCTGATCTCTGATTGGTTCAGTTTCAAAACAATGTAAACGTGTGCGACTCACTGGCTGAATAAGCTCCGCCCCTCCTGCTACCACCGCTCCATGTTCCTTAGACAGTTTCACCTGATCAGGGTCCTTAACACACACACACAAGAATGTTTAATGCAGCCTCATAGAAACTTTATCCTATCAAATAATCCAGGATAAAAGAAATGCAGATAAAGGTTTTATTAGAAAAAATAAATCTGAAATGATGCATGAAAGATTTTACCTCTGTGAAAACTAAAACTGTGTTCAGCTTCGTCTTAAAGGGGTGAGGGAGATGAACTGTGCTGACGAATGCGTCAACTCGTCTCTAAAACCGAAACAAAACATGAAGGATTAAAACAAATAAAAGATTCATCAGACCCCTGACATCACATTTTTAAATCTTAAGTTGAAAAAGTTCAAACCTTCTTCTCCAGCTTCATGTCCAGCCTGAAGTCCACATAAACCGGCTGGTTTGGGGCCGTGAAGTCCAGGGCCTGAAAACTCTTCAACAGGTGGATGGCGTCCAAGGCGTTGTGAATCTTTCTGGGGTAATGCCTTATCACATACACGTCATCGACAGGCACCCACGCCGTTTTCCCGAAAGGTTTATGTCTGTCTTTGTCATCGATCACCTTCTTTTCCTTTTTCACCTCCTTCGATGCCTCGTCTTTCTTCTCCTTCTTCTCCTTCCTCTCAGCCCTGTCAGACAAACATCATCACAGTAAAATACAATAAACCGTCTCCTGACTGATGCGTGAACACACATTTATTTTGAAATGAAAAACATTTTAAGATGATTATTTTTTTTTCAAAGAAAGTTGAATAAACTCACCACCCAGAGGCAAAGGTCCTGGCAGGTAACACACCTGTGTGGGTGGGGCCTCTGGCTGCCAGTTGCCTCTGACATCCTGCTAACACTAAAAATAAAAAAAAGAATTAGACGTTAAAGACATGTTTCGTTAAAAACAAAACATCACTTTTCTGGAAAAGGAAAAATTAAACCATCAAATAAAAAAAATAACGTGTTCTCTTTTTTAAACACATCACATGAGACAGAGAGAGGGGGAGGTAAAGGGTGAGTTTAGGGCTGAGGATGTTTCAGACAGCAACCGGGCGAGCACTATGCTAAGCTAAGGGGTTGTCCGGACTTAAAAGACACCGGGCAGAAACAAAGAGGACGGACAGAAGGATGCAGATCTAAATACTCCGATACATAATGCTCTCTCCACTGGATTACAGGTGGGATATATTCATTACAGTAACATGTAGATATATGTAAACACCTGACCTCTCAACACGGTGCGCGTGCAGGTCGCCATGTCCGAGAATGATGCGAGTCCGTAGGTAAACAATGGCGGTCGTGAAAAGTTCCGGCCTAGCTCCTGCTCACTAAAAATATAATCAAAGTTAGTTTTCAACCAGTCTTTCCAACGTAGTACCCCTCCCCCCCCTTTTCCTTTTTTTTTTTGTTTTTTGTTTTTTGTTTTTTGTTTTTTGTTTTTTGTCTTCTCAGCAAATGCTCATTTGGTAACCTCTTTTTAATTTATTTATTATATTATTTAATATATAATTAGAATTATATTTTATTTTATGTGGGTATATGTATATGTATATATATAGTTATATTATATATATATTATTTTATTTTATTTTTTAAATGTTTTATAATTTTCTTTGAATGCAGAGACAATGGATTTTGTCAGGGGAAAAAAAACTGAAAAAAGAGAACATTGTACATTTAGAATTTATATCATTGTATTTCATTTGATTGTGTCTCAAATGAAATATTTCTTTAAAAAAAAAAGTTTTCAACAGAGTGTAAAAAAAAAATTTAATGATTTATTTACACAGTATGATTTCAACATTAAACCAATTTATTAACAGAGTATGATGATAATTTTAAACTGATTTATTTTAAGAGTATGATAATAGCAATGAACCGATTAAATTACAGAGAATAGTAATAATGGAAAACTAATTTATTGAAAAAGTATGATAATTACACTAAACTGATATGTTAACCAGTTTGCTAATTTTTATTTTTATATTTTTTGGTGGACAGTAAAGTTTCTAACAGCGCTCTGTCGTTGATTTTATCAGTTTTATTATCAAGCCGTTAAACTAGGAGTTGCCAGACTTTAATTAATAATTTATAAACAGGAAAACAAAAAGTAAAAATTTTAATAATAAAAGAGGGTGAAATCCAAACTCACGGGGAAGCTGCGGCCGGTGGACCGACAGGATGTGACGTTTGTTGTTCTTGTGGTGTGAGGCGTTCAGGGTCTGATCGGATCTTCAGTCTCCTGCTCAGATTCTCCCCTTAAATCCTCTCCTACCGGCCCCGAATGAAGGTAAACACGCCTTTTACTGTATCCGTGAGGTTACGGACTCTTAGTCTGGGCTGTTTCGGGTTGAAGTCGGTCTTAAGTCCGTCTCCATGTCGAACCAGCACCGTTTACCCCGCAGTCCGCCTCCGTGAGCCCGGACAGTGTGCGTCCTGTAGCAGCGAGTGAAACTAATCCAGCGCGGTGCTTCAGGACTCTGCTCCTCCTGTTTTAACTCTGATTTTACTCCGTTTCTGTGGCTGTTTAGTAATAAAACAGCCTGACTCCGTTTCATTTATGATATTTCGCAAAGAAAAGTTAAAATTGTGATATTTAATATGCAGCAACTTGTTTACCTGGGAGTCAGGTGTGACAGCTGCTTAACTTCTGCTTAATGGGCCCAACAGGACGTCACGTGATGTCCAATAAATAATACATTTTAAAAATAATCCTGTAATAAAACATTATATTTGAGAATAATATCATAACTCATTATATTTTAAAATGATACCTAAATAATAGATCATTATAAAGATAGTATAGGCACATTTAGGGTTGACATTTTTTAAGATTGCAGTTTTTTCTTTTCTTTTTCTCTTGAGCTTTTTATTTTATTTTATTTTATTTTATTTTTTCATTGTGGAGTTGAAATAATCAGTTTATTGGTCGGTTAGTGGATATGGAGACAGTAAATCAACCATTTATTAAATCTGTAATGAATCTGTCTTAAAAAAAAAAAAAAAATCCAGTGAATGTCACCAAGTTTTTTGTTTATTTGTTTTGTTTTCTTGTATTTCTCCTTGTTGCATTGACAGACTTTTTTGTGTGTGTTTGATTAAAAAACAACAACTATTTTTCAGATTAACAGGTATGCCAAAAGAAAAATATGATCCTCCAGATCCTCGTCGATGTTACACCATCATGTCAGCCGAGGAGGCAGCCAGCGGGAAGAAGTCTCACTGGGCCGAACTCGAGATCTCAGGTGGGATTACTGAGTAAAAGCCTCCTGAAGTTAAACTTCCACATTTTAGAAACCTTCAAAAAAGAAGATGAAAGTTAGTGATGCTGGTCGATAAATAAAGATTTAGAGTTAAGGTCTAATGACACCTGTTTTCTCAGGTCGTGTTCGCAGTCTCAGCAGCTCATTATGGACGCTCACTCACCTGACGGCGCTTCACATCAACGACAACAACCTGACCCGCCTTCCCCCCGACATCGCTAAACTGCCTCACCTGGTTTACCTGAACCTATCCTCCAACAAGCTGCGAAGCCTGCCCGCCGAGCTCGGCAACATGGTCTCTCTCAGGTCAGCAGCACGGTCTCTGTCAGGTGGTTTTCCAACCCTGACCTCTGAACATGGACTTTAATAAGTTGAGTAGAAGTAAACAGCTGCTGTGAGGTGGTATCACCTCTTTAATGAGTAGAAGTGTGAAGGTTTACCAGTGTTTTTGAAAATAATTGTTACAATAAATTCTATTTATAGAGCACTTTACATTACAAGAATCTCAAGGCGCTACACAAAGGGATCGGGGATAAATAGATAGGTGTTTAGGTCACATTTGAAAGCATCTGTAGTCTGTGGGGCCCTCAGGTGGTTCCACAGCAGATAAGGCCTGATCATCCATTGTGCGGAGCTCGGTTTTGGGGGGAATGTTTTTGTTTACGGACCGTAGGGAGCATGAAGAGGTCTGGAGGGAGAGGAGTTCCTTAAAGCACTGATGGGTTTGGAGTGAGACCTTGTACTCAGTTCTGGGTGGGACGGGGATCCCGTGGACAGTTTTCAGAAAGGGGGATGATGTGTTCGTACTTACGGACCCTTAGCAGGATCCTGGACTGGTTTTCAGTAATCCAGCTTGGAGGAGATCATGGTGTGGACAAGCATCTTTGCATCTGCCAGGGTGAGAGTTGGACGGAGTTTGGAGATGATCCAGATGTGGTAGAATGAGGTCTTACAGAGGCGTTTGATGTGGGGTTGTCCTTAAGTAAAGATGGGTGTCATCAGCATAGCGATGGTAGGAGATCCCAAGCCTGCTGATGAGCAGATAGAGCACAGGTGTCAAACTCGTGCCATGGAGGGCCAAGAGGCTGCAGGTTTTCGTTCCAACCATAAACTCCACCAGCTGAATTCACTAATTAGTCCCTGCTCTCTGCTTGAAGGTGTGGTAATCAAGAAATCACCTGGCAGGGTTTTTGGTTGGAACGAAAACCTGCAGCCTCTTGGCCCTCCATGGCACGAGTTTGACACCTGTGAGATAGAGGGTGAAGAGAGTGGGGCCCAACACAGAGCCCTGAGGGACACCACACTTCACCCCTGTATCTCATGAACCCTTTATATAAGTGTTGTGTTGTTGCAGTTGTAGCAGTAATACCGCCTCTTACCAGTAGGTGGCAGCAATGCTCCGAAACCTGAGTGACACCTGCAATAGACCGAAAGAGAACGACCAGCTTTAGTGCTAGGCATTGTGGGAAACTGTACAAGGATAAGAATTGTTTGAATATTTATATTTGCATTCTTAAAGACTTGTTCTTCTTGTTTCCTTCAGGGAATTACTTTTAAACAACAATCTGTTACGAGTCCTGCCTTATGAGCTCGGGAGACTCTTCCAGCTTCAGACGCTGGGACTCAAAGGTAAACGTTAATCCATCGCCAACACCTTTATTCAAACTTTAGATAATGAAAAAAAAACTGTTGGATGGACAATCACGGCTGCTTAAAATGTTTTTCAAATTGGTAAAGTCTTTATTTTGTGCTTGTTTTCAGGAAACCCTCTGTCCCAGGACATCCTGAACCTGTACCAGGAACCTGATGGAACCCGGAAACTTCTCAACTACATGCTCGACAATCTCGCAGGTAGATCCACCAAAACACTTTTTATTTATTACAATTATTATTATTATTATTATTATTATTATTATTATTATTATTATTATTATTATTATTATTATTATTATTATTTATAATACTAATAATAAGATAATATATTATTATTATTATTATTATTGTTATTGTTGTTGTTGTTGTTGTTGTTATTATAATTAGGTTTACTAGATAATTTTATTAAGAATAGAAAAATAATGTTAATAATAATAATAATAATAATTTTATTATTATTATTTATTATTATTATTATTATTATATTTAAAAATATTTTAATTTTACTAAAATTTATTTATATAGTACTTTTCAAAAACAATGTTACAAAGTCCTTTACATAATAAAAACAAAGTAAAAAGAAATTAGAAAAAGAAGTCAAAAGAAATGTGAGGAAAAAATATGAAAAAATAAAAGGCTAAAAACCACTATCAAATAAAGAAAAGGAAAAATATGTAAAATAAAAGCAATAAAAGCAATAAAAGATTCAAACAATTTTAACAACAAAAGGTAAAGGATATAAGATCCTGCCCATTTTACAGTCAAAGAAAAAAATTTAAAGTAATAAATAATTGATGATTAAAAAATGCTCAGCTTAAATAAAAGTATGTATTTAAAAATGTGTTTTTAAAAGTGTTTTTTAATGATTATAATAATGGTTATTTTATACTTAATATCTGATTTCTTTAGCTGAGATACCCAGGTGTATTAGAGCAGGTTACCCGTGTGTTTGTCACTGAATTTCTGTTTTCTCCCTGATCCTGTGTCAGTCCACCCCGAGCAGCTTCCTCAGAGACCGTGGATCACCCTGAAGGAGAGGGATCAGACAGTTCCAACAGGTGAGACCTGCTCACACCTGGTGTGCTGAGTGCTCTGATGGTTCAGTGGATGTTAACATGTGACATGTTTGAATCAGCCAATCAGGAAGATTTGGACGTTTATAAAACTGTAACCCCCCCCCCCCCCTCTCTCTGTCTGCAGCCGTGTTCACCGTCATGTGTTATAACGTGTTGTGTGATAAGTACGCCACGCGGCAGCTGTACGGCTACTGTCCGTCCTGGGCGCTCAGCTGGGAGTACAGGAAGAAAGGCATCATGGAGGAGATCACGCACTGCGACGCTGACATCATCAGTCTACAGGTGAGTTAGGGCCGGTTAGTGACATCATCAGGTTGGTTGGCAGGTGGGAGGGGAGCTGTGAGGTAATTTATAACAGCTGTTTAAACTCTGATATGAGAAACAGCAATTTGTTTTCATGTGTATGATGTGTGTGTGTGTGTGTGTGTGTGTGTGTGTGTGTGTGTGTGTGCGTGTGTGTGTGCGTGTGTGTGTGTGTGTGTGTGTGTGTGTGTGTAGGAGGTGGAGACGGAGCAGTACTACACTCTGTTTCTAGAAACCCTGAAGGACCGTGGGTATGACGGGTATTTTTGTCCAAAGTCTCGAGCTAAACTCGTCTCTGAAGCCGAGAGGAAACACGTGGACGGCTGCGCTATTTTCTTTAAGACACAGAAGTGAGTAAAAACGTTTTAATCTGTTTTATTTCTGTAGATTCACTTCTGTCAGTTTTTGTGTTGTTTGGTATGGTTTTCATTTTCCTCATGTCGACTTTCTGCAGGTTCACGTTGGTTCAGAAACACACAGTGGAGTTTAACCAAGTCGCCATGGCGAACTCTGAGGGGTCAGAGGTCATGCTGAACAGAGTGATGACCAAAGACAACATCGGGGTCGCCGTGCTGCTCGAGGTCAACAAAGATATTTTCTCTGGAGGTAAATAAACATCAGTTTACCAAGCAACCAGTTGGTCAACTTGACAACTTTTTAATCAATGAATCAGTCTGAGTCCAATGAAATGTGAGCTGGGTCCCAGTTCAGGGTCTGCAGACCATGAAGGCTGAACTGAGATAGTCTGGTCTGCAGACTGTTTGTCACTCTCAATGTCACATAGCGCCGCTCTCACCTGTCAGACTTACATTACTTTTCCATCCAAAGCCTTACATTTAAAACAGGATATTTCTTTTTTATTATTATTTTTTTAAATTATTTTACTTTATTATTATTATTTTCTTTATTAATAGAGAATAGAACCAGAATACGTGAGTTGAGAAACAATGTACATGTTCAACATGTGAACAAGTGCTAGAAAGGATGTTGGATCAAATAAAAAAAAAGAAATAAATGATAAAATTAAGCTGTTTTAGTTTTGTTTTGTTAAAGTACTAAATTGATTGAATATATTGTTTGAAATCCCTGTAAAAGATATTTTTAAAAACTATGAAGGAAGTTTTTTTTTCCCAGAGAATTTTCTTTAATAAATGTAGAATTTTTCCATAATGATGATATTCATAAAGAACTTTTTTTCCTCAGTATATTAATAAAAAACAGCCCAAACAACACAATTTTCTTTTTATGCGATCAAATATTTTATGTATTATCAGAGTGAGGTTTAGATCACCAATCAATACAAGAAAAGCACTCAGAGAGCACAGACCTCCGCCAAGCATCACGCAACACTTTAGTCCGACTTTAATGTTATACTTTCGGATCTTAGTATCCAGAATATTGCCAGGATCTGGATCGTACTTTAGCATCTGTCAGAAATTATGGTGACCTTGTCTTGTATTGTTTTGCAAAGCAATCCGATCATTTATGGTGGAGTTATATACACATATGGTGAAAACAGCCCTATCTCACAATGATAAAGAATCATTTAAAAAAGTCCTGGATCCAGACGGTGATCCAGATCACCTCCAAAATTAAATCATTTCTTCCTTATTCCATTTTGAACATTTCCTGAAAATTTCATCAAGGTCTGTTCATTACTTTTTGAGTTGATGTTCACAGACAAACAAACAAACTCTCTCAAAAACACAACCTACTTGGTGGAGGTAACAAGTCAAAAAGACTCACCAGAGACAACTTAATTGACACTCTGTCCCAGAATCTGGAAAATACCAAAGCTCTGTACATATTACAGTGAAATCTGTCTGCATTTATTGCTAGGTTGAGTTTTTTTTTTTTCTGTAACAACACATTTTTCTACAGTAATACAAAATCTTCTTTAATGACCCCCAACGTATGTTAGCTTTAAATGGTTGAACAGTTACAAGCACAGGGGATTTTAAGGAAACAACAAAAGTTAACTGAACTGAATTAAACAAAACCTTAATTACTAATCTTATATGTAGTTATATTTTTATACCACTAGGTGTCACTGAGTGTCTTTGATAAAAATAAGTGGTTGTTTTGTTTCTCAATTTTAACCGTTTATTATTTTGTTGTTGTCTCCCGATATAATCTGACTCCTTTTACTCTCTGGCTCCTCACCTGTTCACCTCCTTTTCCCCCCGTCTGTGTTTCCAGGTGTGAAGCCTCTTCAGGACAGGCAGTTAATCCTGGTCGCCAACGCCCACATGCACTGGGACCCTGAATTTTGTGACGTCAAATTAATCCAGACGATGATGTTCCTGTCAGAGCTGAAGAGCATCGCCGAGCGTGCATCGGCTTCCATGGCAACCAGTTCTCCATCGTCTGACCTCTCATCCATCCCAATCGTCCTCTGCGCAGACCTCAACTCGCTTCCTGACTCTGGTACGACCAGCGCTAACAGTTAGCGTCTCAGCTGAAACTCACAACAACACCAGCACAATAAACCCCTACGTCTGATCAACAAAACCCCAAAGGAATTTTTAGGAAAATAACTTAAAAGATATGTTTCCCAATATTAAGACACTACAGGGTCTCCTGGAGAAATTACAGTACTTTTGTTTTTACTTTCACTTTTAAAATTGGCATCTGTGATGACGTCACAGAGGAGAGTCCCACTGACTTTGTTCAAATAGCAAATTAATGGTTAAATTCAGTGGTGCACTATTTTCCTGATATTAAGAGTAGAATATGAGTACACAACACAGTCTACTAATCTAATCAACACATTTGCTGGTATAATGGAATAGTGTTTTAATGGGATAGAAGACTGAGAGACAAACAGCTTTAGTTTCTGTTAGTTTACCCACACTCCTCCTTACCTGTTTGGTCTATAAAGTCTTAACATACAGTCCTGTGCCCATTACACAGACATGAGAGAACGTAACAGAGGATTCCTGCAGAGCCTATAAGGAAATGTGGACTGCCAGGGTATATCTTATATTAAACAACCAGAGCACGAGTTAGAATAGAATAGAATAGAATAGAATAGAATAGAATAGAATAGAAGTTTATTTAGGTAAACTCATTGTGCTTTGCTTTGAGGACTAAAAGAAAAAGAAAAAGATGGATAATGATACAAAATCAGGTTAGGGACCAGCAGTATAAAAACAAAAATGAAACAAAACAAAACACTTTTACATAAAGATACATTTTTTTTAAATAAGGACACGCTTTTGTGCCTCACGCTGGCGTCCAATTGATCGTTTCTGAAGCCATCGGACCTCATAAAAGGACCTCAGATGTCCAAGTCAGAGAATGCAAGTCCCCCATGCTGTGCCAAATGAGAAAAAAAAAGAGCATTCTAAAGAGCTGTACTGAAAACAGACACTTCTTCCCCTAACTTTTTGCCCTTTTTTTATTTAATATATAAAATCACTGATTGACTCATTCAACAGCCATTGCCAGACAATGTGTTAATTTAGAATAAAAATGTAATCTCCAGTTTACTGTTTAATCTAATCAATAAAACCCTAATCCTTGAAAGGGATGGGTACCTTTCACATCTGAAACGATTGGGAACCAATGCTTAGTACTCAACGGTACCAATTTTTGGTACTTTTGTGCGTTTATGTGGTAAATGAATAATAATGTTTTTAATAGTAAATTAGTAGTAAATAGACATTTTTCAATTTTAAATATTTTTTCTTCAATATATAACCTTGCAGTCCCGTGTTTGTGTCCAGTATGGAAATTCTACTTTTCCAGTCTCACAGTCACAAGGACGCATTTAGGTACCTGAACATGGTACCTATTAATTTTGTGTGAATCGGTACTTAAGACGGAGATCAATCGGTTACCTTCAAAAGAACTTTATCCTGTACCCATCCCTAATTCTTGGTATTTCAAATAAAACTCTGAATTCAATCAATAAAACACTGTATCTAATCAATAATACCCTTACACTAGTCAATTATAACCTAAGTCTAGTCAATAAAACCCTAAATCTGATTTTTTTAAAAATTAAATCTAATAAAAAATACCTAGACATAATCAACTAAAACCTCAAATCCAATTATTAAACCCTATATCTAATCAAAAAATCTAAATTATAATCAATTAAAACCTAACCCTAAAAACAATGAATAAAAATTCTCAATGTAATCTGTAAAAATCTTCGATCTAATCAATTAGATGCCTAAATTTGATCCAAAGAAATCCTAAACCTAATCGATTAGAACCCTTGATCTAATCAGTATAGAACCTTAACCTAATCAATGAGAATACTAAATTTAATCCAAGACATCCTAAATCTAATTAATTAGAATCCTAAATCTAATGGTATAAAATCCTAAATGTCATCAATGGGAATCCTCAATGTAATCCATAGAAATCCCAAATTTTATCGATGAAATTCCTAAATCTAATCCATTTAAATCCCTAATCTATTCAATAAAAATCCTAAATTTAATAAATTTAAATCCTAAATCCAATCAATCAAAATCCTAAATCTAATTAATAAAAATCCTTAATCTGATTTAATAAAATCTTTGATCTAATCAATCAAAATCCTAAATCTAATCAATAAAAATCCTAATTACCATTAATGAGTAACCTAAATCTAACTCATACGACTCTCAATCTAATCAATAAAAAACCTAAACCACGATAATAAAAAAAAAAGAATTAACCATACCTATAAAACCATTCATCCTGTTAAAAAACAAATTCTACAAGAATAAAGAAACAAGGAGAATCTCTTTTTCCAACAGGTGTGGTGGAATACCTGAGCAATGGAGGAGTGGCTGATAACCACAAGGACTTCAAGGAGCTCCGTTACAGCGACTGTCTGACCAACTTCAACTGCAACGGCAAGAACGGCAACTCAGACGGCAGCATCACCCACAACTTCCAGCTGAAGAGCGCGTACGAAAGCCACCTGATGCCTTACACCAACTACACCTACGACTTTAAGGTAAACACCCCCACCTGATGCCTTACACCAACTACACCTACGACTTTAAGGTAACTACACCCCCCACCTGATGCCTTACACCAACTACACCTACGACTTTAAGGTAAACACACACACCTGATGCCTTACTCCAACTACACCTACGACTTAAAGGTAAACACCCCCACCTGATGCCTTACACCAACTACACCTACGACTTT
This sequence comes from Halichoeres trimaculatus, assembly GCF_033239565.1. Taxonomy (NCBI): domain Eukaryota; kingdom Metazoa; phylum Chordata; class Actinopteri; order Labriformes; family Labridae; genus Halichoeres; species Halichoeres trimaculatus. The sequence continues at coordinate 2,504,623 of NW_027437183.1, forward strand.
AAGGTAAACACACACACCTGATGCCTTACTCCAACTACACCTACGACTTAAAGGTAAACACCCCCACCTGATGCCTTACACCAACTACACCTACGACTTTAAGGTAAACACCCCCACCTGATGCCTTACTCCAACTACACCTACGACTTTAAAGTCAGATAGTAAGTTTAAAGTTTTTTGCCTCAAAATCTAGTTATGCCCTGTTCACGCCTCCTACACGACCTCTTTGGACGAGGGTGTGGCTTTCGCTTCGGTACCATGCTGCAGTGTTTACACAGAGAGCGTAGATATGGCTCATAGAAGCACCGTGGTTCAGTCAGACCAGTTTGATCCAGAGTCTGACCCAGAACAAGGACGTTTCTGAGTGGTTGGTAACTGCAGCAGTTACCAATTAACGTTAGCAGCTTGGTGCTAACCAGAGTTATATGACCATACCGAGCAGAAAGAGCTGTGTGCAGCCTGGACTGTTAGTTTTTCCAGACAGTACCATGAAGGACGTCAACAAACTAAACTGCAGCAGTAACACACACATTAGAGGTGACTGTGGTCTTAGCGTCCATAATAACAGCTGAGAGTGCGTTAGCTACCCTGTAGCACAACATTAGCTCCACCGGGGGGCTACCACGACAAGTAGTCAGATCCGTCCAAACAAAAGATAACATGATGTATATAAAGCTAGCTTCAGGTGAAATATATGTCCATATATCTTCTCTTTAATGTACCCTGATATTATTTACTTGAGGTGGTCTCGGTCCGCTTCCAAACGAACTCTGGTGCGGTTCGTGGTTCTCCGGTGCAGGTCTGAATACAAACCAAGGTCCATCTGAACTAACTACAGGATACATGTGCCTTTTGGGCCTATAAAGCCACCGTAACCTAACCGTCTTTGGTTCATACCTGATCCTCCATCTTCTGTTTAACCACGCTGTTGCTAGCATGTTGTGGGTCAGGACACGCAGGGCATAGCGCCTCCTTGCTGCGATCATTGGTCTTCCTGTTCCTAAATTGTAAACGGTGTTGTTAAGCTGCTTTGAAGGAGCTGCTCTTGAAACTGAAAATGATTTAGCAGCTCTAATAAGAGCACAAACTCACATGTTTACCTCCATTTCCAGGTCTGTACTCTGTGTGCCGCCCTTGTCAGTGCTGTCCAATGAGAGCACTGATCGTCACACACCTGGATGTGTTTACAGAATAAAGTCCACTTGCAAAAAGTACAATCTGAATACGAATCTCACCGAACAAAAAAATAAAGTCCGCTTTTGGTCCGGACCAAACAAGTGGACCAAAGGACTTTTCTGGTCTGAATACAGCCTTCATTTCAACCCCTCCTCTCCTCTGTCTCCTCTCGACCTGCAGGGCGTAATCGACTACATCTTCTTCTCGATGACTCACCTGAGCGTGCTCGGCCTGATGGGACCCCTGGACAGCCAATGGCTGATCGATAACAACATCACCGGCTGCCCCCACCCCCACATCCCGTCTGATCACTTCTCGTTGTTGGCCCAGCTGGAGCTGAAGACCCCCCTCCCTCCTCCTTCCCTCAACGGGCTGCACCTGCCGGTCCACAGGTAGTGCCACCTGAGAGACCAGCCCACTTCCTGCCCCCCCCTCAGATTTATACACAGCCCCTCCTCCTGCAGGTTTTTATAGCTCCTCCTCCAGAGTTTATACACCTGCTGTACAGGTTACCGCTCACCTTTTTACGCCATCGACATCCGCAGGGAGTGAAGTATTTGCCTGATTGTTTGCAGTTGTTAGAGTTTTATATGAAATCTTCCTTTAAAAGGGAGACGTTAAAACACCAGTTTTAAAACACTTCATTTAATTTTCAGGTTTTGCAGCAAACATGTTGTGAGGGAGGTGAATGTTTTTACCAAAGGATCAAAGCTAAATTTGTTTTTGTATCTGTGATGATTTCAGTGACTCTGAACTTTGTATTTTCCGCGTCACACGATCAGATCGAAGCCCTTTCTATCAGTTTGATCTCAGGGCTCTGCTATGCATCGGACTTACCTCTCAAAGACTCCCACAGGCACATCTTAGAGACGAAAACCAAACAAAGCTTTATTGTGAAAATCTCGTAAGCACAGGGAGCATTTGTCTATTTTTATTGTTTGTGATTTGTGATGAAAGTGTTTTCTCAGCCTCATTTAAAGAGGTTGATTTAAAAACAAAGAAATGATTAAATTAATATTGAATTAAAACAAAAAAGAGATGGAGAGTTTTCAGGTTTATGTTCATTTATTTACACCGCTAGTCCTAAATGAGGCTCCTTAAAATCAGCCCCACAGCGTTTTATTTATTGACCTTTTCCCTCTTTAATAAAGTTAGATGTTGGTAATGTCGAATCAGTCAGATTAATGTTTACTTGGTTCAGTATTTTGAAGTTAAGCCATGAATTCAGATACGTGTTGGCAGAATCAAACAACAAAACCTCATCAGGTTCAGTTTAAAGCTTTCTGGACGGCAGTAATTTCCGCTTTGCTTCGTTTGCACATTTTATCACTTATTCATGAAGCTCCTGTTTCATTTACAGACATTTTCAGGCTCATACTTCACTCCCTGACTCACCTGGCTGGTTTTTTAAATTAAAATAAAAACCTTTTATCAAAATCTGAGGAGAGACAAAGCTCCGACTTTTAGAACCAGATTTTTTCCTCAAAGATTAAAGACGTTTTTTGTTTTTTTTTTCCCGGTGAACTCACAGTTTGATGGTGAAATGAACTCCATCTGTCCTCTATGCTCTGTTTCTGAACTGCAACTTTTTCTGTCTGAAACCAACATGCAGTCTTTGACGGTACTTTGTACGATTCAGTTTTACAGAATTTTTGAGAAAAAGGATAAATGTGCAAAAAGCTCTTTGTCTGTTTGTCTTTTTTTGACTGTCACATGAAGAGATGAAGCTTCAAAATATACAATTCTTTTTATCCATAAAGCTTAAGTAAGATCTCTCTCACACACACAAACATTTCTTTAAGCCATACCTAAACTCACGTTATACATTTTATTGTTATTCATTCATTCTGCCTCTGTGGTGACAAACTGGCTGTAATAACTGATTATTATTTTTATTTTTTTTTAACTTTAGCATTTTTAAAAAAAAATTCAATATTTTTAAAAGTTGTGGAAATTTTTGAAATTTATTTTTTCTCAAAAGTTTGGCAATTTTTTAAAATTACTTTTAAAATTAAAATTTTAAATAAAAAATATAAATAAGAACTTAAAGCAAATATCTTAAAAAATTCTTGGAGGCAATATTTCAGCCATTTTTAACCAGCACAGGCTGAGTATTCTCTATGCTAACAGGCTAACAGGCTAACTGGGGCTAACTGGATGGGAGGGTGGTCTTCTTTTCCTTCTATGGCGTCAGTAATTTTGAATGCCCTTGTTGTTGCCTCACTGCCTTCTATGAAATTGGGGCACAGTTCAATTACCTTTATTTTTTCTTCATATATTTTATTTATCTATTTATTTGACCTTTATTTTAGCAGGTGAAAGTGTTTTAAAGTCAGTTCTCATTTACAAACGTGACCAGGCCAAGAGGCGCCAACAGGAACACATGTAAAAACATAATGTTAGTACAGAAATCACTGGCCTGATTTACAAAAGTTTTAGCTGGTGGTGGAAGCAGACAAACAATGGGCCACAGGAAGGGTGTAGTTTGAAGAAATGTTACTTTCTGGACCTCCTGTTCAAAATAAGGTAAGTACATTTTATGCTAAGTTTTGTTTTCTTGATGTCAGGTCTGTGAAACTCAGAAACTCATTCAGCGTCTTTCACAAAGTGTTTCATTTCAGAATTTAACCGAGCTGAACTCAAACCTACAAAAACTGTTTTACTTTCATTTCTCAGAGTCTGAGCAGGCTGCTCTTCAACACGTTAGGTTTTATAATCTATCCCCCCACAGACAGAGAGGGAAATGCTCGCTGATAAAAGCTGCTGAAACATATATTTATTTATTTTTTTCTGCCAGTGTCCCTTTAGATCCTCCGTAATAAAACACTCAAAGACAGAAAACATTTTACTTTTATTTATTCTTGGAAAAAAATCAGTTCAGCACCTTTCACAATAAAATCATCACAGAGAAGACACGGTTCATTTTCCATTTCACAGATAAAGTTCAAAATTAGAGAAAGTTTACTAAAACCTTGAGCTACTTACATCATTATTTATTTTTAAAAAGGTTCAAATCTTAAGACTAAAGGTGTTTTCCCTGTTTAACATATTTCACTATGATTCATGATCCCATTTTGTGGTTTTTAGTTGATGAAAGAAGAAGAAGATACCGTGGATGAATTGGAGCCCCTGAAATTAGAAAGAGAAAAGTGATCAGTGAGTTTCAGAGAGTGATACCAAGCAGAAAAAAAGCAGGGATAAATGGATCAGAGCTGAAAACTGTTCCTGTTCTGCTGTGGCTCTAATCTGGACTGAGCTCATGTTCCTGAGATTAAAATCTTCAGTTTGATGTTACTTAGTGTTGGAGTTAGCAATAGGTTAGGTAGAGTTAGTTAGCATAAGCAGCGTAAGCTAGGGTAATTTTGGATAAATTAGGTCAAGTTGAAGCTAATCAAGGTGAGTTTGAGTTAGAAAGGGAGACTTAGGTTTATTTAGGATGATTTTTATAAATAAAGGTTATATTACGTTAGAATAATCTGAAGTTAGTTGGTGTGAGTTTGAGTTTGTAAGGGTAAGTTAGGAGTAGCAATGGGTCCGGCAACACCGATGCTTTGTCATATGTGTTAAGATAATAGAGCTAGCATAGAGATATTTTGAAGCACAATTCTTTCAATCAAGCCCAAAAGAAAAAATAAGGTTCCCACCACGTGGGACCATTTTGATTTTTATCGGCAATAAAAGTGTTTGTTTTTATTTCCTTGTTTTGGCCTGTTAGTTTCTGCTTGATCTGGAGCTAGAGAAGTTGCTCCTAAAAACTGGAATCACCTGAATGCCAAGACATTTCAAAAACATGTTTTTTTTTCTTTAAATAAAATTTTATTTAAAAAGAAAAAAAAAACTTCCTGCCTCAAAATTAAGTGCATGAGTAGAACCATCATTCACAACACTTTTACTTTGATTTTCACATGTTACAAGGTGAGTTCACGACGTTATTCATTAACTGTATTTTTAAAGATATAAAAAATATGTAAATTTATATTACTTTACAATTAACCATATGAAAAATAATGAATAATTTTGTGTATTGTTTGACTCAGTTCACCTGCAATGATGTTTAAGATCCAGCAGATGTCAGTATTGAGCGACACAGTTAGACAGTATCAATACAGTATTGGTAACTGGTTCATGAGGCCTCATTAACCCATCACTAGTTTGTTATTTAGAGTAAGTTTGGTTTAGTTAACGTAACTTAAGGTTAGATTGGGTCAATCCATCCCAAGTTAGGAATCAGAAGGAGATTTTTTTTTTCTGTAAATTAATGTCAATTGATTTAAGTCTTAAGTTTTCAGCCAGGTAAACAGGAAAAAACTTCATTTGACCAACGTGTTTTGGCTTGTGGCCTTCATCAGGGTCATCATGCAAAGTTATTAAATCTGCTCCTCACTGCTAATGTAAAGATGTTGTTTTAAGTGAACTATTAATTTCAGGTTACACAGCACAGTGATAAATATTCAAAGTGTTACCTTTGCAAATTGGTGAGTAGGTTTTTCACCCATGTCGCGCTGGGATCAAGGCAAATGGTGGCGCTCTTCTTTGTTGTCACGCTGCATAAAAAAAAACCCATCAAATTTACCATCAATAGATCATAAAAGGGATCAAGTTCCCAACTCTGTCCACTGACATTTTTCAATAAAGACATAAAATAAACCATAAAAATCAAAGAGTATGACAGTTTTTTTTCTGACCACTCACATGATTTCAAGCCAGCGGCACTGTCCAGAAACTGGAAAGACCTCGATCTTGTCCATGCGACGAACAGGGATGTACTTTGGAGTTGTTCGTATGCATCTACACCCCTGCCTGGGAAGAGCTGTAACACATCAGATAGACAGAATATGATCACTTTTAACAATATAAGAAATACGAAAAAGACGAAAAACACAAAATACCAAACTGGAGGAATTGAAGAAGATGAGAAAGGAGTGGTTACCTCCCAGGGTGAGGATGCAGCAGAGCGCCAGAGCAGACAGGAGGAGCAGTGGTTTGGTCGTCATCTTCAGCTCAGTATGAGGATGTGAGAGTGATGGACAGGGTGACGGAGCTCTGTGCTTATAGAGCAGAAAAAAAGGAAGTGTGTGTAGTAACGAAAAAAATTCACTTCTGCTAAGTAAAATTTGTGGCTTTTTCACCCCCGTATTTCTTGAATGATCTTAAATAACGTGCTGACTCAGTGTGTGTGTGGGGGTGTGTGTGTGTGTGTGTGGGTGCGAAAATCTGTTAATTAAATAATTCTGGGGGGTGTTTCTGGAGATTTTTCTCCTCTGGAAAATTACGAAGCACATTTTTAATTCCCTTGCTGTCGACACTTCTGAAACAAAACCCAACAAATCTGACACATTTAACCATTTTTAATTGATAAAATATAAAACATTGTATCTTAGTTTCCCAAAGTTGCGAGTTATTTTGTATAGAATTCATTATTTTGTATAGCTCTTCCAATGAGGCGTTGGTGTCTGGTGTTAGCTCTGTTAGCCATGTCTGTGAATAGCATGATGCTACTCTGCCTCCTGGTATTCCCTCTGTTGCTGGGTTAGCACAGCTAGCTCGTCCATCTTATTGGAGATAGATCTTACGTTCCCAATAACGATGGATGGAAGGACAGGTCCATGTCCTCACTTCTTAGCTCATACCTGAGAACCAGCACGTTGCCCTCACCTCCTTCTCCTCACCTTCTGGGGAAACATCTGGCCTTGCACCAGTTGGCACTGACATGTTACAGGCTGCTAACAGCTGATTTCACATGTAAACAAAGCAGCCATGGTTACATGTAGGATCTCCAGACAAACACAGGAGGAAAAATAGTAAAAAAAATATCACTTAAGAAAATAACAGTTTGGTGTCCATGACCAACAAATGAGCCATACAAAGTGTGGTGCATGAACTGCCACTAGGGGGTGCGCAACACAAGTGTAATGGCAGCTGAGCAACATTATTTATTGATATTGTATTAATAAATAAATACATAAATAATCAAATTAATAATTTAAACACTTTTTAATGGAGGTCAACAGTTTATATATGTAAATATTGAATTTTTGTTTAATAATGATTACTGCTTTTTTTGCTCAGCGACCATACTTGACTTCCAGATATTGTTATTGTCATTATTATATTGTTATGTACTGTAATTCCCCTCGCTGTTTCTAACGTGGGAGATCACCAGGCCCATTATTGTACTTTCTGTTCTGTGTTAACTGGAGCCTTTTTTTTTTAAACTAGTTACCGTATATGTGGCTATAAAGACTATAACTGTTATTTTTTTTAAGTTTCAGGCATTAGGAGTGCGTCAGCTAAGTCAGGGAGGTAAAAAAATGTAAATATAAATTTAAAAAAAATATTGATACAGTGATAAATTGCAATACTTCGACCTCCTACATGATATCGATATTTCATCTCTTAATATTATTTTTTTGTATGTGATAGAGATCAATGTTCCCCCCCCCCATGACTGGTTTAAAATCATTTTAAGTTTCATTTTTACAGTGCAGTAGACTGCTTCAACCATCCTGATAGTAACATTTTTAGCAATGACAGATTTTGTTGTATTCTGTCTCTCTGATTTGGACACTGTTATTAAAGCTACCACAGAGCATCAATAGGTTTATTTAATGATTATTTATTTTGGGTCATAATATATGTTGAAGTTTATACAAAGGGAGCAAAGTTTTTTTTTCAGTCAGACTCCTCCACAGGCCTGGATGATAATGCTGATTCACATTTTGACTAATGAAACTATCTCTGCGCTTATTTTTGTCCAGTGTCTGAGACAGACCAGGGGACTTCAGAGTGAGAGAAAGGAATTTTAGTTACGCAAACACAGATTAAAGTGGGTCAGAATCAGGAACAGAAAACTCCGTGTGGAGATAAGTAAAAACTAAGTACCAGACTGGAGCTGGGCTGCATATCTTTAGAGTCCTTGAATGCCCCATGCTTCTAACCACATCCTTTTCTGGTAAGTAATTAACTGGGGGAACTTTGAGCTTCCCCTGCCCCTAAATTTAGATCCTAGTTCCAGTTTATGAAAATTAGATTATCAAAAAAAAAAAAAAAAGAAGATTCACCTCAGAAAGTCCAGTCAGTAAAAATCAGGTTTTAAAAGTAGGACATGAACACCTGCTTAAAAAATTTCTTCTAAGAAAAATAAGAAAAAAAAGTTGCAAGGTACTGCCCTTTTGATTGTGGCAGCCTGTTGCAGCAACTCTGTCTCCTTTGCTTGTTTTTTCTAAAAAAAAAATTGTCTCTTTTTCATCCTTTTTGTATTATGAGTGGATCATCACTTTGTATGGCTTATTTGTTGGTCATGGACACCAAACTTTTTGTGTCTTCAGTGATATTTTTACTATTTTTGCTCCTGTGTTTGTCTGGAGATCCTACATGTAACCATGACTGCATTGTTTACATGTGAAATCAGCTGTTAGCAGCCTGTAGCATGTCAATGCTAACTGGTGCTAGGCCAGATGTTTCCCACAAGGTGAGGAGAAGGAGGTGAGGACGACGTGCTGGTTCTCAGGTGTGAGCTAAGAAGTGACGACATGGACCTGTCCTTCCATCCATCGTTATTGGGAACGTAAGATCTATCTCCAATAAGATGGACGAGCTAGCTGTGCTAACCCAGCAACAGAGGGAACACCAGAGGGCAGAGTAGCATCATGCTATTCACAAACATGGCTAACAGAGCTAAAATCAGACACCAACGCTACATTGGAAGAGCTTCACCTGCTGTGAGCAGACAGGATCCAGGAGACAGAGACTGAACAGACTGCTGAAGAAGCTCAGGCCCCGTTTACATGACGCCGAGAACAGTTAATTCCGCAAACATTTCGTTGCGTTTTGGCCTTCCATTTAGACGAGACCACGTTGCGTTTTCAGTGAAAACGCAAACTTTTGAAAACGCTCCTCCATCCAGCTTCGTGTAAACACAGAGCGGAGCGTCTCAGGGTGAAACGCTGACGTCACCGCATGCGCACTCGCAGTTTCAGGTGAAGGCCCTGCGCTCAGCCACATTTCCAGTTGAGCCAGTAGGTGGCGGTAATGTGCATTATGGTTGGATTGCCGACCGTCTCACACAACCAAACGGCAGAAAAAGAAAGAACAGAAGAAGAGACTTGTCCTCCTGGAGTCATATGAACGCGGATCGTTTTCACGCCGTCCTCATGTAAACGCGGGTGGCTTTTGAAAACGCAAAGGAAGAATCGTTGCGGGAGTCTCCGTATAAACGGGGCCTCAGTCCTGGACCCTGTGGAGGTGGAGGCTGGCTGACTGGACAATGATGGACAAGCTGTCAGCATCTATTTTCTAATGGAGCTTTTAACACTTTCTATACACTTTCTTACTTTTGTTTTCTTGGTTGCTGCTGTGACTCCTCCTGAATTTTCCCTCGGGGATAAATAAAGTATTTTCAATTCTATTCTATTCTTCTTTTTTTGGCGTGAAGTGTAGTGTAAAGTTATTCACAATTTTTACCAGACATTTAACAAAAACCTGGGAAGATGACGCTGCGGGTTGGTGTTGATTACAGTGACACCTCTGGTCAGAAATGGTTTCTCCAGAATAAAGACTCCATTTCCAACGAGCACCATAAAGACGTGTCTCTTGCCTAGGCATGGATTTGATTCTTCTTATTAACACGGTGCTCTTCTCAAATCTTTGATTGACAGAGCTGTGGGTTTTTTAACAAAGGAAATGTTTTATTTCCTTCTCCATCCTTTAACTGCTGAGGGAACAACGAGCTAGGTGACTTCAGGTCAGGATAAAATAAAAAAAGAGGACTTATCTACACCAGGTGATCAAAGTAAGGCTGAGAGTTTACTGTCCAATCAGGTGTCTCTGTTTTATCCTGACACACCTTCAGTGTCCTCGCTGTGTCAGAGTATCAGCGAAGTTTGATCCTCTTTTATTGGGGGATAAATTACACTGCGAGATTTGCGGGTGAGTGGGGATAAACACAAACGAATTTAAATATATTTAGTTATGAGCTAAAAAGATGTGCAGCGGGGCTTTTTTGACTTCACATGGATAAAAACTGATTCGTTCAGATCAAAGAAACTTCCTGATTTCTTCTCCTCTGGGTTTCCAGCAGACTGACAGAATGGCTAAAACATCTGGTGAGTTGAACAACTTGAAATCTATGTTTTATTACAAGAATTTGTTTCAACCAAACAGGTTTAACTGAGTTTGTAAAAGTTTATCTATTCGTACTGCTGTTCAAGTTATCTTCTCTGAAGTAAACGCACAGATGAGTCGTGGTATTGAACAGGTTTGTCGGTATGAAACTAAAGCTGGATTTTGAGTGGGTACCTATCTGCATATCTTAGCCTTTTAGCTCTGGTTTTTTTACGTACATGGTTCTGAAACGGAAATGATTCCTACAAACATTGCACAAAGACAAGAAAAAAACAATGTGTGCTTTATTTTAAAAATTGAGTTCTTCGGCTGGAGACCCCGAGCAAATTATCTATGTTAAAACTTTAAGTTGAATAAATTTAGTCAGCTGTCAAAGCTGCTGAGGTGTAAAATATGACCTATCTGATGAAACTGGGCGGTACTTAACACCAACAACTAATCAGCAGCGAGACTGGTGAAGTTACCGGATGTGCTCTGGTGGTCAGATCGGCTCAAGCTGTACGCCTGCTGGTGACAGGAGTCGATGAACGTCGGTTCCACATCTTTATTTAAAAAAAAATCAGTATAAAAAGTTGAAATACAAATTTGAATACAAGGATTTGTCATTAAAGATGTTAAACAAAGATCCCAGATGACTTTCACTCTAAATTAGAGCTGGCTCTCAGGCAGAGCCAAGTGTCCTTTCCCCAAAGCTATAATTAAGATTTGGAGTGACTCAAGTTTGAATAGTTTAGTAAGATAAATTGAACAACAAACTAAATTATTTATGGGGAAATATTTTGGTGGTCGGATTCATCTTAGGTCCTGCTACTGATATTATAATTTTCCTCCAATCACGATCATATTGTGTCACATTATGGTGCAGGACCTTGAGCTGTTTGGACCCCTGAGCACTTCATGCACCTGCAATTGACTATAGAATAAACATTTTTTTAACTGCAACATTCAAAGTCTGCCCAAAGACATCAACAATTTCAAGTTACAGGTGTTGAAAAAGACAATTGACACCGAAAACTAGACCCCTTTACTGAGGCCAGAAAAAGTTGAAGATGCTGGCTGTTTCTAGAGTGATGAATCCAAGCATGAATGAAACAGTGTAGGAAAAAGAAAGATATAGAAGCAGCAGAGATACTAACAAGCTGGAGAGGTTTGTCAAAAAATCCCATTCAAGAACTTCACAGGGAGCTAAGAATGTAACTACAACTATCTCATTTCTCAAATCAAACAACTCCCAAACCAGAGACAGCATCAGAAGAGAGTGTGACCTGGGCTGAGAAGGAGCAGAGCTGGACTGGAGTCCAAAGTCCTCTTTTCAGATTCAAGTTCATTACATTTAAGAATCAAGGACCCAGAGTCTGAAGGAAGAGTAGAGAGACCCCAAATCAAAGCAGCTTGAAGTCCAGAGCTAAGTCTCTACAGTCAGTGACAGTTTGGGGGTCATGTTGTCTGCTGCTGGTCCATTGGGCTTTCTGGAGTCCAGAGTCAATGCAGATGCTGACCAAGACTTTTTTTATGCCTTTAATTAGATACAAGACAGTGGGTAGAGCAGGAAACAGGGCAAGAGTGAGGAGTGACCTGCAGGAAAGAGACCACAGGCTGGGTCAAACCCCGGCCACCTGCGTGAGGGCGAGAATCATGGAGTGCGACCTAGACCACAAGGCCATCTCCATTAACCAGGACATTTTAGAGCAGGGACGGGAGCAGTGGTGGCTGCTGGTCAGTCAAGGAGGGGAAGCTCATTTTTGGCCCACTTCATAAATTTGTTTATTTATTTAAACGTAAATTCTACCCTCTGTGTCAGCTTGCTAGCAGCTGGAGCTGCTACGTGAGACTACGACAGGCTGTAAGTGTGAGTGACAGGGGGAGAAGCTCCGCAGCTGTAGCTGTAGCTGCTTATTGGTGAAAAGAGAGAGAATCTTTAAACACAACGCTCGTCGTTTTTAAGAAAGGTAAACTCACTGTGGATCAATAAAGCCTCCGTATCAGTCCAGAACAACTGACTGTAAAACTCAGAAGATGCTCCAGTGGAGGATTTTACTTCAAGATCTCTGACTGGCTCATTTCACTGTCAATCAAAAAGGGATTCAGCCTCAGACAGATCATCCAATCATCATGCAGGAGCCCAGCATCCAGGCCAGCCCACTGCCTCATAGACCCCCAGAGACGCTGAGCGTCCGATGGGCGGGACAAAGCCCAGCGTTTATCCAATGACCGTCCAGTTTCCACAGTGGAACAACCCACTCTACGCTCCCCCGCTGAAGTCAGAAGACGCTCAGCGTCCGACTGTGTTAAAGCGCTGAGACGCTGCGGGGATGAATGAGAAGGAGGTGGAGCCAGTTACCTGTGATAGGAGCTGATTCTGAACTAAAGAAGAAGGAATTCTCGCCACTGGATGGGAGAATACCAACACCAGGTATTGGCCGATACCAGCCTTATTTCAAGGTATCGGTACTCGTACAGGCTACAGATACCAGCAGCTGATACTCAAAGCAAAAAAATCTTGCGTCCTTCTCACCAGTAGTTGGCGCTACATTGCTGTGGTTTGACACCACGGCAAATGTGCGCCAGGGCATGTTAAGACAATATGAACAGACCACGAAGAGTTAACAGTTAAACTTTTTTAATTGCACTTCAGTTGATTCAAAAAAATAAAAATAAAAATAAAAATCTGACATTGTACTTTTGTTAATTAATTAAAAACAAATAAACTCATAGGGATTTTTTTGTGTTTTGACTGAATGGTAGAGTGACTGTGTTGTCTTTGTTTGAAATTATCTGGTAGCGGTATTTGGTATCAGTGAGTACTCAAGAAGGAGTACTCGTACTGATATCATTATGAAAAAAAGTGGTATTGAACATTCCTATTTTAGAGTTTAACAAGCTTTATTGCGATTTCACTTTCTAGCAGTACTTGGCTCCTACCCACAGCGCCAAAAGCTGGTTAGGTGAACAAACTGTCCTGACCCGACATGTCATTAAACATCACTGCAAATCCTAATTAATGGGTTCCTCCTCACACACTTGCTGCAACCTGTAATGAGTGATTCTGTTCAGCAGGTTGAACAATTTTGAAGCCACAATAATCAGGTGAAAGTTTGTAAATTAGCTCATAAACCTAATTGCAATTGGGGTCAACTTTTTGCAGGAGCACCTGTATATCTTCATTAAACAAATATGGAAAGGTAAACAGCTTTAGAAATTCTAGTTCAGTGTGTTTAAGATGTCTTTCTCTTTCTGTTTGTCCAGTGAAGAAATGTAAACTCAGGATTGTTCTGCTGGGGAAACGAAATGAAGCAATGACAAGGCTTAAAAACACCATCACCAGTAATCAAGGAGGACATTTCCTGACATATACTTTTGAATCCGTGGTCACCTACGGGGACTGGAGAGGACAGTCTGTGGCAGTGGTTAAGACCCCCAGTATCTTTCGTTTATCTGAGTCAAAGCTGGAAGACGAGCTAAGGCAATGTGTGGCTTTTTGTCCACCTGGACCAAATGTCCTAATGCTGTTGGTGAAAGCGTCCAAATTCTCAGAGAGAAAGAAAGAAAGGTTCAGAGAAGCGCTGAGTGTGTTTGGTCAAGAAGAAGCGTTTAGACAGTCTCTCGTCATCTCAACTCATGAAATGGTTGAAACTCCAGCTATGACCCAGCTGCTGAAGGACTGTGGAGGAAGACACTACAGCATGTTAGAGGATAACCAACAGCTGTTAATGAAGAAGGTTACAAGCATCATCAATCATACCAAAGGAGCCTTCCTGACACTGACTGGGATGTCTAACACACACAAGACTCTAAACCTGGTCCTGTGTGGGAGCAGAGGATCAGGGAAGACTTCAGCAGCAGAGGCCATTTTGGGTCAGACAGGTCTTCATTCAGCCTCCAGCTCATCAGAGTGTGTTCAACATCAGGGAGAGGTGTGTGGACGTTGGGTTTCTCTGGTGGAGCTTCCTGCTCTGTGTGGAAAACCTCTGGAGACAGTGATGGAGGAATCACTCAGGTGTGTCTCCCTCTGTGATCCTGAGGGTGTCCATGCCTTCATCCTGGTCCTCCCTGTGGGTCCTCTCACCAATGAAGACAAGGGAGAGTTGGAAACCATCCAGGACACCTTCAGCTCTCAAGTCAATGACTTCACCATGATCCTGTTCACTGTAGAGTCTGATCCTTCAGCTTCAGCTGTCGTTAACTACCTAAAGAAAAATAAAGCCATCCAGGAGCTTGTTCAAAATTGTGGAGGGAGATCTTTTGTTCTCAACATCAAGGATCGGCAGCAGATCTCAGAGCTGATGGATGCTGTAGAAAAGATGCAACCATGGGTTGGACCTCGCTCCTACACATCAGCAGCATATGCCCACAAAACCATCCCCATAATACATACTGACCTCGAGGACCTGGGCTCAATCTGCTGTAAGTATATTATTTCACTTCTGTTCAACTCAAAACTCAAAACTGTTTTTACTGAGTGTAACCATTTAAATTAACCTGAGGTTTTCTTTTATTTCAGGTGATGAAGTGAAGCAGAGCTCAGAGCGTCTCAGGATTGTGCTGATTGGGAAGACTGGCAGCGGGAAGAGCTCTTCAGGAAACACCATTCTGGGAAAAAAAGAGTTTAAAGCTGAGGCTAGCCAAATATCAGTCACTAAAGAAAGCCAGAAAGCTCATGGAGAGGTGCATGGTCGTCCTGTCTCTGTGGTTGACACTCCTGGTCTGTTTGACACAACTTCGACCAATGAAAGAGTTCTTAAGAAGTTGAATAAGTGTTTCAGTCTCCTGGCTCCAGGACCACATGTTGTCCTGCTGGTGCTGAAAATTGGCAGACTCACAGACGAGGAGAGGGAAACATTAAAACTGATCAGAGAAGGGTTAGGTATGAATGTAGAAAGTTATACCATCATACTTTTCACGGGAGGAGAATCACTTGAACATGATGAGCTGTCCATAGAAGAATACATCAGAGAGAGATGTGGAGATTCTTTTAAGAAACTCATCACTGAATGTGGAGACAGATACCACGTGTTCAACAACTATGACAAACAAAACCATAAACAAGTCAGTGAACTGATAGCAAAGATTGACACCATGGTGGAAGAAAACGGAGGTGTTTGCTACACCAATGAAATGCTGCAGGAGGCAGACAACGCAATAAAGAAAGAAGTTCAGAAGATCCTGAAAGACAAGAAGAAGGAGATGCAAGAAAATTGGAGACCAATCCAAAGAAAGTACGAAGAAGAAATCCTAAAGCTGAAAGAAAGACTCAAGCAGCAGAGAGTAGAAGCTGAACATGACAGAGGACTTAAGGGGAGGAAACTTAAAAAACTAGAGGAAAAGATAAACAACGGGCTTCAGATGAGAGAGAAAGAAAAGGCAGAGATGAAAGAAGAGGACAGACACAAGAAAGAGCTGGAACAAATTGAACAAGAAAAGTGGGAAAACAAGCTGAAAGTTTTGCAGGACAAGATACAAGAAAATCCAGCATCAGATGAAGACAAACGAGCCGAGCTGGAGCAGTTGAGAAAGGAACAAGAAGCATGGGAGAAGGAAAACAGAAAGGACTGGGAAAAACGCAGCAGAGACAAGAAAGACAGAAAGGAACAGCATAAAGCAAGACTCCAAGATCTCCAGAGGGAATATGAGCAGGAAAGAGAGAAACTTTCTACAGAAATGGAGATAGAGGAGCAGAACAGGAGGAAACAGGAGGAAGAAGGCATTAAAGAGCTGGAGGAAATATACACAAAGAAAATGCAGGAAATGAAGAGGATTTACGAAGAGGAGGCTCGAAAGAAAGCCGAAGAATTCAACGAGTTCGCTCTGCAGAACATTGACTACTTTGTTGAGATGACACAAAGGCATAAGGAAGAAAAAGAGGCACTAGAGCAGGAGAAAGAACTGCTGGACCATTTCTTAAGTCACAAAAAAACTGAGGTCAAAGAAACACGAGATGAAATGGAAAAACTCAGGGAAAGGAAGGGCAATAAAAACCCATGTCCCATCCATTGATTTACGTTATGAACACTAATGCTGACAGTAGTGATGTTGGTGGAAGCTCATATCGATACCTTGGGGTCCACATCAACAATAAACTGGACTGGTCCACAACACAGATGCCCTCTTCAGGAAGGGACAGAGCAGGCTGTTTCTCCTGAGGAGACTCAGGTCGTTTGGCATCTGCAGCAGGCTCCTGAAGACCTTCTACCAGTCTGTGGTGGCCAGCGCACTCTTCTTTGCGGTGGTGTGCTGGTGGGGTGGCATCAAGGCTGGTGAGGTCAACAGGCTTAACAAACTGGTAAAGAAGGCCCACTCTGTTGTGGGCCTTCAATTGGACACTCTGGAGACCGTGGCAGAGAGGAGGATTATGGACAAAATAAGGGCTATCATAGACAACTCCTCTCACCCCCTCCACAACGAGCTGTGGGACATGGGCAGCTCGTTCAGCCAGCGCATCATCCCACCCAGAAGCAGAACTGAGCGCTTCAGGCGCTCCTTTGTGCCCACCGCCATCAGACTATTAAACAGCAGCGGAGGCCACAGTACATCACTGCACTGACCTCCACTAATCGATGTCTATGGCAATAATACACTACACTGCTCTGCACTTTAATATTTAATATTTAATATATACTGTGTACATTGCTCTCAATTTGTTTTTGCTTTTTCATGTCATCCTTCCTTTGTCCAAAAAAACATACTATGTGTAATTTTATTTTACTTTATTTTTCTCCCAATGCATGCTGCTACCTCTTTACTTGCCCTGTACTGCTGCAATACTTGAATTTCCCCTCTGGGGATCAATAAAGGATTATCTTATCTTATCTTATCTTATATCAGAGGATTTCTAGCTGCTTAAATCATGCACAACTCATCTTTTATGGACGGTTTAAGTTCGCAAGAGCAATAAAATCAGCCAGACCTTAGTGTGGATCACAACCAGTTAATATTTAAGCTCTCCAAGGCAGCAGAGAGAAAGTATATGATGATAGAAGCTGTGAGATGTGACTGAGAAGTTTTCATGTTGAGAAATGTGTTGATGTGATGATGATGATTATTTGTAAAAAAACACATTCAGTGCACTATCCAAATCACTTTTATTAACTGTCAAATGTGATTGAATCAAAGTCTTCTTAATAAAGTTATGATAATTAACCTCTATAAAATGTTTCTTCTCACTTGATGAAGCAGCAACATTACAGATAAACCGAGCAGCACAGTGCTGATGGTTTTCTTTTCTGTCAATCTATTTAAAACATAAACTCACTTTTTTCTTGTTTTACCATCTTCCCAGTGGTCAGACAGAATAATACTGTGTGGTACATTTTGTTGCTGTATGTGGACAGTTTTGGTATTTTTAGAAATAGTACAATGTTTTGAGTTTTTACTACAGAAAGCTTTTTCTGATGCCATAATCACACCCCCTGACAACTTTCCAATATTACAAAAAAGACTAAAACTAATATTGAAGCTATCATTAAAACTAAAGTAAAACTAAACTAAGCTTGGATTGTGGCTTGTTATTCTTTTCTTTAATTTTACCATCAGAGAATCCAGAGGGAACTCTTTTTTATTTTACATGTAAACAAAGAGTGAGGAGACCAAGAGGCTCTTTTTAAGCTTTTTATCCTCCTCTGGAAGGTACATGTTTGTTTGATGAAATCACTGTAAAGGCAAACACAAGGTATGACTGTGTGATGACTGGAAGGGCTGATACAAGAAGGCTCTAAAGGTTTAAGTTTTATCAGCTGAATCAAAGAGGGAACTTCTGCTTGGTTATTTATTGACATGAAGGCACCAGTAGGCTCACTCCCTACAGTTGGTGTAGGAGTGGTTTTTTTATTTTTTATTGTCACCATAACAGTCTTTGTTTGAAAAGCTAAACTTTTATTGCAAAATAAAAGTAAAATTAGGGGTTTGGATCCAGAAATTATATGTCATCTGTCAGTTTTTTTATTAGGTCTCTCAGTTTTTGGAGTTGAACTGCAGGAAATGTTAAAAATTACCCAAGCTGTTCAGTTGATATAAAATCTGATACGATTAATATTATCTGTCCCGCCCACTCTTCTGAAATCAAAGGTCATCTAAGTTGAGTATGTGTTCTCTGACATGTTTGTCGCTTCTAAGAGGAGCTTTCTACCTATATTTCTTTGTTTCGAAAAGGTAGAAATACTATACATTTATCAGTGTTATGCTATAATGAATTGAAAATGCAGAAAACTAAAACGTTGGAAGCATTTGTTAAACCAAAAAACAAAGATGAGACTATTAGTGTTCAGAACCAGAGTCTAAAGTTCAGAAAAAAAAAAGGATACCAGTAATACATTAACTTTATACCACCATCACAAGGACAATGGCTTTAAAAGTCATTGTTGATGCCAAATGTACTTGAATTACTTTGTACAGGGTTGGCTTTCTTTGTTGTGAAACACTGAGTACCGCTCACTGGACGTTAACTCCTGTCAGTGTCATAAAGGTTAATATGACAAAGAAATGTGATAAAGTAATAAGTTATTTACAGTGGCATTGATTGGTAAAATGACCAAACTGGTACAGCCTCCTGCTTCTCTTAAGTTTCCAAGTTAGCTCATCTTACAAAAACAATGTGCTGTTAGAAACAGCTGTTTCACTGAGGACTCACTTGGAGCTAGTTGTAAAAGTTAAGATGAAAAGTTTTCTTTCACTGAAACGTTCTCAGGAGGTGCAACCACAGAAAAAAAGGTTAAATGGTGTAAACCCCATTCTTCATTTTAAATTATGCTCCAACTCAGCTTCTTTGGTCCCAACACTTTGTGGATGTCACCCAGTGCTGACTCCTGTCATGTTTTAAAAATCCCTACTAAAGTAGCAGTATGCGTCTAGTAAAGGTACAATGCTTATTTATTCACTGCCTGAGTTTTAATCAAAGCTTCTCCTTAAACTCCCACCATCCAAAGTGTAAGGGCATACAAAAACATATGAATCATTCATATAAACAAACCTCAAAAAGAGCTTTGAAAAAAATTAAGAAAACAAGACAAAAAAAATTGAAAATAAAAGTGATTCACTATAGTCAAGTTTATACTTGCATCATTACAAAATCTAACCCTAACAACAGAAACACATCTTCCTCTGACACTTTTACAGTTTTGTATGATAAATTTACAAACACCT
Organism: Halichoeres trimaculatus; assembly: GCF_033239565.1. NCBI lineage: Eukaryota > Metazoa > Chordata > Actinopteri > Labriformes > Labridae > Halichoeres > Halichoeres trimaculatus. Next base: position 2,524,057 of record NW_027437183.1, read on the forward strand.
CTTAACTCATACTAAGACTCTGAGATTGAAAAGAACATTTGTATGAAGTGTGAAAGGGATTTTAATGATTAAACATAAAGGTCATCTACTGTTAGTTATGTATCTGACCTTTCAGTTCCTGGAGTGGAACCACAGTTAATATTAAAAATTAACTGAGATATTCTACTGATATCAGATCTGATATATGACTACTGATAAAACATGCCCAGTCCACTCTGCTGAAATCAAAGTCTATCCCAGATGAGTACGTGTTCTCTGACATGTTCGTAGCTGGGAAAGAGAAGCTTTTCGGTGAGTAAATACAACTTTTGAGGAAATTCATACTAAAACATTTTAGTAAACAGATGTGCATGATGTTTTAACAAATATAACATTATTGGATTACTGCATAAGGGCTGATTATTTCTGATCTTTGAGCATATCTTAAATAGTTAGTACCGGTGGGTTTTTTGAATCAGAAAACCTGTCTTTAATTATCAGAGCTTAACTTACTACTTTAACTTAGCTGAAAACCATACTTTCTTACAGAAACACTACAAATATCCACGATATGAGACCGAAAGTTTAGGACAACATCAACATCTTCTTCAGGTAAACCCTGACCTCAAGATTAACTGTCTATAATTCTAGAACAATTGATATATAATTACTAAATCAACGCAACAAAACTTTAATTATCGTAACTGAACATTTGTAATGCGTCCAAAAATAAAAGATAAGAATCTGAAGTACTCACAACAGGACTCTAAAGTTGAGCATAAAGAGGATACTAGTAACATATTAACTTTCAAGCTCTACTATCATGAGGACAATAAATATAAACATGAGCAATCTTATAAAACATTTTTTTTATTCAGGGTAACTGTAAGGAACACACAATATCACATTGTTATTAACTAAACCAGAAATAAACCCTTATAATATAATATAAACCTTTATTAATGATCTCATTGAATTTAACAAGAAGAAAATCACCCTGCATTCATAAATGTTATGCTTGGAGACAAGAGTGATAAAGTTAAAAGGAACTGCAATAACTCAGTTTAAAGCTTTTATTTTATGATTTTAATTTTGGTCTTTATTGTTTCCTCTTTGCTTTTTTGTTTTTATGCTTTATTGGTTTTATGCTTTTATTGTCTAGTGAAACACTTTGGTACCTGTAAAAAAAAAAAAGCTACACAAATAATGTAACTTTCCTCCCTACATGTATGAAGATACACAGCTTGATGGAGAGCCAAACTCCATATTCAAATGATAATGGAGTCAGGTCTCAGTTGATCTTGTTTATTCATCAAGTGAAAAACTATAACGAAGGAAATAATGCATGGATTAGCAAAGTGCTAAAAATAACTCCTCTAATAATGAACAAACTTGCAAACAAATTTAGCATTAATGCTAAGCTAATGCTAAATTTTGAGCTAAGTAATAAGTTCCATGCCAAATTAAGCTATTAATGAAAGTAACTGGCGTGCTAAGCCACATGCTAAGCTAAATGCAAGGCTTAATCAACAACATACTGCATTAAGCACCACAACAAAGCAATAGGCTAACAAAGCTAAATGCTAAGCTGTGTCCTACATTAGGCACGACAACCAAGCTACATGCCAGTCTGGACACCATGGGGCATGCCTCAAAGCAATAAACTGCAGTCCCCTCTCTCCCCTGCGGCACCAGAAGTACTTTCTGAGTCACCAAATTGAAGACTGTCCCACAGCGATAATAGGGCTCGGAGGATAGAGGATGGAGGAGACTGATCAGAGGATAGATGATCAAGGAGGCACAAGAGCTGGCTTTGCGGAAGTTTTTCACTGACAGACATGCCCCATATAGGATGTCACTCACTGATTGGACGTTGCTGCGACTCCAACTTCTCTACATGAATCTTCACAAACACAACTGAGTTTAACAAGAGAAAAGACGACCTTAAAACAGTCACTGAGGATTATACATGCATCATATCAATAATTTAAAGTTTCATACTTAAGTGAGAAAAAGAAGAGAACAAAGTTTGATTTTAAGTCCACACCTAATCTTTAGCCATAACTGCCTGCCCTTAGGGATTGTATTTGTTTTTAATTTGACCTTAATGAAACCAAGGAAAACTGGAAAAATGTAAATTTCACTAAAGGCTTTCTTGAGCAAAACAGGTCTGTTTTTCTGATATTCTTATTAACCAAACTGAGCTTCACAAATCTGAAACATTTTATTTTTGTTAAGAAAAGATTCAGGAGCTCTTTTTTTCACCCTCTAACCCTAATGTCTTCTTTAGACGAATCAGTGTCTGGTATTTTTCACAGAGTGACGTCATGGCGACTGCAGCAGCAGGTGAGTGCAGTTAGCTCACTTGAATATTTTATATTATACAGACAACAGAAGAGCTCCTTACTCGCATGTTCAAATAGACAGAAATAGAAAACAGTCCTGGAACACCAAATGTTGATGAAAAAGTTTATCATGAGCTGACATCAGTTCTACATGTCATATATCATAATAAATACAGAGGTGCCTTATGTATGTAGTTAGCTTTACTATTAACTGTAATGAGTCTATGTTTATCACTGGTTAAACTGATCTTTGTTCTTTCAATCACAGATGACCGGTTTCCTCGGAGGCACAGAAGAAGCAAGGATTGGATTCCCCCTCGCAGTGAGTCAGACTTTGATTCAGCTTTATGAGAACACCTTTAAACTCTAGAATGTACAATTAACTAATGTGATAATACACCAAACCTAAAAATGATGAACACAAGTTAATCTTTCTGAAATCCCCATCTCTCCCAGTGTCTGAGCTGAGGGTTGTTCTGCTGGGAAACAGCTGGTCTCAGAGGAGTTCAGTGGGAAACTTTATACTGGGAAAGACTGAGTTCAACACTGAGGAAGAACCAGACAAATGTTTGAGGGTCAGAGGACAGATAAAGGAGAAAGATGTAGTTCTCATCAACACTCCAGATCTGCTGAGTCCAAATATCTCTGGAGACAAACTGACAGAACATGTGACAGACTGTGTGAGACTCTCTGATCCTGGACCTCATGTGTTCCTGCTGGTTCTACAGCCTGAAGACTTCAGGGAGGAACAAAAACAGGGACTCTGCAAAGTCCTTACACGCTTTAGTGAACGATCATTTGATCATTCATTGATACTGATATCATCCCAGAAAGAGGACAGTTCTGATTTTAGGGAAAAACACACTGAGTTGACAAATATGATGAGCATTTGTAAATCAAGACTCTTGATGTTTGAGAACCTTGCGCTTTCAGAGCTACAGAAACATTTGGGTCAAATCATCAGAAAGAACAATGGAAAGCATGTCAGCTGTGGAGCAACGCATACAGAAGCTCAGCGATTCACCACAGAAACAATGAAACCTGCTGGTAAGTTGGTTAATAAACTGTAATTAGGGTCCTCGGCCCAAGCAGCGGGCACCTTCTAGCTCTGCTAAAAGGTGCCCTCTGCCAAAGGCTGAGGGCACTATTGTTCCTGCTGCGTTTCTTTCTTGTTATTCCATCCGCACTTTGAGCTCTACTTAGAACCCCTAAACATGCTCAAAACTCACCAAAATTGGCACACACCCCACAATTGCCAAAAATTTTGCATATGATACCAAACATAACCCCCAACATTCCATAATGAGCGCCAGAAAGGCACTAAATACCACCCTAAAATGGCTCTAACAGGGGCTAGGAATGTTGTAGAGAGATGAAACCAACGTCAAAATATCCGTCTCATTGAGATGCACAAAAAAGGGGGAAGGTGTTTTTTCTGCTTATCTTGCATAGGAAGCCGGCAATTTGCCTTTCAAAATAAGACTTTGCTGCATTTTTACCCTTTCTGCCAAAATTATCTCCTCCGAAACCACAAGTGGTATCGGCTTGAAATGCGCTCACATGACAGACTAGACCCTACTCTACAAAAGTTATGCAGGAAGTTGTTATTTCGGACCCGGTTTTAGAATAGTGAGCCCTCAAAGTCGGTGAACGCTCTCAGCTCTCTCCATGTAAACAGATGGGAAAACACGTTTCAGGTCCCGCAGGCTGCCGCATTTGGGCCTATAGACAAAAAAGTAAAAGTCGGACAGCTCTGAAAATGCCATGAATGGATTTCTGACAAGATTTCCTACAAAAATATGCTATCTTTACACAGAATAGGTCAACATTCTGGCCTTGATGATGAGTTGTTTGTACACTTTTGTTAATTTGTGAATTTGAATCCTCCCTCTTCAGTTCTATGTTGATGTCACAGTGATTAGGAGTTCCGTGCAGCTGGTCATGTGACTCAGCAGAGGAAATAATACATGGCATCAACTGTTATAGCACTAAGGGCCAGAAAGGCCTTGCAGCTTTAATTGCAAATGTTTTCTCATAGTTCAACAAAAACGCCCTCTTTAATGACCATTGCATTTTTTTTCAACCCTTTATTTAACCCCTGCTGCAAACATGATGCAGAGGCAGACAGGCAGCTTCTGGAGCATTCCTCAGGGTTCTCAGGCCATACCCCATGGACAATAACCTGAAGTTCACTCCTGCTCTTGATTTTGCATTCTGCGTATACCTTCTTTGACAGACTTTGGTTAAGTTTAATTTAGTTTATTGGTTTTATATACAGAGACAATGCACATTTATAAAAAAAAAATCAGAAAATGTGCCTGTTTAGCTAAGTTGGCTAATTTTCAACTGTAGTGTCAGGAGCAGGTGACGTGAGCATTAGGATTAGTAAAATGCATGAAATAAATAAAATAAATATAATAATACATGCAATAAAATAATAATGATGATAATAATAAATGCAATAAAATAGATAATACAGCAGATGGTCACACACTTGACCATCTCTCAACCATGATTTTAAATTTCTTTTAAAAGAAAGGTAAGTAGCCTGTGCCCTAAGCTGCACTGGAAGAGTAATCCAGGTCTAAGTAGCTCTCACTGAAAAGGCTGCCCGACCAAAAGTTGTCCCTCTGTTTGAAACTACCATGTCAGTAGATGCTTTTTGTTTTATAAAAGCGCCAAAGGGGGGAGATGATGACGGGGCGTTTGTCTTCCAGTCCAGAACTTTCACAGCCTGATGGTAGACAATGTATATAGATTTTAGTGTTGTACAAGGGCCTTTTTCAGAATGCTTTATTCCATCTTGCCAACCACAGAAGGAAGCAAAGCAACCCAAGAACATCTTGAGGCACTGCCATGCTTCACTGCCTGCAGGGTGTTCTTTTGAACAAATGCTTCAATCTGTAGATGTTCAATCTACATTACTGCTTTGTATCTTGCAGTTTAACTATGGAGTGTTTAGTATGTTCCCTTACTGCACAAACTGACGCTGTAGTGCCTGATGCCATTTTTGCATCAGGTGTGCATAGACAACACCTGATTTGCAGATGTGTTGTCATATGCATGATTCTAGGGCAGTGTTTTTCAATTCCGGTCCTGGGGACCCCCTGCCCTGCATGTTTTATTTGGTACCTGAATCCAACACAACTGATTCAAATGATCAGCTCGTCATCAAGCTCTGCTCGAGCCTGATAACGAGCCATTCATTTGAATCAGGTGTGCTGGAGTAGGGTAACATCTAAAACATGCAGGGTAGGGGGGCCCCAGGACCGGAATTGAGAAACACTGTTCTAGGGGTTAAATAATTATTAGACCACAATGGTCATTGAAAATAGGATTGTATGTTGAATTATGAGAAAACACCTGCAACTGCTTTGGTTTGCCTGTATACATTATATTCCTTTCTTTATTCCAAACAGTGGAGAGTTAGTAAGTTTCGCTGGTAGACCTACTTTTTGATGGGGGTGGAATTATTTTGAATGCAACTGTAAAACAACAGAATTTATTGGAAAGCCGCAATAAACAATGTCCTCTTTCTTCCAGTAGCACAGTCGAATAGTGTGTTCGTGAATTTACTGAGTGTTATTTTTGTCTTTCCTACAACAGCACCTGGACTCAGGATTGTGCTGCTGGGAAAAAGTGAAAAAATACGGACAAGACTGGGAAACTTCATCGTTGGAGAGCAAGCCTTTTATTACCAAAAGACTTCTCCAACAAGGCAGTGTCTGGTTACCCAAGGAGAGTGGAATGGAGAACCGCTGACAGTGGTTAAAACTCCAAATTTGTTCAGTCTGATTGGGGAAGATGTGAGAAGAGAAGTGAAGAGCTGTGTGAGTCTTTGTCCTCCAGGACCAAATGTTCTGCTGCTGTTAGTGAAACCGTCTGAGTTCACTGAAGAGAACAGACAAACACTGAAGATCATCCTCAGTCTGTTTGGTCAAGATGCTCTAAAATACTCAGTGGTCATCCAGACACATGAAGACGGTCAACCAGACGACTCTTTTAGACGACTACTCAGAGACTGTGGAGGACGACTCTACAGCATGTCTGAAGATAACCATCAGCTGTTAATGGAGAGCATTCAAGAAATAACACAAAGAAGGACCAAACCACTTCTGTATGAATCTGAAAAGATGAAACCAGCTCTAAACCTGGTCCTGTGTGGGAGCAGAGGATCAGGGAAGACTTCAGCAGCAGAGGCCATTTTAGGTCAGACAGGTCTTCATTCAGCCTCCAGCTCATCAGAGTGTGTTCAACATCAGGGAGAGGTGTGTGGACGTTGGGTTTCTCTGGTGGAGCTTCCTGCTCTGTGTGGAAAACCTCTGGAGACAGTGATGGAGGAATCACTCTGGTGTGTCTCCCTCTGTGATCCTGAGGGTGTCCATGCCTTCATCCTGGTCCTCCCTGTGGGTCCTCTCACTGATGAAGACAAGGGAGAGTTAGACACCATCCAGGACACCTTCAGCTCTCAAGTGAATGACTTCACCATGATCCTGTTCACTGTAGAGTCTGATCCTTCAGCTCCAGCTGTTTCTAAGTTCCTGAAGAAAAATAAAGCCATCCGGGATCTTGTTCAAAGTTGTGGAGGGAGATCTTATGTTCTCAACATCAAGGACCAGCAGCAGATCCCAGAGCTGTTGGATGCTGTGGAAAGGATGCGACCACTGAATGGACCACGCTCCTACACAACAGAAACATATGCCCAAAGAGAAGAGGTCCAAGAACTCAAAACCATCCCTACAACACATAGTGACCCCGAGGACCTGGAACCAATCCGCTGTAAGTATATTATTTCACCGTTGTTCAACTCTGTGTCAAAGACAACACCAAAAACTGTTTTTACAGAGTGTAACAATTTAAATTAACTTGAAGTTTTCTTTGATTTCAGGTGATGAAGTGAAGCAGAGCTCAGAGCGTCTCAGGATTGTTCTGATCGGGAAGACTGGCAGCGGGAAGAGCTCTTCAGGAAACACCATTTTAGGTAGAAAGGAGTTTGAAGCTGAGGCTAGCCAAATGTCAATCACTAAATTATGTCAGAAAGCACACGGAGAGGTGGACGGTCGTCCTGTCTCTGTGGTTGACACTCCTGGTCTGTTTGACACAACTTTGTCTAATGAAGAGACTGATGAAGTAATAAGTAAATGCATCAGTCTCCTGGCTCCAGGACCACATGTCTTCCTACTTGTGTTGCAAATAGGCAGACTCACAGAAGAAGAGAGGGAGGCTTTAAAGGTGATCAGGGAAGGGTTTGGTATGAATGTAGAACATTATACCATCATTCTTTTTACAAGAGGAGATTCACTTGAACATGATGAGCTGTCCATTGAAGAATACATCAAAGAGAGATGTGGAGATTCTTTTAAGAAGCTCATCACTGAATGTGGAGACAGATACCACGTGTTTAACAACTTTGACAAACAAAACCATAAACAAGTCAGTGAACTGATGGCAAAGATTGACACCATGGTGGAAGAAAACGGAGGGGTTTGCTACACCAACAAGATACTGCAGGACGCAGACAACGCAATAAAAAAAGAAGTTCAGAAGATCCTGAAAGAGAAAGAGAGAAAGGAGAGGGAAATGCAGGAAAAGATGAGGGAACTTCAAAACCAACATGAAGAAGAGATCCGAGAGATGGAAAGCAGAATGAAACAACAGAGAGCAGAAACTGAACATGAGAGAGAAGTGAATGCAAGAGAAATCAAAAAACTTGAGGAAAAAATGCACACGATCAGAGAAATGCATGTCACAATGAATGATGAAAAAAACAGAAAAGAACTGAAGGAAAAAGGAAGAAAGACAGAGAAAAAACTGAAGAAACCGATGGATGAACTCAAAAGGACATATGAAGAGGAGGCTCTGAAGAAAGCTGAAGAATTCAGTGAGTTTGGAAAAAAGTACATCGCATACCATGAGCCACGGGCTACTGTTCAAAGAAAATGTGTCATCCTGTAACAAGTTTATCAAAAAGACAAAGTGCTATTTAATCTGAAGCAGAAACTCGTGGTAATGGAAAATTTGAGAACTCATATAATAGTGTTTAAGTTTCTTCTCATCATTTCACCTCTCGTCTGATGATCCAGAGCACACAGAGCTGCAGGAGCCTCATTAGTCGTCACAGCTGTAAATCAATCATTCTTTTAAATCAATAATCATATATATTTTTTTCAAATCAACAAATCATAACAAGCCTATCCACAGGCAACTCAGTATAACCAATGTGAAATTTTAATTACAACTATGCTTTTACTGGCACTCCGTTTTCTGTTTGTTCGTTTTTTTCTTTGTATGTGAATGCATTTACACATTACTGGAATTCAGAACAAATGTGTATACACTGTAGCTTATATCTGTAATTTCCTTTTCTGTGGAAATTAAATCATTCACACCAAACTGCAAGTTGCAGTTGGTTATCTTTAACTGCACTCATAGCTACTGTGCTAGAGCTGTGTGTTAAAGAAGATTGGTTAGCGTTAGAGTAGTTATCATGTTGAGAAATGGCATTTACTTTTTGTAAATAAAACATTAATGATTCAATACATGTTAACATTGATATCTATTGCCTTTAAAATATGATCACACTAATGTAACAGCTATAAAAATGAAATAAAAGAACTTTGTCTAATGTTTCTTATCACTTTGAACACCTCTATGAAACACAGACAGAAGATACAATACACTATGCACTGATAATTTCCTTCCCGAGGGATAAGAAATAGCTGGAAGCTTAAGAACTTAAAGAACTTATTGTGAAAATAGTAAAGTACAGTTTAACAGTTAGTGTTTGCAGGGGGATTGGACCACATTATAAGGATGAAAAAGATGTTAGACTGCAAGACTGAAGTCATGATATAAGAAGAAAGAAGAACAACGTAGTTTTGGAAGAAAAAAGTTTAAAAATAGAAAAAGTTCAGAATTTACAAGAAAAAGTCTTTAGCTAACAAAAACTATATGTTAATAAATCAAGAAGTAATACAAGGAAAACAAAAGTCATAAATTGTATAAAACTAGGTCTGGGAGAAAGAAGATGTAAATAAACATGAAGTCAACTCTATGAGAAGGGGAAAAACATTTACTTTAAATATGAGAATATTAAACGTTGGCACATCAATAAAATAGAATAGAACAGAAAAATGTAAACAAAATGTATGAAATGTATACACATTAGTCAATTTAAACTTTTAATTTTAGACAAATATATAAATAGTACAATAAAACACATAAAACACTGTTTACCTTTAGACTGTAGTGCAGCACCTCTTCCAAGCATCCCTTCATTCTTCTCCTTAGTTAGCTCCTACTTTCTGCAAGATATTCCCACACACTGTCAGTAACAAACAATAAATCCTTAAAAACATTTGTTTTTTTTTGTTCCTTTCCCTTTTCTGACTTACTTTCTTCGCCGTTTTGTCCCCCTGGCCCTCTTCATCCAGTTTAACCTCATTAAATCCGTCTCTTTCCCCTTTGTTTTGATGTATTCTGGTCACTTTGAGCCTGACCCTTACAGGGAAAGTGGCTTGACCTCTGACACTTCGTGGAAGAGTCCACCTGAAGAGTAAGGAGCGGGGGTGTGAAGATGATGTGTCCGTCTACGTAACAGGTGGCCCCTTACCGTTTTTGGGATTATTTTACCTTCAGTAGGATGGAAGCGGTAGCTGTCAGTAGATCACGTTGTTTAGAATGTTGCCTATATTCTTTTTTATTTTTCAAAATGTTTTTTTTTCAACTGACACCCCCTCCCCTCTTATCTTTGGAGGGTTTGCGACCAACTACATGGACCGGTCCATTTAAAATCTGTCAATTTGCCGACCGTTTGCAGCCGAACTGCCAACTAACTCATCACAATCTTTCTATTTATAACAGAAAATGAGTTTTAAGGTAATTTACTTGATAATAACGCTAGAAAAGATGAAAATAAACTCTGGAGTGACCGTTACTTCGCAAAGTTATTTCTTGCGACGGCAGAGTTCAACTGAAGAGACCGTGAATCATCAAAATCAAGCTAGTAACGGTGAGTCAAAGTGTGTAATATTCGTCTTCAGAAGTTACTCTTCATCATTCTCATAATCACCGTATTGTATCTGCGTCTTTTAAAAGAGAAAATTTAAGGCTTTTGAAGCTTAACCATCATACCTTTATTTTCCATGTCACAATTTCTGCTTTTTGTTCGTTATTTTATATTTAGAAAGATCGAGAAAATTGACTGGGAAACGGTTGAGGCCACCAGCTACACAATTGGGGGTGACTGACTCAAGTTTGCAGGGGCTCCACAAGATGGCGCCAGCGATTCAACGATGGAGATATGAACCAGACCACTGAGGTGATGTAAACAGCTTCTTATGACATTAAGAATAGAAAAAGTAGAGTATACTCAACAGTGAAATAAATATCATAAATCAAACACCAGAAAAAGCATTGATGGCAACTTTTAGTGGACTGCACTTTTTTTTTTTAACGAAATATTATTAGATATTAAATACTAACACCCTAAAATTCTCTGAACATCACAATAATTTTTCTGTTCAAGATTTGGCTGAAGTGAAATATCTTACTCCTAAATTTTTCTCACAGAAATTCTGTAACACGTCTCCATAATTTATTCATATATTTCATACCAGTTAGATGAAGCAAGAATTTCAGAGGTATATTATTCAGTCTTTGATGAATTGTAGACAAATAGAACAGTGAGGTCTCTGTAAGCATTATACTACACAAAGATCAACAAGGAATTGATTTCAAAGAGGGTTAAAAGTAAAATCTCTTTTTTATTATATACATTTGTTACTTCACTAGTGCTTTAACTATTAGAAGATTTTATAAAAACACTCTAAATGATCCGTGGACATTATCATTTACTAAATAGATTATTGAGCTGTTGAAAGAAGGATTTGCAGAGGTATTACATTAAGATTAAATCAGACAAATACAGGTCACTTTTGAATAAATTTGCCAATTTCTGATGTGTTATAATGCTTCACTCCCTGGGTATAAACAAGCACAGATGTCATTTCATAGTTTTGTAGTGTTTTGATCACTTTGATCTGTTGACATGATTAAATTTGTCGCATCAAAACATCCCTACTTTGGAGATTAAAAGACATTTTTCTGGACCAGAGCGCACAGATGACAAGCGTTTGCAGAGGGAGTTGTGCTGAGGAGAGGTAAACTTCTGTGGTGAGGTGTTTCATTAATTCTTTTTTATGTGTACAGCTAGGTCATTCTTCTTCTGATTGTTGGCTACAGCAGTGCTCTTCAGGAAGTGTGATCTTTTTTTTTTACTGTTAATGTAGGGGTCGGGTCACTGTAGCTTGAGAAATGTTGATGTCAGCCAGGATAAAAGGGAATTTAGTGTCACAGAAAGGAAAAAGGATTAAAATTGACGAGTTAAACATGATGATTAAAAGTAATATACATGATACCATGTAACTTTTTGTTTCAAAATGTCTGTAATATTCAATAAATGTGGTGTCATCAGAGGGCGCTGTGTCTATTCGAAAACATGGTTTCTCTGTTGAATGTAGTTGAAGTTTCTTAGAGTCAACAGATTACTACTTTTCTTCTCAGTGTAGATTAACACTGTACTTATAGCTCTTTTTCCTCATTTCATAGTTAATGTTTTTAGTACCTTTAGGTGGTGATTATTTTTGGTGCTTTTTCTATAGACTTCGTTTTAAATTTAAAGCACTAAAATTTTCGACGTGTTTGCACTTTTTCTGGATATACCTGTAAATTACTGATCTTTAAAGCTCCACTATATTTCATGCCTTTAATGCAGCTAACCTTTAAGCTTTCTGATGATATTTTATCTAAAGGAATACTGACACCTGTGTCCTGACTGACACCTCAAAGAAACACTCACAGTGCCATAGTTGGAACTTGAGATGAGTTTAGCCTCTGAAAAACAAATCATCTCAATGGCCAACCACATGCAGGGTGCTGGTCCTAAGGGTTAGAGGGATAACTCATGACCACAAACAGGTGAGTACAACTAATTTTCCTGATGGGTAAGTACAGTTAATTTTCCTTTGCAGAAAGGCAATCTTACTTAGTATCCTGCCATCTACAATAGCAACACAAGTATTATTTTAAACAAACTTGTCTTAACTAAATCAGTACAAGTCTGTTCATCAGTGTGCTTTGGACTGAAATGTGATGAAGTGTGTATTTCCTACTGCTGGTAAAGAATCATTGTCTGGCACACCTGATGAAAAGAGTTTCAGCGTAATTGCTTCAATGTGTAGATTATTTAGCCAACAAGATACAAAAAGTCTCAGGGCTCACATTTCCAGTTATAATAAACGTAACAAACGTACTGAAAAGGAAACAAAAACACAATGTTAATTAATTTTACACAATAGATATCTGCAAATCATTGACCAGACATGGTTAGTTAAACAGCCTAGCCATGAATTAACTGTTGTTTTATCACCCACCATATTTTACACGTGATGATTTGAGAAACATTCCACAACAACTGGATTTCCATTTTCAAACTTGAGCCATGGATGTCATTTTTCATTTTCACTTTTACTGTAAATTATATTGCAGCAAGTAATTCTTCAGGTGAGTAACCTTTCACTAGAGCTGGTGCAGAAACTGCTGGAAAATACCCAAACTTTATATTATAATATGGCTTCACTAATTCAGAATTTGTTATAGCTGCTATTGTATATTGTTAGTGTGAGATTAATATTAAACTGCAACATGTCGTAGGCCATCTGTCCTGTACCTATTATGACAAATAAGTCACACAGTTTCAACAGAAAGTAAGCAGAAGAGAAATTACTGTATAATAATAAATAATAATACATTGATTTTGTGTAATGGTTTTCAGAGTACTCAAAGACACTTTACAGAATGCAAAACAAACATAAATCACATTAAAAACAGAACTCAATAATACAATGATTTGTTCAAAACACAATGATTTGTGTAGTATGCCATTTCAAATGTCCGCAGAGGTATTGTGGCTTAAGTGTAAATAAAGAGCAGTGTTAAGTATGGGACACAACAGAAATTATTAACAATTTCTAGTTACCTTTGATTTGACTTATCCCTGGCTGACATATTCTCTGCTTAATTGGCCTCAAGGGGGTGGGAGCTTGTTAGATACTTTGTGAGGTCAGGTTTGGCAAATTCAGCAAGGTCAATTAAGCCATGATACTGATGTTATTTAAATTTGTGTCATAGAAAAATATTGGAGGCTCAATGGGTGTGTCTCAAAGCGATAAACCTCAGTCCCCTCTTTCCTCTCTCCTCTCTCCCCCATGGCACCAAAAATACTTTCTGAGCCGCCATATTAAAAGATGTCTCAATCATTGATTGCGCTTGGAGAGAGGAGAGGGGAGGCTGATCAAAGGAGCAATAAGCGAGGAGACACAAGAACAGGCTTCACAGAAGTCTTTCCACTGTCGGACACGCCCCCATGTGGAATATCACTCAGTAATTGAATGCTGCAGAAACTCTGACTGATACAGTACATAAACAAAGTTGAAAACAGCCACTGAGGATCGTTCTAAACCAGGTCATAAACCTGAGATTAAAAAAGTGTTTGATGTGACTTTGAAGAATAAAATACCTAAAACATCAGTCATAAAAGCAATATTAAAGAGGACTAAATTTTTTTAGGACTAGGTGAAACAATCCCTTGGTCAGTTCGGACAGTTTACCTGAAAATTGAGTGGGGAGAATCAGCAGTGGGAACTGTGATGCCATGTGTGGGATTGGGCTGTGAGCTGGGGGCTTTGAACCCCCCCTCCCAACTATAGGGCTGAGTACCATTCACATTTGAAACAATACGGCACAGATGGACGGAATCTGGCAAATGGTACTGGTACTCAACTGTACCAATTTTAGGTACTTTTTCGTGTTTGCGTGGTAAAAAAAATACCACTTTGTTTAATAATAAAATGATTTTTTTTTAAATTTAACATATTTGTTGTTTTTTTTTTAATGTATAACAGTATTAATGGATAACCTTGTAATGCTGTGTTCATGTCCAGCATGGAGAATTGCCCACTCTTCCATTCCCTCAAAGTCACAACGATGCATTAAGGTACTAGCCTGTTCAGCTGCCACTAAGAGAGCTTTCACGACTTGGCGTTGACCTGACCCCTTCCAGCCTTGCTGCACAGCTTCAGCTGCCAGCTCGACATACCTTAGGCTCTTGCGTCTGTAGTCCTCCTCCATTAACTGCCAGTTGTTTATAAGGACTCTCAATTCTTGTAGTGGATCTCAAGGTAGTGTTAACTAAAAATTAACTAAGCTTAGGTGATATAAAAATGATATCACAACCTGCCCCCCTCTGCTGAAATCAAAGGTCATCTCAGACGAGTCCATTTTCTCTGAGATGTTCGTTCCTGGAAAGATGATCTTTTTTGGTGAGTAAATACAACTGTTAAAAGAAATTCAAACCAAAATGATTTGGTAAACAGTTGTGCGTGCCATAGTAAATACTATGTAGTTGGATTAATGAATGGGAGGTAATTATTTCTAATCTTTGAGTGTGTCAGTGTTAACACGTATTGAGCGTATAGAGTTAGGGTCAATGACAATTTCAATAAGAATACCTGTAAGTAATTATTACAGTTATTATTTTCACTCAGATGATAAACACATTTTCTTTCAGGACCACACTTCAGAAATCTGCAGAAGGATACTAACAGCTCGGGACAGCAGAAACATCTACCTCAGGTAAATACTGGCATCAAGATTAAATGTTTTAGTTTTCAATTCTGGTAGGGTTATGATCTAAGTACTTAATAAAGCAATAATGTCTTAAGTATGCTAAAAACCAAAACGGTCTTACTGCGTTAGTAAAAAAAACGATATACTTATAAGTACTCTCAACTTAAGTCTAAAGTTCAGAATTAAGAGAATACTAGTTACATATTAACTTTATAGCACCACTATCAGGGCAATGAATATCAACATAGCTATCATTAAACATTTTTATTCAGGGACAAATATTCGGCCATTTGAAGAAAAAGCTCAATAGTAATTCAGTATAACAGATATATGGTTGAATGGTTCTGAATGGAATTGGTTTTCTTCCTTGTGACACAATGAGCCCACTGACAAGGGGGAAAAACGTGACTTTTCCTCACCTGTTGATGGTCTTAAAAACTTAAAATGAAAACTGAATCAAATTAACACAACCATTGACAGTATTTTGCGTCTTCCTCGTTATCCTCAACTAATCATTCACATAAATGACAACACAGCCTTTAGTGGCATCTGGAACCCCTCACAGCATTTCCACCTTCAACTACAAACACTATATCTACCAGTTGTACCGTATGGCTTGCTTTGATGATCTAATTGATGTTAACAAGGGGGAAATCACCCTGTACCCATCAGTTCTATGCTCTGGGACAAGATTGTTAAAGTTAAAAGTAGGTCTACAAAAACAATTTTGATAATCAGTGAATTTGACAATAGTTTTTTTCAATTTAACGATGAATCTGACTCAAAACATCTATTTTTTCTATTTCTTTTGTTCAGAACTAGTATTTTTCACAAGTACAGTGACAATTATTGTGAAAAAAGGACCAATGACAGGCTATTTAAGGCTGGCTCTTATGTTTGGGATGCAATCCGTTAAAACAGTCGTTAAATTAAGTGGACATAACCTGTTTGTCAAGTACTCACTCAGTGTTTGTTGTTCTTTTGAGAGAGAAAATAAGAAAACTGTATGATTACACAAAATGACAGAGTAAACAATTGTCTTTTTAAAAATAAACCATGATTAATATTTAATAAAAAGGTCAATAACAAAAAGAAAATTTACAGAAATGTTCATCAAATATAACAGATAAACTTGATGAGTGGTTGAAAGAATCCTGAACCTGAAAAACTGGGTGTAACTACATCACTGAAATATTATCCCATTACTCTTAAAATAACCAGTATTTAAATAATCCTAAACTACCTTTACTTTGCTTCTTAACTTCCTTAATTTAATGAGATCACTCATCAACCTGTCTAAATGCATCATTCTGTCTCAGTCATACTTGTGTATAGTCAGTGTCATCAGCCAGACCTTCTTTGAGAGTTAAAAATCAAAACTAGTTCTCATGGATTGAATTGCATGCTTGCTGCTGTCATGTTAAGTTAAAGGAAGTAAAAGTTATTTAAATATAAATAAAAACTATATAAACGTTTTTTAAATGGTAGATCCTGAGTTTTCCCTAATGCCAGTAAATGTGCTTGACTGATAACAGTGTTACATGAGAGGCTGTTAGCTTGTCAGTCATCCCTAATACCTATGACAGGGATCTGTTGGAGATTGTGTGTTAGTGTGTGTGTGAGCCTGAGAGAGAAACAGTATGATTAAGAGAGTTTTTGAACTGCTCTACTACAGACAACACTCATGTTGTGATGTTGCAGGTTTCCAAACCACTTACTACCTGCTATGTATGAATGTACTCTGTATGTACTACACACTGCCTAGTGATTCTAAATGTATCAGTATAGCTGTTCTGTTGGGTGTATTCTGTTGTGTACTATGCTTGTTTTCAGTTTTGGAAAGCAGAAATACAGCTGATGGAAAAAAAACATGTCTATATAATCTATAAATGGTTTGAAAAAAATATAAGAAATGGTTTATTTTGACTTAAATGAATTTAGTAGAAGTGAAGAGTTACATATGAGATGGTATCACCTCTGTAATATCTAGAAGTGACTCCTTTAACATCTCTACACTTGTCTAACATTAGTCTTTTGGTATTATTTTAATGCTAAGTCATTCAAGTAGGTGACAGCCAATTAAGATACACGACAACACGACAACAGCAATGCACCTAAAACTGAGTGCCACCCACTATGAATAAAACAAACCAGCATTCGCACAGTGCATTGTGCTAGACTAGCCCGTTGTACACTGAGAAATTTTCCTGAATCAGTTGGACATTTGGGAATCTTTATCATACTGCAGATTAAGCTGTTTTTCCAGGAACTACATACTAAACAAAGACTAAATCAGTGTAGATGGTGATTTTGGAAAACAGCCTTGGTCTCATGTACTGCTTATACTTGTCAAACAGGATGACCAGTAAACAATAGGACAAGACAAGTTCTTAGAGACATACCAAACATTTCCAAACATTAAAATGGAATATATTTAGAATTTTTAGTGACTTACCTCACTACTTAAGCACCTCTCCTCTTTAGATGTCTCATTCCTGTGTTCCTGCACTGCGCCATGTATAGTTCACAGTGCAAACTTTGCTTTTAACACACTTTCCTGCTTAATCTGATGTAAAATGCCACCAAACTGCCTTCTCTGCCACACTTTTTGTTTTACTTATTATTACTTTGTGTTTTTAATTGTTTCACTTTAAATTCTTTACTGTATTTCAATACTGCTGGTGTAAAGAGCTGTTAAACTGCCTTTAATATTTCACAACAGTGACAGTAAAAATCTGGTTTATTCAATTCATATCACCCTTGTGTTTTTGCTTATGAAAACATCTTTTTCACACTCTCTAACACTTTTTTTTTCAGTTGAATCAGTCTCTGATGTTTACAGCAGAGTGACGTCATGGCGACTGCAGCAGCAGGTGAGTTTGGTTAACTGACAAGAACAGGGGCCTGTACTATGAAGCTGGATTAAGTCATCCAGGATAACTCTGCGACAACTTGCTGAACTTCACCGGATCTCCGTTATCCAGATCTGCTGTACTACAAAGCTCGTTATCAATTCGATAAGTGAATCTGGCTGGGATCTGTGCGCGCACACATGAAATGGGCGTGGTTAGCGGCCCTAGAGCATTGTCAATGGACAATGGAAAAGAGAGCAGCCTAATTTACGGCGCAGGAGCAGCAAATAATCCTGCAAAAATAAGAGTACCGCAATATAATCCAGGCCAGGAGCAACACAACTGCGGCTGGGAGAAGCCGGAGGGATTGCTGGCAAAAAATTGCTGACTCTGTGAATGCGTAAATTTCCATAATGCTGATATTAATAGATCTATCTCATCATGTGACGGTGCAGTTAGGACCTTATTCATTCATGTTGTCAGTCAGTGTGTGTGTGATCAGCATCATATCCGACCTCATAATTAGAAAGAGTCCACTTTCCTACAAATCCCAAGGAAAACGCTCATTATAGGCAGTTTGTGTTGCAGATGCAATAGCAATGGGGGAAAAAGGACGTGGGAGCAAATAAAAAATAAATATAAAAACATCCTTCAAAGTGGTCAATATGAAAGATTCCATTTGCACACATTTCTACTTTTCCCTGACAATATCTCAGTTATGATGATCAGTAAGATATTGTTTGTTCACAGCCCACAAGAAAAAATGTTGGGCCAAAAAGACAGGGGGCGGTCCCGCACCGGAGGACTTCACTCCAGCTGAGCAAATTGGTGACCGAGCAGTCTTATATGCCCGCCCGAGAGAACCGATTGGTCAGCGGGCGGTCTGTCACACCCTGTGAGCTCTTATCCTGGAACTAAACCTACTCCGGACCAGGTTTGGCGTTCAGCATCAGTTACTGGGGCAACGTGTCTGGATAAAAAGAGATCCACATTCGTAGTACGGAAAACCCAAAACTTATACTGGAAGTTATCTCGCTAAGAGCTAATCCAGCTTCGTAGTACAGGCCCCAGGTAACATTCTTCCCTCTGTTTATATATTATACATACAACAGAAAGAATAGCTTCTTACTGACTCGTTCAAACAGGACAGACACAGAAAACAGCATTTTTATCATGACCTGAAAATTTCGGCTCTCCAAGTTGCATAGTATGATATATGGCATGTAGAGGTAAAAATATCAATACACGGGTATCTGATGTAAGTTGGTTTCTTTACTGTTAACTGTAAACAGTCTGTTTATCTGTGATAACACTGATCTGTATTCTTCCAATTACAGATGATCAGTTTCCTGTGAGGCGCAGAAACAGCATGGAAAGGTTGCCACCTTACTGTGAGTCTAACATAAATTCAACTTCATCAGGGAACCTGTGATTAAGATATCTATGAAAAACATGTTAGAGTGGATTATGAAAAGTCCATAGATTTGAAAATAAATGGAGTCATAAATAAAAAAATAAAAGTTAATCTTTGTCAAATCCTCATATTTCCCAGTGTCTGAGCTGAGGGTTGTTCTGCTGGGAAACAGCTGGTCTGAGAGGAGTTCAGTGGGAAACTTTATACTGAGACAGACTGAGTTCAACACTGAGGAAGAACCAGACAGATGTTTAAGGGTCAGAGGACGGATAAAGGAGAAATATGTGGTTCTCATCAACACTCCAGATCTGCTGAGCCCAAACATTTCTGAAGGAAAACTGACAGAACATGTGACAGACTGTGTGAGATTCTCTGGTCCTGGACCTCATGTGTTCCTGCTGGTCCTACAGTCTGAAGACTTCAGTCAGGAACAAAAACTGAGACTCTGCAGAGTCCTTAGACGCTTTAGTGATCAATCATTAGATCATTCACTGATACTGATATCATCATCCAGGAAACACAGCTCAAGTATCTCTAAAAGGTATGTACCCATCAATACCATGATCAAAGAGTGTAGGGACCGATATGTGGAGAAGACAAACCTTGAACTTTCAGAGCTGATGACACATTTGATTCAAGTGGTGAAGGAGCATGATGGAAAGCATGTCAGCTGTCATCTTTTCATGGATCCTACTGCTGAAAAACAAATCACACAACAGGAGAAAACAAGGCCTGATATCCTACATGCTGTTACTTCTGCTGGTAAGAGAAAGATCTGTTTCAATAAAAGTGTTTTAACTGTTCCTACACAAATTGATATTGATGAATATTACATGAGGCTGAACATTAATGTGTCCCTTTTTACAGGTCTGCATGTCAGTTATGATAAAGTGACACCTTCTACCCCAGGAGAAAGTAAGTAAACTATTAAAAAAACGTGTTATTGTCTCTGAGTGTCGTCTTAACATGATGAGAGTGAAAGAGAGCTGACTGACAGGACATCAGCATGACTGACATCAAGTTGGAGGGAGTTTGTGAATCTACTGACACTGACACTGAATCCCCTTTTCTCAGGTTCACCTCTTGTTGTAGATGCATAAAGTTTAAATAAAATATGGAAAAGAAATAAGTTGAGCTCAAGTAAAAGTCATAATGCAGTACATATTAGAAATAAAACATATTGAGGTTTGTGTAAAGACTGTGAATATAACAGCAACAGTGTTACAGAGAAGTAATGTGGATTCTGTCTTTTTCATCTTTGTGATGAGCTGAAAAAAATAACCTGAACCATTGTTACATTCAAAAAATGTAGTTGACATGTAGAGTTTTAATTAAAATATCAAGATGCCCTCAGTAAATGCCATCCACTACGTTATTCTTGCAGAATGAGAGAGACAGGTTAAAGGTGTCAAACTTAATAAACAAAACAATGACTCTTCACTCAAAGATGACCATTTAAATCAGGTAGCTAGCTGTACAGATTAAATTTTCTCTGATATGTGACTTGATGTCTCTCCATTTGTGTTACAGTCAGAATTCTGCTGCTTGGGAAAAATGATGACAAAATAAAGTTCAGTGAAGTCATCACTCACAAAGAACAACATTGGCCACATCATTTACCAAAGCCTTTTGCAGCCAAACAGATGTTGGAGACTGGAGAGTGGAGAGGAAAGCCTCTAAAAGTGGTAAAAACTCCAAATGTTTTCAGTCTGTCTGTGGAGAAGCTCAGAGGAGAGATGAAGAACGCTGTGAGTCTTTGTCCTCCAGGACCAAATGTTCTGCTGCTGTTAGTGAAACCGTCTGAGTTCACTGAAGAGAACAGACAAACACTGAAGATCATCCTCAGTCTGTTTGGTCAAGATGCTTTCAAACACTCAGTGGTCGTCAGCTCACATGAAGACGGTCAACCAGAAGACTCTTTTAGACGACTACTCAAAGACTGTGGAGGACGACTCTACAGCATGTCTGAAGATAACCACAGTTCTCTAATGACACAGATTGAAAGTCTTGTTGATGAGAACAGAGGAGCCTTCCTCACCCTCACTGAGGAGTTAATCCCTCTGAAGTCTGAACACATGAAACCAGCTCTAAACCTGGTCCTGTGTGGGAGCAGAGGATCAGGGAAGACTTCAGCAGCAGAGGCCATTTTAGGTCAGACAGGTCTTCATTCAGCCTCCAGCTCATCAGAGTGTGTTCAACATCAGGGAGAGGTGTGTGGACGTTGGGTTTCTCTGGTGGAGCTTCCTGCTCTGTGTGGAAAACCTCTGAAGACAGTGATGGAGGAATCACTCAGGTGTGTCTCCCTCTGTGATCCTGAGGGTGTCCATGCCTTCATCCTGGTCCTCCCTTTGGATCCTCTCACTGATGAAGACAAGGGAGAGTTAAAGATCATCCAGGAAACCTTCAGCTCTCAAGTCAATGACTTCACCATGATCCTGTTCACTGTAGAGTCAGATCCTTCGGCTCCAGCTGATGTTAACTTTGTAGAGAAAGACCAGGACATTCAGAGACTCATTCAGAGCTGTGGAGGGAGACATTTAGTTCTCAACATCAAAGATCAGCAGCAGATCCCAGAGCTGATGGACATGGTGGGGAAGATGCAAAAATATGAAGACAAACCAAGAAGCTTTACTACGGAAATGTACGCACATGCCCAGATGGAAAAGATCATACTACATGCTAAGCTTGAAGATCAGATAATTTGTAAGTACAACAAGTGTGAGCTTGTAAAAATGAATGAGATGAGCTACATTGATTTAATTCGTATGTCAAAAAACATGTCTGAGGTAATGCATCTAGTGTTTTAACAGCAGCCATTTAAAGTAATGCTCTACTATTTTGTTTCTTAGGTGATGATGTGAAGCAGAGCTCAGAGCGTTTCAGGATTGTGCTGATCGGGAAGACTGGCAGTGGGAAGAGCTCTTCAGCAAACACCATCCTGGGACGAGAGGAGTTTAAAGCAGAACCAAGCCAAAGATCCGTTACCAAACACTGTCGGAAAGCTTACAGTGAAGTAGACGGTCGTCCTATCACTGTGGTTGATACTCCCGGTCTGTTTGACACAACTATGTCCCATGAAGAGGTCTATGAGGAGATGATAAATAGCATCAATCTTCTGGCTCCAGGACCACATGTCTTCTTGATGGTGTTAAAAATTGGCAGATTCACAAAGGAGGCGAAAAAGACATCGAAATTGATCAAGAAAGGCTTTGGAAAGGAAGCTGAAAAGTTCACCATCATCCTTTTAACTGGAGGAGATTCATTAAAGCATAACAATGTATCCATTGAAGACTACATTGAAAATCAGTGTGATGAGTCCTTCAAGAAACTGATCTCTGACTGTGGAGGAAGATACCACGTGTTTGATAACCATGATGAACAAAACAGAACCCAGGTCAGTGAGCTGATAGCAAAGATCGACACAATGGTGAAGACAAATGGAGGCAGCTGCTTCACCAATGAGACACTGCAAGAAGCTGAAACTGCAATAAAGAAAGAAATGGAGAGACTGCTGATGGAGAAGGAAGAGGAGATGAGGAAGGAGAGGGAGGAACTTCAGAGAAAACGTGAGGAAGAAATGAAAGAAATGGAGGAAAGAATAAAAAAACAAGAAGAAGACATGAAAAAAGAGAGAGAAAAGAGAGAAAGAGAGCTTGAGGAAAAGGAAGCAAAAATAAAGAAGGAGCGAGAGAGCAGGCTAAAAGAACAGCAATTAAGAGAAGAAGAAGACAGGAAGAGAAGAGAACAAGAAGAACTTCAACGACTGGAGTGGGAACAGAAACTTAAAGTTTTGGAGAGAAAGATCAGCTTGGAGTCCGATAGAAACAAAACCACTGACAGACAGCTGAATGAGAGCAGAGTAATGATGGAAGAAGAAAGAGAGAGCTTAGAGAAAAAGCAAAGAGAATGGTGGGAAAAAAGAAAACGAGAAGAGGAACAGAGGAGACTGAAGGAACAAATAGAATTTAAGAAGCTTCAAGAAGAGTTTGAACTGGAAAGAGAAAACTATGAAAAGATGAGAAAGGAAGAGGTTCTGAAAAGACAAGAAGAAACAGAGAAGATGAATAGTCAACAGAGAGAAGAAATTGAAATGGAGAGAAAACAGAAAGAAAAAGAGTTAAAAGAAATGGAGGAAACAATAATGAAAGAGCGTGAGGTCAGACTGAAAGAACAACAGATGAGAGAAGAAGAAGACAGGAAGAGAAAAGAACAGGAAGAAGTTCAACGACTGGAGTGGAAACAAAAGCTCACAGCTTTGGAGGAAAAGATAGAATCAGAGTCAAAGAAAAAAGAAACAAGTGAAAGAAAGCTGAAAGAGACCAAAGAGAAACTAAAAAAAGAAAGGGACAACTTGGAGAACAAACAGAGGGAATGGTGGGAGGAACGTTTTAGAGAATATGAACATACACGATCTGAGGAACAAACAAAACTGAAAAAGCTGCAGGAGGAATATGAATCAGAAAAAGAAAACGACAAAAAGAAGAGAGAAGAAGAGGATCAAATTAGAAAGCAACGAGAAGAAAAAGAGAAAAAAGTCATGGAGGAGAAGTTTGAGACAGAATTGGAGAATCTGAAGAAAGCACATGAAGAAGAAGCCAGAAAGAAAGCTGAAGAGTTCAATGAATTCAAAGAGCAATACAAAAAGGAATCAGCAGCACAGATGGACGAGTATGAGAAACAGATCAAAGACAAAGACAAGAGATTTGACTTTTTGAAGGCGCTATCAGCCCACAATGAAGAAAAACTGAAGAAGAAAAATCGTGCTCTGCTGTATGACACAGTACGATATGTCACCAAGGGGACTCAAAACATGCCCAAAATCAACAAATTACTGAAAAAACACAAAAAAGAAATAAAGAAGGAGGAAACCGAAGATGGAAGAGAGAAACTGAAGGAAACTCATGAAAAAGAAATAACTGATCTGCTAGAAGAGCTCATGGAGGATGTGGACACATCATGGTGTACAATTTTGTAAGATTTTATATATGTAAAAATAATGACAGCAGGCAAGGACTGGCTTTCTTTCTCGACCTTTATTTAGATTCAAGGGCAGAAATGTGAAGAGTTAGTGGCTTTTTTACTCTTGATATTTTGCAGAGGATTGAACAGAGATATGAACCACAGCCAGATCATTAGCAATCAGCTATTACATGTCAAAGGCCTTGTGCACATGTAGTTGGGTTTTTTGAAAAACAAATGTCAATCTCTCTCTCTCTCTCTCTCTCTTTCTCCCCCCCCCCTCCCATTAGTTTTTAAAAATACTTTTTCTCCACACGCACCAGGCAAATCTGTCAATAAGTGGGACTCAAAGAATGTAAACCCCATATTTTTTAGTGTTGAAACCTGTGCTACCCAATCAGAATGAACCCCCATCATTCAGGTGTTACATTTGAAAACCAAAAGCTCCGTTTTCATACATGAAACCAGCGGTTTCAGAAAACATTGTTTCTAGAGCTGTCAAACTGTGGTTTTATGTTGTTGACAGGCCTAAATGTATAAACATATATGAAGTTTCCCAGATACCCGGCTATGTGTGGACATGGCCCAAATCAGTGAAAATATAACAGAATGCAGAATTCGACATAATCTTAACCTGTAATCATTGTAATGTGGAGGAGCTCAAACCACAGTTTATAAAACAGTGAAATTCAATCTGATTGTTGTGTTAGTTGACAAACTGATGATCTTTGGTGTTTTAATCAGTGTTTCACTGACTCACTGAGTCTCCTGACCTGCTGTCTGGGAAGGTTGCTCTTTTTGTTCCAACTTTAGAAAAATGTTATTGCACTCACTGAGAATGATAATAACCAAAAAAAAAAAAAACAGTTCATATTGATGTTCAATTGTTTACTTTTTGATCGATCCTTGGTTTTTGCATCTGTGATTGGAAAACATAAATAAAATGTGTCCTTTTGGCTCTGAGTGCCCTGATTTCAATGTTAAGTAACTGATAAGTAGATAAACGTTAACAGAGCTCACAGATTATTCTACACATTTTTATTTACCTCTATTGATCAGTATGTAATCAGTTACTCTGGATACTGGGAAATAGTTTTGGTATTATTAAATAGAAAATTAATTAAAGAGTGGTTTACATTACAATAGAATATAACTTTAATATATAAATTTGATTAGACCAAATGCTTTAAACCAGCTCTTTCTGTTGTAACATGTTCATCCTGAAATGCTCTGCGTGATTAACTCCAGTGTCACACAGAAACTGCTCACCTCAGGGCTTCATGACCAATAACAACATTGCATACTTGTTCCTGTTCTTGTGACTACCACATGCTAATTTTCCATCATCTCGGTGGATAACTCATTTTTGTTAAATTGCTCCCGACTTCCTGTGTTTGCAGGACTGAGCCCAGCAGAGGGAGCTCCGACAGACATCTGATTTAGTTTAAATTGACTTCTGCTCATTTCAGGGACCATTACACAGTTTGAATAATGATTAAAAAAAGCTATATCAAGCACCCTGGTAATGTGATCTTTAAGTGGCTTGTACTCCAAGAGTACAAGTTTTCAAGACCCTTTTAGTGGTTCTCTGTTCCTTTATTATCCTGTTCAACAGTTACCTCTCTCTGCCCTGTCAGTTCACGTTTCATCACGCCGTTTTGTGTTTGATTAATGGCACATCATTTATGAATCCACCTGAGGGGCAGGTAGAGGTGAGATCGGTTGGTTCTATGACATCTGCCTGTCTCAGTGGGAAGTGTTTTGACTGTTTTGTGATTGTTTTACCTTTTGTAAGATAAATATTCAGAAATAAATTTAGAATCTTTCAGCAGGTCGTTTTTTTACATGTATTTTTTCAATCTCTCCCTACACACTGCAGTCTGTAGTCTTTGGCACAAAGTACATTTTCCAAAAGGCCACAGATCAGGCAAAGTCTGCCCTTTGATGTCCTCTTGAGTTTTGTAGTTGTAAAGCTCCACAAAATGTAAAATTCAAACTAACTGCTATTTATCTAACTGCATTCACTTAAACCTGGTTTCAGTCAGAGCAAAGTAAGTCATGGAAACAAACAAGCTCCCAGCCAAAGACCTGTGCTACTTCATTTAACACAAGATTATTGTGTTTTTTCAGTCTTTATATAAGTTATTGTGAACTTTTTAAAGCTTAGTTATCAGCTTGTTACAACCATTCCAGTACTTTAACTTGACCCCCCAGACACATCAACGTAGGATAGGACAGATAACAGGATACTGTCTACAAACAGAAAGGTGGCTGACTGAAGTTCGCAGGAACTCCATGAGATGGCGCCAGTGACACAGAGGTTGAGATGTAAACCAAACCACTGAGGTGATGTAAACAGCTTTTTATTACTTTAGAAACAGGATTAAGTAGTGTGTGGTGTACTGTAACAAAAACTTACTATTCTCATAAAAGTATGTCATGTATGCGTAACTTAAAATTCTGACCTGACTTATTTAACTGTTAGTCAGCTGTCACTGCAACAAAAACTGTCTTGGTTCAATGAGTTTTGGTCACAGTATGGATGTGGCTGCAGAGAAAAACAAACTTTATGTAACCTTTAGCATAACAGTGCTTCACTTTTCTGACAGCAGGGGGCACCAGAGAGTTTTTATTTGTCACACACACAAAGGTATGTTACCGGTGGTCAAAAATATGAGGAAATGCTACGTCAGTACATTTGATGTTTCAAAGCTGCAGAGTCAGAGCAGGTTGTCTTTAAACCTCACAGTTACACCCCATCATGTAAAGTTTAAAACATTGTGTTTCTCTTTTCAGACTTCATTTGACTGCTAGACTTTTTACCCTTTTCAGCTCATCCTGTGGCTGGGATTCATTATTTTTGTCAGTTTCACTTTACTGCTGATGCTGCCGCAGCAAGAAAATCCCCAGGTGAGTCAACTTGACCTAAAGTAGATACAGAAAAATAACTAAATGTTAAAAGTAATGGTAGAGTGCTTGCTTGATTGATAGATAAGTGGGGATAGTGTTTAAACTGCAGGATGTTTTTGGATTATTTAGATTGACTGAAAAGTTCAAAAACACACGAGTCCACTTCAGATGCCAAGAGAGAAGGAAAACATGAGAACTGATCCAACTTGTTGTAGGGTGTGTTAATATGCAGCAGTATCATCTGGGAGAGACTCTGTGTGAGCTCGTAACTGACAAAGTTATTCACTGAAAGAAAGACGTGTAGTTTTATCAACTTTATCAAAGGGATAAGAAACGATTAATATCAGTAAAGAAGTCGGAGGCGGTGGGGATAGGGGCTGTATGAATAACAATGTGAGTTGTTGGTGAGTAAAGTTGTTTAAAGTTTTACAGGTAGATTTCTTGCATCCTCTTCGGTCAGTCAGCTGAGTCTGCCTGCGTCTGGATTGGCATTGCTCTGGAACACGTGACATTACACTCTGTACATGCTATAGATTGTACCTGCTCAGCTCCTCTCAAAGGAAAATCACACATTATGTCATCAGACCATCAGGCCTTTGCTGGCTTTGATCATAAGGGGGAGATCAGGACAAAAATCAGTCCGATTATCCTGTAGTGTGTACCTTCCTTGGTACGCTCTTTATGTGGCCGGCAAGACCTTAAAAGGTCTGATTGTGTTATAATAGATCAGTCAAAAGGGTGCATTGACCATAAACTACATTTTCTCGTAATACCTACAGATAAAAATTCCTGCAAAGTGACGGCATCCCGCCACTAGTTTGCAGTGTTTCCATATTGGTGCCATTTTCGAAACTAGTGGATTTGAGAAATAAAACAATGATTTCAAAAGGTCCAGGAGGAGAAAAGTTGATGCAGAGTGAAGGCTGTTTCAAGAAATACTGATGTTGCCCTCAGTGAAAATTAGTTTGACTGATCTATGAGTCTGTCACAAGACATAGCTGCTTAGCTTCCTCTTTCTTGCCTCCCCCCTGCTCTGACATTATTTAGTTTCACTTTAACCCTGGTGTTGTGTCGCAGCAAGAAATCATCTCCCGGTGAGTGAAGTGGATCAAACTTCCTCCAGAGAAATAACAAAGTAATGATCTGAGTGTTAGAGGAGCTGTGTGTTTGCTGATGTGAAGTAGAGTTGGTTTTAAAGCTGCAGGATGTTATAAAGTTCAAATCTGTGAGGTGTAGGAGGACATACTCTGCAGTCTGACCGTCTTTATTACAGCCTGGAAGATGAGCTCATCAAATCATCAAATCCATGTTTTAAACGTTGTTTCAGTCTGAATCTGAAGCTTCTCTGGGATTATCAGACACTTTGAGAAATGAGAGGACTTCCTGAGAAGTTTGTGACCAGAACTCAGAGACAGAGAGGATTTTACAGGACACCATTTCTGGCCTATGCAGCAGAGTTGTTTCCGGCGGGCTATATCTGATCATCAGTTATTTATTATCTTTTATTTTTTTTTATTTACAAAGATGATGAATTCAGTTCCATCAGAGATTCATTTCTCAAAAGAGGGCAGACTTTTTTTTTTACAGGTGCTGTGGGATGAAGTTGTGGTTTGTTCGTTTTTCCAACGTTGTTTCTTGTTATGGTTTAACTGGTTTGTTCTGCTGGAGTTTGGGCTCAGATGCTGTTTTCCAGTGTTAATGCTGCACGCTGACAGAGACTGACGGAGATTAGTGAGCGTTTGAGGAACTCACTATCAACCAGACCTCAGTGAAATAGCTCTCACCCTGACCTATGGTAAACAGGCCTAACCTTCAGGCTCTGGTTTGTCATTGACCTGATTCAGTGCTCTGGTAATTTCTGTCTCTGATGGATTAAAGCTGTGGAAGTTGTGTGAGCATCATGAAAACCCTGGTGTATAAATTCTGTAAGCCAGTTTTGTGTTACGTGATTTCCTCGAATCACACTGTGGTGTGTGTGCCATGTGGGTAAACGTTCTGTAGATCATCTGTGGCTGTGTTTCCTGTATCGACACCTCTGTGGGCGGTGTGCAAACTTCATGCCAACTTGCTGCTGGTCTGAGAACTAAAATCAACATGTTAGAGCAGTAGTTCGTAACTGGCGGTCCAGCTTTTTTTTGTTCTCCTCCTTCTCTGGCTTCATTTACTTTCACCCTAACGCCGTTTGTGTCACAGCAAGAAATCCACCATCAGGTGAGTGAAGTGGATCAAACTCCATCCAGAGAAATAACAAAGTAATGATCAGAGTGTTAGAGGAGCTGTGTGTTTGCTGATGTGAAGTAGAGTTGGTGTTAAAGCTGCAGGATGTTATAAAGTTCAAATCTGTGAGGTGTAGGAGGACATACTCTGCAGTCTGACCGTCTTTATTACAGCCTGGAAGATGAGCTCATCAAATCATCAAATCCATGTTTTAAACTTTGTTTCAGTCTGAATCTGAAGCTTCTCTGGGTTTATCAGACACTTTGAGAAACGAGAGGACTTCCTGAGAAGTTTGTGACCACAACTCAGAGGGAGAGAGGTTTTTATAGGACGCCATTTCCGGCGTCAGGGGGACAGTAAGACATGCTCTGATCTGACATGTTGCAAATGTGCAGCAGTGTCGTTTCCGGCAGGCTATTTCTGATCATCAGTTATTTTATCATTTATTTACAAAGATGATGAATTCAGCTCTATCAGAGATTTATTTCTGAGAACATCTATTTCTGTGATCAGTTTTCTTAACGCTTCCTCTGTG
The DNA here is from genome assembly GCF_033239565.1 of Halichoeres trimaculatus. Taxonomy (NCBI): domain Eukaryota; kingdom Metazoa; phylum Chordata; class Actinopteri; order Labriformes; family Labridae; genus Halichoeres; species Halichoeres trimaculatus. The sequence goes on from NW_027437183.1 coordinate 2,553,955, forward strand.
GTGTGAGATAATAAAAAAGCAAAGCTTTTTTTCTCTCATGGACTGATAATGAACAGAAACAACAGTTGAACTATCATAAACTTGTGGCTCTAACTCCCTGATACAGGGACAACACTTTAGAGGTCCACAAATTTCATCACACTTCGGTAGTAATTAGACAAAGTCTTTTTTATTTCTTGGAAATGAGCACATAACTTCTTTAAAATAATGTCCAAATTTATTGTCGCAAGTCCCCCTTGGTAGCTTACTGTTTTTTTCCAGTTTCTTTGAAATTTACTCCAAATTGTAAGCTAAGAAGGTGACGATTAGCAAATAATTTATTTAAAATTAAATCACAACCCAGTACAATGTCTTTTTAGACGTATCCCAACGTTTCTTCTATTTCCAGAGAAGCAGGTGATAAATAGCTGCTTAGTTCTTAAAAACAGAAGTTAGCTTCATTGTTCATTCTGATAATTACCTTTGAAATGTTCACTCAATAATTCAGTTTATAATAAGCAGTTGATAGTTAGCTATTTGTTATTTCATTTCACCAAGTTCTTTAGTACCCAGTTTGTTGATCTGCGTAATTGAGATCACATGTAAAATGAAAAACCTTTATGATTAGGCCGATAATGTTTTAAATGATACAACTGAAGCTTCAGATGTGATATTCACCCAGAGTGGGGTTGGAAATCGGCCTTACCTGATTGTGATAGACACTGCGAGTACAGGCACACTGCAAAACAAAATCTGGCTAAAAGTTACGTGCTAATTTTCACCAAATTCTCATGAAATTTTGTGCAGAATTTCAAAGAAATAAGAAAAAACTTTGTCTAATTATTAACTAAGTGCAATGAAATTTGCAAACCTCTAAAGTAAAGTGTTCCCCAGATTTTGGGGGGATTATGTTCATTTTTTGTTACTTCTACTGCATAATGTTTTTAACAAACATCTGTGCTTGTCACAAAGTATAAAATATATACAACTTTTTATTTTTTTAACCCTTCAAATGCCAGTTTGTTCACACAATGCACCTGTTGATAAAAACCCTCAAAGCTCACATTCTTATATATTCTGCGTGCCACCAATAAGTAACTTGTGTAAACAATGATAGAGTCTGAAATATGTCAGTGATTATTAGAAACACAGATTAATACTCGTGTTATTTTTTCAGAATTTTGACCTTTTAAACCCCTGTTAGATCACACTTAGCTGTTTGTATGTGAAAGGAGAAAAACATGAAATCATTTTTCCCCAAAATACTAAATGCTGTCTAATTTTTTTTTCATTCAACATTGTATCTAAGTATTGGACAATAAACAACAGTATCAATGTTTTTCTGCAATACTAAATTTTTTGTGCAGTGGTTGAAAATTTTCAAAACTCTCTCTCTTTACGAAAGTGACCAAAAATGGCCTCTTCTTGTTTAAATTCTGAAAATGCTATAAAAGTAATAAATTTCAAAATATTTCTTTACTTTTACCACCTGATTTTTTTAAAAAATTTGCAGCAGTCTTTTTCATCAAAATTAAAATTTCGTAATTTAAAATTCACATAATTTGCCACTTGCACAGACAAAAATGAAAATACACAAGTTGATTTGCAGATGAAAAGCTGGACCCAGCTTTTAGCTTTAGTGAAATTTTTTAATGTTCTGAAACTCAAAAATGTCACTGACCCATTCATATACACTGCAGTTAGACCCCAGTTAGTGTTAGCATGTGGCTAGGGGACTTCATGCTAACTCAGGTCCTGCTAGGCTGAGATCTGAACTAAACACATTACAGCAAAAAGAAGCTCATCCACTCTGTCTTCAATGGATAGTTTATGGAGCTGCTTCCACCACAGCAAGGCACAAATTCATCAGTACCACATGACGTCACACAGTATCAGTGGCGCCATCTGTAGGACCAACCTGGGACTGAAAGTCAACAGGTACTTTCCCTCTCGCTAAAGCCACGGAACAAAAAAGTCATGTGACTGAACCCCATAAACAGGGATGAGGGCAGAACGAATACAGGAAGCTCATTGGCTGCTTCCAGTCACATGGCCAAACTGATAACACAAACACTAAAGCCCTGCTTCACAGTGAGAATTTCCAGAAAGTAAATCTTATCTTTTAATCCTTCTTCAGGTTCCTGTACTCATCAGTTTATCTTCAGCTGGTCTGAAAAGTCTCCCATAGAGCCGTCATGGAGGGCTCCTCCTCTAAACCAGGTAACACCGACTCACTGACCACATCAAGATGAACTGAGGCTGCTGATGACACCATGAACTGTTCATGACTTACACCAACTACCTGAGTCTGATCAAGAACCCCACACTCTGAGCTGCTGGGACCTGAGCATGCTCAGACGCTGCCTGTAGACACTGCAACAAGTTAGCACTGTAGCACTAAGCCAACCAGGGTGTTAGAGCCACACCTGCAGGTGTTGATGTTGTCCAAAGTCAGGATGAGTCAGATGACAGCAGTGGCTCATATAACAGCAGGGGGAGCTCCTCTGTTAGATTACAGAGACGAGCAGAGGAGCAAGGGAGCAGATCTGCCTAAAATGGGGCAGTCCTCTGTACTACAATGTTAATGGTGACAGCAAATTCTGATCCATTCAGTTTTAGTCATATTTAAGTCATCTGAAACCTTTAGTCTCTTTTTAGTTTTAGTCGACTAAATACCATAAGAGATTTAGTCTTAGTCTAGTTTTAGTCGACCATATATCGACAGATTTTAGTCAAACATAATGTCAACAATCCAACTGTTGTGTAAATGTCCTCAGACTGTGTTAAGTTCTGCAGACTGGTCTTGTACTCCTCCTGTGTAACTGCTATTTAAATAATTTAGCACTCGGTTATAACGATACTAAAATTTGGACGGTAAACCGCCCCAATGCCTGCTGGGACATCATCTGCAATAAGCAGAGATTAAATTACAAGACACCCAAAACCTTCTTCCTGTCCATGAAAATCTCAATCAGAATCAGGGCCAATAGTAAACCCTGGTGGAGGATAATACACAGTGAGGAAGTGTCTGACACTGTGCGGAGTATGTGGACACAGCTCTCACTTTGGTCATACCGAGACCAGTTAGCTTGTAAGCCTAGTCCAAGTCCTGACACCACATGTAGACTGGATGGGCAAAATATCATCCAATCCAAAAAAGCAAAGAAAGAATAAAGAGCTGGTCCATTGTCCCACAGAAGTAGACCAGCTTTGGGAACCCAAGTCTTTTTTAATGAGGAGGGTTCACAGCCTTTGTGGATGGAAGACTGATTCATTTTATATAATCCAGGTCTGACTGAGCTTTGTTTTACAGGGGGGAGAGGAAGAAAACACAGAACTTGGACTGGGATTGTGTTGATAGGTGAGTTGTGTTTTCTAAATGTTGTTGTCTGATGGTCTTCAGCTGCAGAGTTTAGTAGAAATGAACTGTGAACTCATATTTCATGAAGTGAAGGATCTGAAAGTCTGCTGCTAGATTAGAAACACCTGAGATGATGATGGATTCAGACTCTCTGCAGTCTGATCAGCATCTGAGGGAAATGTTCTCAAGAAAAGGGTTTCTCTAACTGATTCATCATTCTGTGTCTTTGTTGCAGTTGTTTTACTGGCCCTTTGTTGCCCCCTTTACGCACTGAAGAAATATGACGAAGGTAAGTAACAGGAAAAACAAAAATTCAAAGTACAGATAGTTCAGAAGGAGATGGGTTTTATTAAAGCAACAACAAAAAGGTTTGATTTTTGACCTGAGAAACAATCCTGCAGACAGCTTTCAGTTCAGCCTCCAAAAGACCCAAGTGCTGAACTCAGTGTGGCAACAGAAAAGTCTTTATTGACAAAAGTTAAGGAGAGAAAAATAAAAAAAAAATCTGGTCAAAGAAACACAAATAAAACCTCAGCAAAGGCCAGAAAACTGGATCATAAAATACTGTACAAACAACAAACAAACAATACAGTCATATAATTAACAAAACAGAGGATCAATACCCAGTTTTTATTCGGTCAGATTCACCATCCAATTAAATTATTTATGTTGTTAAAAAAATAAATAGAATAAATATATCTTTATGTGATCGGTGGATGCCCCATTGCTTTTAAAAAGAAACTAAATTAAAAATGAGGGACTAAGACGCAAGTAGAGGAAGGAAGGAAGGAACTTTAATGCTTTGAGACACACCCTAAGTTGAAAGGTAGTCAGCAGATTAATCAGAATGAGCAGCTCAAAGAAAATACAGTAGTCTGCCATTGTTACCGTTGTTGTAGTTCAGGTCATGCATGGTTATTTATGTTTCCCAATTGAAGATAAATGCACAAAACAAGAGACTAGAAGAAAACTTTCCTTGCTCTCCCTCTCAGAGTTTTTCTGTTGGTGTGATGTGTAGAAAGAGTGGTGCAGACAGCTCTGGGTTCAGCCTCTGAAAGGGGAGGAGTTAGCAGAGAAAATGCTACAAACTGTCTGACAGCTCATCTCTCTGATTGACAAACAACAATGGTAGTTCACAGAGAAACACTCTCAGCTTTTAGACATGGACTGAGCTTTGTGTCACAATCATTTCATCAAATCAATAGTTTCCACTCATCTGTGTGTACAAGTTACTGTTATTTTTCTGTGTATGTTTTTTGTTCAGTTATTTTTTCAGTCAAACAGTTTGCTTTGAACATTCAGCTCATTGTAAATATCAAGCAGGGTGTCAAAGACACTAGCTGTGAATTGTGCTGTTTGTTGGTATTTATCCATCAAAAATAGTGAAATGTTTCATCTTCTTCTGTCTCACAGGTCGACTGGGAATTCATCCAAACCTTAGAAGCAGCTATGAACTTCTCCCTCCTTTCAGTAAGTCTGAATCAGATCCATTCTGTGGTGTTTGTTTCTGTGTTTTGTTGGAGTGTCTGCCTCTGCTTTGATTTTCTTTCTACATGACAAACTCATGAAGCAGTGTAGATCCAGTCTGTTTGAACTTTGAGCCATTCAATCATCTGTTCTTGCGGTCTGCTGCGTCTCCAGCTCTAACTCCTGACACTAACTGCTCTGATCATAGAGGAGAACTAAAAGCTCCACAAAGTCCTGCAGCTCTGAGCACTTTGCTCCAGTTTCTCCTGATTGTGAGTGAGAGGAGCTGTTACCATCTGCACTCTGTGCTGCACAGAGCTGAGCTGGGAGCTCTCATCCTGACAGAGATCAACTCTATCCACAGACATGAAGAGCTGATGGAGAGAGGAAGGCCTTCCTGTTAGATTCAGGAGGAGCTTCAGAGCTCACACTACACATCCAAATCACTTCCTGTAGCAGCTAATAAAGATCAGCTGCTTCAGATGTATCAATGAAGAAAGAAACACTCTGTGGTGTGTGATGTGACGGCTGGGTTACCCTTAGACAGATATACCCTGATTCAAATCCTGATTATGAAAGAAGAGTAATATATGTTCAGATATGTACTATCAGCTTATCCAGAGTTCAGTCATTGTTTTGATCTCTGAAAAGTTGGAGCCTATCATCTCTGATAAACACTGATTTCAGTTCTCTCCAGCTCCCAGCAGGCAGTAGACATTTCACCCTAACTGTGGAGCTGTTAGCAACAGGGTTAGATCAGCTGTTGTTAGTGATGAGGATCAAGACAAGAAAAAAAACCTCATATTATTTGTAATAATTGTGAAGAACATCTATGTGTTTTTAATCCCTTGTGAATCAACCATGTCTTTAATTGATAAGGTAAAAAATCACTCAAAGGTTCTTTGATAATACTAACCCAGTCTCAATGCATGATTGCAGAGAGGAGTTTGGTCTTATTTTACAGCTGAATACTAAAGCACTGCAAACTGCGATGTTTTCAAACAAACAAGCTTCTGTGGCAACACCACAAGTTTATACAAATGTGTACTAACACACCAAAAAGATAACTCTGAGCTGCAAAGTAAACAAAAAGAAGTTAAATTCAATCCAATACAATACAACCAGAACCCAGGCTTACAGACAGAAGTCACCAGAGTCCTTTTAGCATGACCAACAATATCCAGGTAGCTGATTTGTACAAATGGAAGTAATTTTAAGTCATCTACAATTTTAGTGTATGTTATTTTCAAGGTATAATATAGTATAGTATAATATAATATAATATAGTATAATATAAAATAATATAATATAATAATATATAATATAATATAATATAATATAATATAATATAATATAATATAATATAATATAATATAATATAATATAATATAATATAATGAATAAATGTGAATGATTTCTTTTTTACTGGAACCGAAAATATAACTAGTAACAAGTTTGGTATAAAATAAAAGGTTAGCTTAAATTAACCTTGTTGTGATGTTCCCCTTTTTGCATTCACATTTTTAAAACCAAACAAAAGGGTCTGCTTGAATTATTATACTAGTGTCATTTTATGCATCAAAGGATTGAATTAAACATTAACAGAGTGATTTAGAGGAGAAATCAGAATATTGAGATTCATATTGTGTATCGTGATATAGCCTACATATATCACGATATTGGTTTTTGGCCAAATTGTGCAGCTCTACTTTGGATAGACATAAGAGTGGACGAGACTCGCTATGTACTCTGCGTCATCAATAAATAGACTAAATACCACAAACTGACATCAGGGGGTAATTCTGAAATTACCAGAGGTCCCCATGTAATACTTATTCCTCTGAGAATAGTTCTTTAGACCATGTGTGTTTGTCTCATTGTGGACACAAAGCTCTGCAGTCCCTCAGTGGATCAGGCTCTGTGGTTCCAGCTGTGAAGTTTTTTGGTGTCATAATGATTCAATCAGAAATATCTGTCAGAGTTTAAGTTTACCTTTGAAAAAAACAATCACTCTCAGGTTCATCCAAGTTAAAGCTGTGAGGGATTTCTTCATTCAGATTTTCAGTCCAAACAGTTTGGTTGAAGGTTAAACCTTTGGACACACATCAGTAAGATTGAAAATCTAAAGCCTCAGAATATTTCACAAACATCATTAAATGTCATATTCACAGCTGTGTGTCGCTGTCATTAGCTGTTTTTTTCCTTTAATCATGTCTCTATCTTAAACAAATATAATCACAACACAGACTCATCACAGATACTGAGTGTGAGCTCTGGACCTGAACACTGATGGAAATCACTGTGTTATTAAATCTCTGTAACACTAGACACCAACAACCTCTTCAAAAAGAGAGTTTTTACAGACTTTGAGGATAGAAGAATGGTTCGGTATAATCCAAGTCTGACTGAGCTTTGTTTTTCAGTGGAGGAACAGAGCAGCAGCAGGAGGCACACTGGCAGAGGTGACATCAGTAGGGGTGACATTGGCAAGATGACTGGCAGGATGACTGGCAGGATGGACACTGGCTGGATGGACAGGGCTTGGTTGGACATTGACAGAATGGACACTGGCAAGATGACTGGCAGGATGGACACTGACAGGATGGACACTGACAGGATGGACACTGGCTGGATGGACAGGGCTTGGTTGGACATTGACAGAATGGACACTGGCAAGATGACTGGCAGGATGGACACTGACAGGGTGGACACTGACAGGATGGACACTGGCAGGATGGACACTGACAGGATGGACACTGACAGGATGGACACTGACAGGATGGACACTGACAGGATGGACACTGACAGGATGGACACTGGCGGGATGGACACTGACAGGATGGACACTGACAGGATGGACACTGGCAGGATGGACACTGACAGGATGGACACTGACAGGATGGACACTGACAGGATGGACACTGGCAGGATGGACACTGACAGGATGGACACTGACAGGATGGACACTGACAGGATGGACACTGGCGGGATGGACACTGACAGGATGGACACTGACAGGATGGACACTCGCAGGATGGACACTGACAGGATGGACACTGACAGGATGGACACTGACAGGATGGACACTGGCGGGATGGACACTGGCGGAATAGACATTTGCACAGGCAACATCAACAAGGGTGGCATCTGCAGTGGCAACATAGACTGGGGCAACAGCTGCAGAGGTGACATGGACAGGGGTGGCATTAACAGGGGGGATTTCATCCAGGTCACAGCCAGGGGCATCTTCAGCAATAGAGACATCTGCTGGAAGGACATAATCAACAGCGGCAACAAAGGCAAGGGCAACTTTGACAGGGGCAGCAGGGGTGACATCAACAGGGGTCTTTCTAGGAACTCAGGTGAGTTTAAGTGTTGTGTTTTCTAAGTGTTGTTGTCTGATGGTCTTTAGCTGCAGAGTTTAGTAGAAATGAACTGTGAACTCATCTTTAATTTCTGCTGCTAGATTAGAAACACCTGAGATGATGATGGATTCAGACTCTCTGCAGTCTGATCAGCATCTGAGGACATTCTTCATCAGGGAAAAGGTTTCCCAAAACTGATTCATTGTTATTTATTTCAGGGGAGGGACCTGACCTACTTGATGCTCTTAACCTTGAGGTGCCTCAAGATGCAGATGATAATCGTAAGTAACAGGTGGAGAAATGTACAAAGTAAGGATGATCAGAGACTGAAAGAAAGCTTTACTAAGTGACCCTCTCAGAGTTTTTCTGTTGGTGTGATGTGTAGAAAGAGTGGTGCAGACAGCTCTGGGTTCAGCCTCTGAAAGGGGAGGAGTTAGCAGAGAAAATGCTACAAACTGTCTGACAGCTCATCTCTCTGATTGACAAACAACAATGGTTGTTCACAGAGAAACACTCTCAGCTTTCAGACATGGACTGAGCTTTGAGTCACAATCATTCAGTCAGCTGCAGTTTTCATCCATCTTAAAACAACTTAATGTTAAGTTAATCAACACAGTTTGTTTTGAACATTCAGCTCATTGTAAATATCAAGCAGGGTGTCAAAGACAGTAGCTGTGAATTGGGCTCATTGCTGGTATTTATCCATCACAACTAGTGAAATGTTTCATCTTCTTCTGTCCCACAGGTCGACTGGAAATTTATCCAGAGCTCAGAAGCAGCCTTCAATGCATCTATCCTCTCAGTAAGTTTGAGTCCAGTCCATTCTGTTGTGTTTCTTTCTATGTTTTGTTGGAGCGTCTGCCTCTGCTCTGATTTTCTTCCTACAAATCAAACTCATGAAGCAGTGTAGATCCAGTCTGTGTGAACTTTGAGCCATTCAGCAGAACATCCACTGCATTAACACCTGTCTGATGATGACTGTGTTATTGATGAAGAGACCAGGATCAGATCTGAGCAGAGCAAAGCTCTTTGAGATCAAACAAACTGCATTTAAGAAAATAAATATGAGGATTTAAAGCTCACTGCTGAGTTTTTAAGTTCAACGTTAATCAACTATGGTTATCTAATATTTCTGTTTTAACAAAGTTCACATGTAGTTGTTTCTGATGATTTTCTTTCAGTGTCTAAGAGGCAGGATGGTCTGCTGGGGGACGACTGGTTCTGAGAGGAGTTCATTTGGAAACATCATAGGGAGGGACTGAGTCGAGCACTGATGAAGACTCATTCTACTGTTAGGAAAAGAGAGGACACTCTTCATGACGCATGTTTTGACTGATATGACTTTAAAAAAAAATGTATGATTATACTCCAGAGTGACTTATTGTTCAGAAAGTATGGTACTTAGTTTATTACTGAAAAACTATGGATGTAAATAAATATTTAAGCAGACAGTGTTTCTAGCTAGATTTGTTGAGTTTTTATTTTTTCAAGTAATCTTCAACCTTCACAACTTTAATTAAATGCAATAATAAACTACCCATTTTATTACTTTGTTTCAATAGTCTGCGTATTATCATATTCAAGGAGCACAACCATTTCAGAGCTGAACACCTGATTTATGTAGTCTTTATTTGAGTGTGCACAGGGGTCATTTACATTTACAAAAGTTGTAAATCTGTTTTAAGTAAACTTTAGCATGTCATTATCAGCTTTAATCATATTAAAAATTTATTTATTTTATTTATTTTATTTATTGGTTATTAAAGAGGGCACAGCACATATTAATGAACATTTTTTTACAAATGTAAATATGCCAGATTATAGCCTTCGGCTAATTTCCATCTGCAGACCCCCTGGCAGGTTGATGGTAACAACACAAACAAGACACTGCAAACTAAATACAGAAGACAAGTAGACAGAACAGTAGACAAGTATAAAAAGAAACAGAAATATCCATGTTGCACAACCTCACATCCCACAGAGCCCACTGCACTGAGTATTATTGCACCAGCTTATATTGCACCAACATGAGCAACTTAAAAGTCACACATGCTCACATGACTGCGTTTCTCTCAGCCACAAAAATAATTATCCAACAACAAAATTGTGGCTAGTGAAAATACTGAGTGGCTTGTAACTCTGGGAAACCACTAGCAACAGTGGTTGGTGAGCAAAAAAGTTAATGTCAAGCTCTGGCTGCAACACAGTCCAAACATGTGCCCACACATATGCATGCGCACACAGACACACACAGACACACACAAAATGTATTAATGTATGTATACACTCTTAAGAAATCATTCATAGGGTTGGTTTGTAAAGCTTGTAAAATCAAGAGCTTTTTATGCATAAGAAGTCAAGCTTGTTACATGAACACAATGTAATCAGTTGATAACTTCTTTTGATAAGTTGGTCTAAATTAAAACAAAGGGAAAACAGTCTTGACAAAGTAATGTATTAACTTTGGATGGATATTTCTGCCTTAATATAGAAGTGTATTCAGTTAGTACAGCTTAAAAATCTTTTAAGTTTCCTTTAAAAGCATGCCTAACGACACGGAGGGAAGTAGGGGATAAAGAAAGAGACGCCATTTTTTTAGGAAATTACTTAACTTTATAGCTTGGTGAGTATAATTTTGCTTTTTTTTTTTTTTTTTTACAGCAGCTGGATCATGTTGCCGTTAATTTGCACAGAATTTCTGTAGCAATTGTCTTAACTCTGCAAAGTCAGAAGAGGAGATTAATAATTGAGTAATCAATTATTAAACAATAGCTAAATTCATTTAGAAATTCTGATTTCGGCTTCATAAATGTGTTTATTTTCAGGTTTCTTTGTTCCTCTGTGACAGTATTGCATTTCTATGATTTGTGTTTGCAACAAAATATTTGATGATGCCAGCAGTGACCCTGAGAAACATTGATATTTTACAAAATTTTCTGACATTTTATGGACCAAACAACTAAGCAATTACTTAAGAAGTAATTAATGGATTAATTCAGGGTGTCGAGCATAATTTGATCTTAAGTGGGCCAGACCAGTAAAATCATATCACAATTAGGCATAAATAACAACAAATCCAATTTTTCCTCTTTGCTTTCGTGAAAAGACACAAAGACATTGAATACACGAATACGATGAAAATCTTGACATTCAACGAGCTACCCTCTCCACTTCCAGCCAGCCCAGCAACCATTCTTAAAGCAATGGAGGTTCTGATGGACCTGTCTGCACCCACAGAGCGTCCCTTGTTTTTTTGTTCTTTTTTTCCCTCCAACAGTTAAACGTGTTAAGCTTCAATAAACAGTTGAATCATAAATCTGTTTTGACAATGTGTAATTTATTCCAATGCACAAAAATAAGCTACTAGTACTCAAAAAATTAAGGTAACGATTTGCATGGACATTTTTGTGTAGAATGAAAGTTAAAAAATTAGTTCAAAGAACTAAATGCAGTAGTTTTTTGAATTTTTTAAAAATTGAGTTGGCTCAGCTTAATTAAGCTTGTGGAGTACAGAGCAAATCATGTTGTTTGTGATAAAAAATAAATAAATAAATTCCAAACTAGAGAAATCATGTGGCATTGACACAATAACGGCCAAGTTGAAACAACTGAAAAAGACTGATGAAAGTTGTTACCTTAATTTTTTTCACATTGAGCCAGGATATCGTTTTTAGAGTGTACAATGTATTAAAAAAACGCAGGTGATAAACTTACCTGGGACTGCAGTTCCCAGGGGCCTTTGCAACGTGACGTCAGCATTAGTAGTTATGGATTGAGAGTTGTCTGACAACAAGAGAAGAGATAGATAATGAGATAAATGGCTCTTAAAATTACAGTCCTAAAATATATTTCTGATTAAACAAGTCTAATTTTCTTTCATATCTCGACGTTCTATCTGCACATTTTTTCAAAGAGGAGATCAGAAGAGCAGCTTTCTGAACCAAAATACTTGTGGACCATCTTAAACATCTTAATGTCCATCCCAACCCACAGTCTGCAGTTATTCTGCAGTGGCCTGTTCAAACTTGAGAGTCTATCAATAAAATGTATAATCATTACTTTATTCTGATGGATTTGTTTAAACTTCAAGTTACACACAGGGACATATATATAAAAAAAAAATCATAGAACATTAGAACACATTCCTTTTTTTTTTTTTTTTGTTCCTTTCCATTCTCTGACTTACTTACTTCACCTTTTTTGTCCTCCTGGCCCTCTTCATCCGGTTTACCTTTATTCAATTCGTCTTTTTCTCTTGTTTTTAAAGTACTCCGGTCACTTTGGCTGTTTTCGAATTCGCATACTATACTAGCAGTGCCTACTGATTCGACCAAAAAGTAGTATGCAGTATGCAGTATGCGAACAAATGTCAGAGTTGTAGTATGAGAAAAACACTCGGATGACGTACTGAATCAGGAAAAATCCACAGTATGCATCGGACCAGTCTGCTTCGCATACTGTTACCCACAATGCAATGCGCCTGGTCCCAGAAGAAGTGAAAATGGCAGAGAGCGGAGAAACAACAACCGGAGTAGCAGAGGAATATAAATATAAGAGCCATTTCTTTTTTTATCTTTAAATCCTCATCATCTCCACCACTGAAAGTTAATATAAAATGCTCTCTCTGGCAATATATTTGCAGATAAGTTACTCGTAGTTTGTTTATTATCTACACTTTCAATCAAGTTTTTTTGGGAATAAAAGTCAGCTGTAGCCAACTTCCGTTTTCTTCAAACTGAAGACCAGCGTAGCATACTACAAAAATTAACCCAACTGAACAGTCATACCACATACTGCTTATGAAAGTAGTATGTAGTAGGCAGTGCCTACTACATACTACTTTAATAAGCAGTATGTAGTAGGCGAATTCGAAAACAGCCTCTGAGTCTGAAAGCAAGTGGCTTGACCTCTGACACATAGTGGAAGAGTCCACCTGAAGAGGAAGGGGTGGGGGTGTGAAGATGATGTGACCGTCTACATAACAGGTGTTCCATCACCAATTTTGGGATTATTTTAGCTTCTATAAGATGAAAGCGGTAGCTGTCAGAGGATTTCGTTGTTTAGAATGTTGCCTCTATTCTTAAAAAAAAAAAAAAAAAAAAAAAAATCAACTGACACCCCCTCCCCTCGTAGCTTTGGAGGGCGTGCGACCAACTACATGGACCGGTCCATTTAAAATCTGTCAATTTGCCGACTGTTTGCCGCCGTACTGCCAACTAACTCAATTATTTACAACAGAAATGGCTTTTAAGGTTATTTACTTGATAATAACTTTAGGAAAGATGAACATAAACTCTGAAGTGACCGTTACTTCGCAAGGTAATTTCTTCCAATGGCTGAGAGTTCGACTGAAGAGACCGTGAATCATCAAAATCAAGCTAGTAACGGTGAGTCAAAGTGTGTGATATGCGTCTTCAGAAATAACTCTTCATCACTCTCATTATCACCGTATGGTATCTGCGTCTTTTAAAAGAGAAAATTTAAGGCTTTTAAAGCTTAATCATCGAACCTTTATTTTCCATGTCTTCAATTTATGCATTTTGTTTGTTATTTTATACTTCGAAAGATCGAGAAAATTGGGGGTTACTGACTCAAGTTTGCAGGGGCTCCACAAGATGGCGCCAGCGATTCAACGATAGACATATGAACCAGACCACCGAGGTGATGTAAACAGCTTCTTATGACATTAGGAACGAAGAAGGAAGGAAAAGTAGAGTATACTCAACAGTGAAATAAAATATCATAAATAAAACACCAGAAAAGGATCTAAGGCAACTTTTTGCTGACTGTCACGGAAATATTCAGCATGTTTGATGTAAAATATTATTACATATTAAATAATGACCCCCTAAAATTTCTCCTAACACCACAGTAGTTTTTCTATTGAAGTTCAGGCTCTGGTCAAATAACTGACTCCTTACGTTTCTCACAGAAATTCTGTAACACATTTCCATAACTGATTGAGATCTTTCATACCAGTAAGATGAAGCAAGAATTTAAGAGGTATATTATTCAATCTTTGATGAATTGTAGACAAATACAACAGAGTGGTCTCTGTAAGCATTATACTAAACAAAAATCAACAAGGAATTGATTTCAAAGAGGATTAAAAGTAAAATCTCTATTTTATCACATTTATTACTTCACTAGTGCTTTAACTATTAGAAGATTTTATAAAAACACTTTAAATGATCTGTGGACATTATCATTTACTAAACAGATTGTTGAGCTGTTTAAAGAAGGATTTGCAGAGGTATTACATAAGATTAAATCAGACAAATGCAGGTCACTTTTAGATAAATTTGCCAATGGCTGACATGCTATGATGCTTCACTTCCTGTGTGTAAACAAGCGCAGATGTCATTTCATAGTGCAGTGTGGTTTTGTAGTATTTTGATCTGGTATGTAGAGATAAAGTTGTATAAAGGCTGTTTTCGATTAAAATTGCATATCACCATTCCACCAGAGCAGAAGCTCATGGATTTTGCATAGTCCTGTATTTTAGACTAAAAAATGGTGGTTATGTTTTACTAATATTAGTGACACTTGACAAACCACTTGGAAATCATTTACCCTTAACCTCCAAAATATCATGTGACATCTTCACCGTTCTTTGAAGGTTTTTCTTATCGTTAAACTAATTACTCAGATTTTAAATTCCTGTTTCCATTACTAAATTTGTTGCCTGAGAACATCCGTACTTTGGAGACTAGAGGAAATTTTTCTGGACCAGAGTGCACAGATGACTAACGTTTGCAGAGAGAGTCAGGCTGAGGAGAGGTAAACTTCTGTGGTGAGGTGTTTCATTCATTCTTTTTATACGTACAGCTAGGTCATTCTTCTGATTGTTGGGTACAGCCGTGCTCTTCAGGAAGCAAGTCTGTCTCACTGTAAATGTAGGGGTTATGTCACTGCCTGTAACTAAAAATGTGCTTATACTATATAATAGAAGGGGAAACACATTAATATTTACAAAACCATGTGACTTTAAGTGTTTAAAATTTTTCAAAATAATCATCAACTGTGGTGACACTAGAGGGCGCTGTGTCTGTTTGAATTAGCTTAATCTCTGTTGACTGTAGCTGAAGTTTCTGAGAATCGGCCTAATCACTTCTCACCTCTGTATGATTGTACACAGACTCATATCTGCCTTTTCTCTTCCCATTGTTTGTGTTTTTGTTACTTTTAGGTGATGATCATAGGTGAAAGGCCATCTGTACATCATGTTCTTGGACTTTATTTCTGGATGTACCTGCAAATGACTGCTTTTTAATGATCCACTATACCCTATGTGTTTACTGCAGCTTCAAGCTTCCTGATTATAATTTATCCACAGGAATACTGATATACTGTTTCAGTCAGGACACCTGTGTCAGGACACCTGTGTCCTGACTGAAACTTCAAAGAAAACACTCACAGCTGAAAGTAAAACTTCAGTCCAGCCCAGAAAACTGTGACTGATGGGATCTCTGTTTGACTGCAAAAGTAGCAACATCACCCTCTGGTCCTCTCATAGGCCAGGTACATGCAGGTTAATCGTGAATACCTGACTGTCCAGCATGGCAAGACTCTGTCTGGTCCTCCATCAGGTCAGTACAACAACTTCTCCATATAGATAGTTACGGAAAATTCTCCTCTCTAAAGCAGGTAGTCTGTCAGGTCATTCACTTCACTGTAATGTCTAAGAACAGTCCCACACAAGTTAGTGTTAATGATAAAACTTAAGATGGAACATCCAGACCTACAACGTACTTTATTCATTGAAACATTTACACAGGCATATGCTCTGCAATAAAATGACAAAAACGCCAGGACTCAAAAAGAAACAGATCAAAAATATGCTTCAGTCAGACAACCTGGCTGTTGAAACAAGATCAATGATCTGCTGGATGGATAAGAAATATATCCTGCTGAGAAACAACATGTATAAGAGAGAGGTTTGACTCTGATTTATTTAACTGTTCGTCAGCTGTCACTGCAATAAAAACCATCTGTGATTTAATGAGAGTCTTTGTGACAGTTTGAATTTGGCTGCAGAGAAATACCAACCTTCTGTGACCTTTGACACTTTTCTGACAGCAGGGGGCATCAGAGAGTTTTGATTTCTCACACACACAAAGGTGTTTACCTGTGGTCAAAAATATGAGGAAATGTTCTATCAGTACACTTGGCGTGTCAAAGCCACAGAGTCAGAGCAGGTCGTCTTTAAACCTCGCAGTTATGCTCCAACATGTAAAGTTTTTTAAAACTGTCTTTTTTTCAGACTTCATTTGACTGCTGGGTGACTTTTTAAACTTTTTCGACCTAAACTTTCATCCTGTGGCTGGGATTCGTCACTTTTTCAACTTTCACTTTTACTGCTGATTGTGTCGCATGAAGAAAATCCTCAGGTGAGTCAACTTGACGTAAAGGAGATACAGAAAAATAACTAAATAATGAAAGTAGTGGTAGAGAACTTGTTTGGTTGATGGATAAGTAGGGCTTGTATTCAAACAGCAGGATGTTTTCAGATTATTCAGATTCACTGAATGATCTCCAAACATGATTTAATTGTTTTTTTTATAGAGTCACAGTTTATTTTTACTGTAACTCGGTGTAATGAAAACATAAATTCATGCTGTAACTGTTCAGGTTTACTGCGAGAACAGTTTAAAGCTGCAGCGTGTGATATGTGTGTGTTAGTCAACGAAGTGAGCAGTCTGTACATGTTCAGACAAAGATATCTGTGTTTCATCAAAAACATGCAAATCTGTATTTCGGTCTGAATGGAGGGATCATGTAGAGTTATTTGGAATTTGCTTGATTCATGGAAATTTAGAAGACTTGCTGAGGAGACTTGCTGTGGAGACTTGCTGAGGAAAGGGGGAGCAGAGTGACTGAAAGCTCTGGATGGGCTTGAGGGTTGTTTAGGCTGAGGGAGGATAAAGATCTGAGAGTGCAGCTGGGTTTGTTGATGATGGGGAGATCACTGAGGTATGGAGGAGTGAGGTTATGGAGGGCTTTGAAGGTGTGGAGCAGGATTTTGTAACTGATCCGGTGGATTATGGGGAAGCCAGTGCAGCTGTTGCAGAACGGGGGTGATGTGGTGGGAAGAGGGAGTCCTGGTGATGATCCGGGCCGCAGCATTCTGTACAAGTTGAAGTTTATGGAGGGACTCGAAGGGGAGACCAGATAGAAGGGAGTTGCAAAAGTCCAGACGGGAGGTAACAAGTGAGTGGACCAGGATGGCGGTGCTGCTGGGGGTGATGGAGGAGCGGAGGTGGTTGATGTTGCAGAGATGAAAGTATGCAGACCGGGTAAAGTTACTGATGTGAGAGTGGAACGACAGAGTGCCGTCAAGGACCACCCCCAGACTCTTGACCTGTGGGGAGGGGGAGACAGAGGAGTTGCCAGTGGTGAGCGTAACACTGTTAGCTTTTGAGAGAGTAGATTTGGAGCTGATGAGGAGAACCTCAGTTTTGTCACTAGTGAGTTTCAGGAAGTTGGAGGTGAACCATGATTTGTTTTTCTGTACACAGAGGGCACAGAGTGAGGAGGGAGGGTGGAGTTGGGTTTGGTGGCAACATAGAGCTGGGTGTCATCCGCATAGCAGTGAAATTTATCTTTTTATCTACAGAGAATGTGACCAAGGGGGAGAAGATAGATTATGACAACAATGGGACCGAGAACAGAATTTGGCAGAAAGGTATTTACAGGACGCCATTTCAGGTGCCAAGAGAGGAGGAAATCATTAGAACTAATCCGACCTGTTTTAGGGTGTGTTAAAGGGCAGCAGTGTTAACTTGGAGAGACTCTGTGTGAACTCATAACTGACAAAATTAATCACTGAAAGAAGGATATTTAATTTAGTCATCCTTATCAAAGGAATAAGAAATGATTAATACCAGTTAAGACCAGTATCTGTGATTAGAGTCACAACACTCACTCTTTAGGGCAAAACAGTGTTTGAATGTTTTCAAGGTTTTAAAACACTTTTCATAGAAATGATTCAATTAAAACTCAGCTTTTGTAAACAGTTTGGGTTTCTTTCTGTGTCTGTTAAAATACAAGGTGAGATTAAGTCTTTCATCCCTAATAACCAGTCGTAGCTGCTCGTTACCCTCTGTTTTTCATCTTTTTTCCCTCTATTACCCTGCTGTTTTTTTCCAGTTGAATCAGTCTCTGATGATTACAGCAGAGGGACGTGATAGTGACTGCAGCAGCAGGTGAGTCCAGTCAGACGATCTCAGTCCAGGTAACTCTTCTCTCTGTGAGACATTTGTGTGGCTGTAGGTGAAGAGCCTGTAGTTTGAACAACAAGACTACAAGACAAGTTCACAGAGGAAATATGTCAGAGATGAAGTGATGTACAGCTCACAGGTTTGACTGTGGGTTTGATGACTGTTTGAAAGACACAACAGTTTTTATAAAACACAAACAGCAGAAGAGGTCCTCACTCAGGACAGGAAGCTCTGGATTAAAGAGAGAGAAAACAGCCTGAGAACACTCAAAAGTTCTTCAAACTGATTTTACCTTGTTTCTCTTCCACACGTCACAGATATGAAACACAGAGGTGACTGTTTGTCTGAGATAATGTTCATCTCTTTTCTTCCAATCACAGATGATCAGTTTCCTCTGAGGCACAGAAACAGTTTAAACAGTTACCACCTCACAGTGAGTCAAACTTTAATTCAGATTTATCAGAGAACCTGTCTTTAATGTACCTGGGAGAAACATTTTGCTTAAAGTTATCAAACCCCATGAACAAGAAATTAATAAACCTTCTTTTCTTAAAACTCACATCACCAGACTTAAATGATTGTTCAGAAACAGGTCATAACGCTGAGATTATTATTGGAGCACAAGGAACTGAGCATGCGCTGAAAGAACGCACCCTGACAACTTTCCTTCTGAGTGGATACATGATACCTCAATCGGTTTGGGGAAAGGAATATTCCACACCTGTGAAACCGATTAAATGTCCATTCGGATTGGCACTTTACTTTGGAAATGAGGTGTATACAAAAGTTGAATTATTTCTGTTTGAGCAAATAAACCGAATGCAAGCGGAATATTTGAGTCCATGTATACGTGGCTAGTGATTCAAAAAGTTTCTATATTTTTATATCAACCATCAAAAACATCCCTGAATGATGAGGAGTCCTCCCAAAGTCTTCACATACTAAGTCACAGTGAAATCAAAAATGAAAAAACACTCTTAGTGGTGTTTTAACGATTAAGCTGAATAAATAACCAGTGTTCTCCTGCAGCAGCACTGAGGAGATCCTGTCTTAACCTTTAATCATCTAAACGCTGGTACACAATATAGGATTCTCCAAAACTGCACACATTTAGAGAGCAAACACTTGATGATAACAAAAGACAGATCACACATGATTTCTCTCTCCTGATCATACAGTGTGTGGTCTGCTCTCCGAGGACATCACACACTAATAGAGTCTTCAGCAGAGCTTCAGCTTCTTCGTGCTCAATATTCCAAATCTCGGGTAGTAAAACGTGACTTTGGTGTAAACAAGCATGACGGACAAACAGGTAACAGCAATGATGTTTGTTTTCAGACTCTAGAATTTCGGGAAAAAAACACAAAAGAAAAAGGATTATTTTAAAAAGTCGCGGAGGCAGTGGGGTCATGGGCTGTATGAATACAAATGTGAGTTGTTGGTGAGTAAAGTTGTTTTAAATATTACAGATACATTTTTTACTTCCTCTGTGGTCAGTTAGCTGAGTCTGCCTGCGTCTTGATTGGCTTTGCTTCGGTATACGTGACATTACACTCTGTACCTGCTATAGACTGTACCTGCTCAGCTCCTCTCAGAGCGCCCCACACACCACAGGATTTTTAGTCACAAATATTAAATACGTTCATTATCTATGATCTCTCAGTCAGAGGCCTTTCAAGCAACTCCGACTAGAAGAAATCATTCTCAACACACCCCACACCACAGGAAAATCCCACATTATGTCATCAGACCATCAGGCCTTTGCTGGCTTTGATCATAAGGGGGAGATCAGGACAAAAATCAGTCTGATTATCCTGTTGTGTGTACCCGCTTTGGTATGCTTTTTATGTGGCCCGCGAGACCTTAAAAGTTCTGATTGTGTTATAATAGACCAGTCAAAGGGGTGCATTGACCACAAACTACATTTGTAATAAAACCTACAGATCATAATTCCTGCAAAGTGACCGCATCCGGCCACTAGTTTGCAGTGTTTCCATATCAGTGCCATTTTCCAAACTAGTGGAATTGAGAAATAAAACAATGATTTCAAAATGTCCAGGAACAGAAAAGTTGATGCAGAGTGAAGGCTGTTTCAAGAAGAACTGATGTTGCCCTCAGTGAAAATTAGTTTGACTGATCTAAGGATTTGATATACAAGTTTGTCACAAGACGTAGCTGCTGAGCTTCACTCTTTTTTGCCTCCCCCCTCCTCTGACATTATTTAGTTTGATCGTACCTTTATTTTCCATGTCTTCAATTTATGCTTTTTGTTCGTTCTATTATATTTAGAAAGATCGAGAAAATTGACTGGCTGATAGAAGCATGAGTGTTAACCTTGGTTATTCAGAGTCCAGCCCTGCTACTCTGTTGTATGGGGTTCCACAGGGGTCGATTTTAGGTCCCTTGATCTTCTCCTTGTACATCAGACCTGGATGTCTCTGAACTTTTTGAATTTTAATAAGAAATAGTAGACAAGTGATGCTGTTTGGTCCCAGTGGCCCCTGTGAACCCCTTCCCGTTGACTTGGGCCCTTTGGCAGATTATTTAAAGCCAACAGAGACAAATTTGAGTTTTAAGATGGACAGTGATTTTAAATTGGATCAGCAGATTAGCTCAGTGGCAAAGTTTAGCTTTTTTTATATTAGGCAGCTTGTAGAGGTGAAGCTTTTTCTTGTACAGCAGCACTGTGAAACAGTAATCCACGCTTTTATCACATCTCGGCTGGATTACAGTAACACACTTTACCTGGGAGTCAGTCAGTGCTCCCTCGCACGTCTCCAGTTAGTGCAAAACGCAGCCCACGTAAAAGGGAGCACATTACTCCCATTCAGGCCTCCCTCCACTGGCTGGCTGTGTGTTTTAGAGTCCATTTCAAGATTCTTTTATCTGTTTTTAAATCTTAAAATGGTCTGGCCCCGCTGTACCTCTCTGAGCTCCTTCACCCTCACGCTCCTTCTCCGTGCTTTAGGTCAGCTGATCTGCTGGTCCTTGAAGTACTGAGGTCAAAACATGAGCTCAGAGGGGACAGAGCTTTTTCAGTTTCTGCTCCAAAACTGTGGATCAAGCTCCCCCTCCACACAAGACGAGCCCCCTCACTGTCCACTTCTAAATAAAGAGTCTTAAAACCTGTTTTTATTCCGCAGCTTTTGACCAGGGTTAGAGTCTGCTCTTGTTTTAGTGTTTTAAAGTTTTAGTTAGTGTTTTTATTGTTCTTGAATGTTTTTTAAGAACAATGAAACAGTCACTTTGGTACCTGCACCTTTGTTTTATTGATTTGTTTTATTCATGCCTGCACTATCTTTTCTATACAGCAGTTTGTTTCAGCTGTGATATTTTTTTAAGTGCTTTATTAATAAAGTTGAGTATTTCTCTTAGGACAGTTAAAACAAATTACTGATCTAAACCTTTAGCCATAGTTGTCTGCCACTACACATTACAACATTTTTAATTTAACCTTTATGGAACCAAGAAAAACTTTCAGTAAAATCCCGCCTGCTTGGTTTCATAAAATGATATGAAGCTAGCATAAACATTAAACATGAGACAGAATACTCAAATAAGATTTTATATTGTCAGTAACCAAACTGAGCTCCACGATAATGTGAAACATTTTATTTCTATGGAAAACGATTCCGAAGCTCTCTTTTTTCACCCTCTAACCCTGCTGTTGTTCTTCAGACGAATCAGTCTCTGATGTTTCCTGCAGAGTGACGTCATGGCGACTGCAGCAGCAGGTGAGTCCACTAAACTCACCAGAACAGGTAACACTCATCTCTCTGTTTATACATTAAACAAACAGCAGCAGAGCTTCTTATTCACATGTTCAAACAGACAGACACAGAAAACAGTCCTGGAACTCTGAATGTTGATGAAACAGTTTATAGTAGGCTGACATTTTCTGTTCTACATGTCATATATCATAATAAAAACAGAGGTATCTAATGAATGTTGATACCGTTACTGTTAACTGTAATAAAGTTTATCTGTAATAACATGAATCTGTGTTTCTCTGATCACAGATGATCTGCTGCCCAAGAGGCGCAGTAACAGCTTGGACTGGTTAACACCTGAAAGTGAGTCAAACTTGAATCCAGCTTAACGAGAAAACCTGTGTTTAAAGTATTTGTGAGGAACACTTTGTACTTATTTATCAAACCCATATATTAAAAGTGAATTGAGTCATCGTGTCTGATGAATGTTGAATTCTTTACTATTGACTGTAATTCAAGTCTGTGTTTATCTGTGGGAACATGAATCTGTGTTTCTCCAATCACAGATGATCTGCTTCCTCTGAGGCGCAGTAAAAGCAAGGATTTGTTGCCACCTAACAGTGAGTCAAACTTGAATGCAGCTTCATGAGAACACCTGTGTTTAAAGTATTTTTGAAAAAAAATTGTTGTAGATTATTAAACCCCCTGGAATGAAAAAATAATAATTAAGCCACAAAGTGAAACAATAAACCTTAGATTGTCTTTTCTTATCCCCATCTCTCCCAGTGTGTGAGCTGAGGGTTGTTCTGCTGGGAAACAGCTGGTCTCAGAGGAGTTCAGTGGGAAACTTTATACTGGGAAAGACTGAGTTCAACACTGAGGAAGAACCAGACAAATGTTTGAGGGTCAGAGGACGGATAAAGGAGAAAGACGTAGTTCTCATCAACACTCCAGATCTGCTGAGTCCCTACATCTCTGAAGGAAAACTGACAGAACATGTGACAGACTGTGTGAGACTCTCTGATCCTGGACCTCATGTGTTCCTGCTGGTTCTACAGCCTGAAGACTTCAGTCAGGATCAAAAACTGAGACTCTGCAGAGTCCTTAGACGCTTCAGTGATCAATCATTAGACCATTCACTGATACTGATATCACCCAGAGAGGCCAGTCCAAGTTCTTTGGAAAGACCATCAGAGCAACTCTTAAAGGACATGATCAAGAAGTGTAAATATCGACATCTACAGCGAGAACACACTGACCTCCCAGAGCTGTTCACACGATTAGTTCAAACAGCAAATGAAAACTCTGGACAGCTCACCTGGTGTAATGAACCAGAAGGTGAGGATGCAGGTCTGTTTATAAAGCCAAAGCCTGAACACATGAAACCAGCTCTAAATCTGGTCCTGTGTGGGAGCAGAGGATCAGGGAAGACTTCAGCAGCAGAGGCCATTTTAGGTCAGACAGGTCTTCATTCAGCCTCCAGCTCATCAGAGTGTGTTCAACATCAGGGAGAGGTGTGTGGACGTTGGGTTTCTCTGGTGGAGCTTCCTGCTCTGTGTGGAAAACCTCTGGAGACAGTGATGGAGGAATCACTCAGGTGTGTCTCCCTCTGTGATCCTGAGGGTGTCCATGCCTTCATCCTGGTCCTCCCTGTGGGTCCTCTCACTGATGAAGACAAGGGAGAGTTAAAGATCCTCCAGGAAACCTTCAGCTCTCAAGTCAAAGACTTCATCACGATCCTGTTCACTACAGAGTCTGATCCTTCAGCTCCAGCTGTCGTTAACTTTGTAGAGAAAGACCAGGACATTCAGGGACTCATTCAGAGCTGTGGAGGGAGACATTTAGTTCTTAACATCAGGGACCAGCAGCAGATCCCAGAGCTGATGGACATGGTGGGAAAGATGCAAAAAGTCAAATCAAAAAGCTACTCAACAGAAATGTATGCTCATGCCCAGATGGAAAAGATCAGTAAACTTTGGACGCAGCTAGATGACCTGAAAACTTGTAAGTAGAAAATAGTTTCACTTTGTAAATATGAATGAGATGAGCTAAACCAATTATACTTTTATCATGAACGGCCAGTTAAAGAATATAGGTTTAAAGGTAACTTTTGACCTTCTTATTCACAGGTGATGATGTGAAGCAGAGCTCAGAGTGTCTCCGAATTGTGCTGATTGGGAAGACTGGCAGTGGGAAGAGCTCTTCAGGAAACAGCATTCTGGGGAAAAAAGAGTTTAAAACTGGATATTTCCAAACATCAGTCACCAAATACTGTCAGAAAGCTCACGGTGAGGTAGATGGTCGTCTTGTTGCTGTGGTGGACACTCCTGGTCTATTTGACACAACTTTGTCCCATGAAGAGGTTCATGAAGAGATGATAAATAGCATCAGTCTTCTGGCTCCAGGACCACACGTCTTCCTGCTGGTGTTTGGAATTGGGAGATTCACAGAGGAGGAGAAAAATATCTTAAAACTGATCAGAGAAGGATTTGGGAAAGATGCTGAAAAGTTCACCATCATCCTTTTAACTGGAGGAGATTCATTAAAGGATTATGATATGTCCATTGAAGAATATATTGAAAATTGTGATGATTCCTTGAAGAAACTGATCTCTGACTGTGGAGGAATATACCACATGTTTGATAACTATGATGAACAAAACAGAACCCAGGTCAGTGAGCTGATAGCAAAGATCGACACAGTGGTGAAGACAAATGGAGGCAGCTGCTTCACCAATGAGATGCTGCAAGAAGCTGAAACTGCAATAAAGAAAGAAATGGAGAGACTGCTGAAGGAGAAGGAAGAGGAGATGAAGAAAGAGAGGGAGGAACTTCAGAGAAAACATGAGGAAGAAATGAAAGAAGTGGAGGAAAGAATGAAAAAACAGGAAGAAGACATGAAAAAAGAGAGAGAAAAGAGAGAAAGGGAACTCAATGAAAAGGAGGAAATCATAAAGAAAGAAAAAGAGGACAAGATGAAGGAAAGGAAAGAGAGGGAGGAAGAAGACTGGAAGAGGAAACAACAGGAGGAACTTCAACGACTGGAGTGGGAAAAGACACATGAGGCTTTGGAGAAAAAGATAAAGTTGGAGTCAAAGGAAAAAGAAACTATTGACAAACAGCTGGAGGAGAGCAGAGAAAATATGAGAGAAGAAAGAGAGAGCTGGGAGAAAACACAAAGAGAATGGTGGGAGAAAAAAGACCAAGAAGAGAAACAAAGGAGACAGGAGGAACAAACCAAACTCAGAAAACTTCAAGAAGAGTTTGAACAGGAAAGAGAAAATTATGAAAAGAGAAGAAAGGGGGAACTTAAACGAGGAGAAGAAAGGGAGAAGCTGAAGGATCAAGAAATAGAAAAAAATGCAAAAGAGAGAAAACAGAGAGAAACAGAACTGAAAGAAATGGAGAGACTGCTGAAGGAGAAGGAAGAGGAGATGAGGAAAGAGAGGGAGGAACTTCAGAGAAAACATGAGGAAGAAATGAAAGAAATACAGGAAAGAATGAAAAAACGGGAAGAACACATCAAAATGGAAATAACAATGAAGGAGAAAATCATCCAGAAGGAACAAGAGGAAAGAAGGAAAGAAAAGGAAAAGAGAGAAGAAGAAGACAGAAAGAGAAAACAAAAAGAGGAACTTCAACAACTGGAGTGGAAACAGAAATATGAAGTTTTGGAGGAAAAGATAAAGTTAGAATCAGAGGAAAAAGAAACCATCTACAAAGAGCTGAAGGAGAGCAGAGAAAAAATGAGAGAAGAAGAAAAACTGAAGAATCAAGAAAGAGAAGAAATTATTAAGGAAAGAAAACAGAGGGAAAAACAATTACAAGAAATGGAGGAAAACATGAAGAAGGAGCGTGAGGCAAGAATGAGAGAACAACAAAAGAGAAAAGAAGAAGACATGAAGAGAAAAGGGGAGGAAGAACTTCAGCGACTGGAGTGGAAACAGAAACTTTCATCCTTGAAGAGAAAAATTAAGTTAGAGTCAGAGGAAAAAGAGAGGATTTACAGACAGATGGAGGAGAGCAGAGAAAAGATGAGAGAAGAAAGAGAGAGCTGGGAGGAAAAACAAAGAGAATGGTGGAAAAAAAGAAATCAGGAAGAGGAACAGAGGAGACAGGAGGAACAAACAAAACTCAGAAAACTTCAAGAAGAGTTTGAACAGGAAAGAGAAAACTATGAAAAGAAAAGAAAAGAAGAGGATCAAAAAAGACAGAGTGAAACAGAGAAGCTGAATAGTCAACAGAGAGAAGAAATAGAAAAGGAGAGAAAACAGAAAGAAAAAGAACTGAAAGAAATGGAGGAAAACATAAAGAAGGAGCGTGAGGAAAGACTGAAAGAACAACAAAGGAGAGAAGAAGAAGACAGGAAGAGAAAAAGGGAGGAAGACCTTCTTAGACTGGAGTGGGAACAGAAATTTGAAGCTTTGGAGAAAAAGATAAAGTTAGAGAGAGAAGAAAGGGAAACTAGTGAAAGACAGCTGAAAGAGACCAAAGAGCAACTGGAAAAAGAAAGAGACAACTGGGAGAAAAAACAGAGAGAGTGGTGGGAGGAACGATTTAAAGAAAATGAACTGATAAGATCTGAAGAACAAAAAAAACTGAAGAAACTACAGGAGGAATACGAAACACAAAAAGAAAACGACAAAAAGAAGAGAGAAGAAGAGGATCAAATCAGAAAGCAACAAGAAGAAAAAGAGCAAAAAGAGATGGAGGAGAATCTTAAAGCAGATATGGAAAATCTGAAGAAAGCACATGAAGAAGAAGCCAGAAAGAAAGCTGAAGAGTTCAATGAATTCAAAGAAATACACAAAAAGGAATCAGCAGCTCTGAAAGAAAAGTATGAGAAACAGATAAAAGACAAAGATGAGAGATATGATCTCGTCAAGGAGTTTTATTTTCTCAATGAACAAGAACTGATGAAGAAACATCAGGCTGGGCTCTATAACGCAGTGAAACGTGTCACCACGAACAAACAAAACGTGCAAAAAATCAACGACTTAATGAAAAAACATGAAAATGAAATGAAGGAGGAAACTGAAGACAGAAGAGAGAAACTGAAGGAAACTCATGAAAATGAAATAACTGGTCTGTTAAGAGAGCTCACGGAGGATGTGGACTCATCTCGGTGTTCAATTTCATAAGATTTTATTTCTGTAAAAGTCATGACAGCAGTCCAGTGCTGTGTTTCTTTCTTTTTCTTTATTTGGTTTAGAGAAAAGAAATCTGAAAGGATCAGTGATTTGATACTTTAATATTTTTGCAGTGGGCTGAACTGTGATGGAAACCACAGTCTGATAATTAGCTGTTAGCGGTCTGAATCAGCAGAGGTGAGGGATTCCAGTCACATAACTAAGTAGCCACGGTTACATGAGGAGTTTTTCGTCTTTCCGTACAGAATCTCTCCGAATGACTTTCCCGAAAACAATAGTATACATGGAAAGGAATATTCCAATTTCTGGTCAACATGCGCCGCTATAATCAAACAGAATAGTCAATGGGGCATGCGCAGAAAAACATCAACGAGATTTATCAAAGTTGAAGGGCGACAGTTTGTTTATCACGGTGTTGCAATACTCCGTATTGCGAGTTTGTCATCCGCCCAGTCTTGAAATTATGTTGAGTACGTCAAAGTTCGGATCAAAAATAAACTTTCCGCAGCAGTCCAGTGCTGACGATTCGCCACCATTTTTAGAATTGAGGAGCGTCTCAAGTTGTGTCTTACCTCATATCTGAGCATGCGATGAAAGACTGCACCCTGACAGCTTTCCGTCTGGATACATGATACCTCAATCGGTTTGGGGAAAGGAATATTCCACCCCTGTGAAACCGATTAAATGTCCATTCGGATCGGCACTTTTCTTTCAGAACAAGGTGTATACAAAGGTTAGATTCTTTCCGTTTGAGCAAATTAACTGAATGCAAGCGGAATATTTGGGTCCATGTATACGTTGCTACTGTTTCTGAATCCTGGTCTTGGGGACCCCCTGCCCTGCATGTTTTGGATGTTACCCCACTCCAACACACCTGATTCAAATGAATGGCTCTTTATCAGGCTGGAGCAGAGCTTGATGACGAGCTGATCATTTGAATCAGGTGTGGTGGAGTCGGGAACATAAAAAGTATCCCCACAGCAAATGGATGTGAGAAACATTTCTACCAGGTGTTTTTATTTTTTTAAAGTTCAACCACAGCTCATCTGGAATGAGTGGGGAGACAGTTTTTGACCTGTACTGCAGCCAGCCACTAGGGGGAGCAGTTTGTGTGGTGACCTCACTTCAAGCTGACTGAGATGATGCTTTCTTTTTTTTTTTTACAGTCTATGAGGGCACCACACACTCAGGTATCTAGTGTTTACAACCCAGGTGTTGATTTTACCATCAGCTTTGTAACTGTTTAATTTGAATATTTTATAAAAACATACCAAGTTATTTCCTTTCATTGTAAAGCAGCCTCAAAAAGAGGAAGGTCAATATTTTCTAGGGATGCTGAACTTACTTTTTTTTTCTTTCAAACATGTCATTGTGAACATTTCAGTTTGATGTACCATAAGCCCCATAAAAGTATTCCTATAATTATCTTTGGATAATAATGTAAAAGGACGTGGAGAGATGAGATAACCCTCCTGAAGTGTGAAGTAGTCAGTTAAGTAAGAGGTGATTGTAAGCAGGCTGCAACAGTTTGAGTTATTATTAATGTTGAAATGAAACTGAACTTGTGTACCACTGTCTTTACTGACTTTAAAATGGAAACCAGGGTTGATCATCAGATTTTTGAATGACTTGCTTTTTTTTATGAGACAGTTTAATGTAATGTTTGAAATGTTGTGTCTGTTGATTCACTGATAATTTTCTGTGTTTTGATCAGTGTTTCACTGACTCAGTGAGTCTCTTAACCTGCTGTAAGACACTGAGGTCTAATTTTTTATTATGTTTCTTATTCTGTTATTTTATGGCTTATTTTTGTATATTTGTACATATTGTTTATATTTTTTCTTGAATATTTTCAGTATATTATTATTGGCATACATTGTGGACATCAAAACAAAACAACACAAAAAACATTGTACAGAGAAATGTGTTTCCTTACTGTGCACATGACAATAAACACTTTGAATCTTGAATCCTTGAATCTAGGTATTTAAATTCCAAGTCCAGAGAAAAAAAGGTTTTGCTCTCACTGAGAATGATGAAGCAAGAAGGAAGCAGGAGGTTACTTTATAATGGACTGGTGCCTCAATAGATCTGACCATAAACACACATGAGTACAGAGTCTCATTCATCTTCATGGCAGCCTGAAAACATGACAGGATTAAACAAACGGTCTCACAAATTCAAAGCTGAATATGAAGTCTGATCTGTCAGCCACACTTAATAATGATATAAACTACAGTAATGTTGTGAGTTTTCTTTGCAGCGTCTAAGACTTGATGTAATGAATGCCCACAAACAGTTACATCTGTTCAGGTCATAATCCAGTCAAACTGCCTCTCAATGCAGCAAATGAGACAAAACTTCAAAAAGTTATAATAACTTTCCAACTTCATTTAAAATCAAGAAGCAGAGTTTATTTTGATTTGTTACAAAATATTTTTTTTAACCTCTTTCCATATATTGTAGCTTAGATCTGCAATTTCCTCTTCAGTGGAAATTAAATCACCAACACCAAACTGCAAATTGGTTTTAGTTATCTCTAACGACACCCATAGCTGCTGTGATGAAGCTACATTATGAAGATGACTGGTTAGAGTTAAACTGGTTGTTATGTTGATAAATGTGTCAGGTTAAGTTCAGTCAGCATGCATACTCTTGGTTTACTTTTTGTAAATAAAACATGAATAACTCAGTGCATGTTTCCATTTATAGTACGTCTATTTTCCTTAAAATATGATCACATTTATGTCACAGCAAAAAAAGTGAAATAAAAGAACTTTGTGTAATGTTTCTTATGACCAGATAGTAAAGTATAGTTTTACTATTAATATGCGACATGGAATTGGGCCAAATTTTAAGGATGAAAAAGGTATCAGATTTCAAGAATAAAGTCATGATAGTACAAAAAGTAGAAAGAACATAGTTTTGAAAGAAAAAGGTTTAAACAAGAATAAAAAATTACAAGAAAAATACTATCAAAAACTTATTTGTTAATAAAACAAGAAGTCATTCAAGTAAAACAAGACATTAATTGGCCAAAATAAATGATTAAGTCTGGAGGAAAGATGTACATGAACTTGAAGTCAACTCTATGAGAAGGGGAAAAAAACATCTTTAATTTGAGAGTTTAAAAATTTGGTATATCAATAAAATGTATTAACATTAGTCAATTCTAATGGAGTTGTTTGAACTTTAAATCATAGACAGGGACGTATAAATAGTACAATAAAACACATTTGCTTTTTGTGTCCCCCTGGCCCTCTTCATCCCGTTTAACTTTATTAAATCCGTCTCTTTTCTCTTTGTTTTGATGTATTCTGGTCACTTTGAGCCTGACCCTTACAGGGAAAGTGGCTTGACCTCTGACACTTTGTGGAAGAGTCCACCTGAAGAGTAAGGAGCGGGGGTGTGAAGATGATGTGACCGTCTACATAACAGGTGTCCCCTCACCGATTTTGGGATTATTTTACCTTCAGTAGGATGAGAACGGTAGCTGTCAGCGGATCACGTTGTTTAGAATGTTGCCTCTATTCTTTTTTATTAATTTTTTTAAATCTTTTTTTTTTTCAACTGACACCCCCTCCCCTCGTAGCTTTGGTTTGCGGCCAACTACATGGACCGGTCCATTTAAAATCTGTCAATTTGCCGACCGTTTGCCGCCGAACTGCCAACTAACTCATCACAATCTGTCTATTAACAACAGAAATAACTTTTTACTTGATAATAACTTTAGAAAAGATGAACACAAACTCTGAAGTGACCGTTACTTCGCAAGGTAATTTCTTCCGATGGCTGAGAGTTCGACTGAAGAGACCGTGAATCATCAAAATCAAGCTAGTAACGGTGAGTCAAAGTGTGTGATATGCGTCTTCAGAAATTACTCTTCATCACTCTCATTATCACCGTATGGTATCTGCGTCTTTTAAAAGAGAAAATGTGAGAATTTTGAAGCTTAGTCATCGAACCTTTGTTTTCCATGTCTTCAATTTATGCTTTTTGTTCATTATTTTATATTTAGAAAGATCGAGAAAATTGACCGGGAAACTGTTGAGGCCACCATCTACAAAACTGGGGGTGACTGACTCAAGTTTGCAGGGGCTCCACAAGATGGCGCCAGCGATTCAACAATGGAGATATGAACCAGATCACTGAGGTGATGTAAACAGCTTCTTATGACATTAAGAACAGGAAAGTGGAGTATACTCAATAGTGTAATAAAATATTATAAATAAAACACCAGAAAAATGATTGAGGGCGACTTTTTGCTTACTGTCATGGAAATTATGCAGCATGTTTAATATGAAATATTATTAGATATTAAATAACACCCTAAAATTTCTGTGAACACCACAGTAGTTTTTCTATTGAAGTTTAGGCTCTTCTCAAATAACTGACTCCTTAAGTTTCTCACAGAAATTCTGTAACACATTTCCATGACTGATTGAGATCTTTCATACTTAGATTGAGATCTTTCATACTTAGATTAGTACAGATTAGTTTGCAGGGGCTCCATGAGATGGCGCCAGTGACACGACGATAGAGCTATGAACCAGGCCACCGAGGTGATGTAAACAGCTTCTTATGACATTAGACACGGGAAAAGTAGAGTTTACTCAATACTGTAATAAAATATCATAAATAAAACACCATAAAAAGAATTGAGGACAACTTTTTGCTGACTGTCACGGAAATATTCAGCATGTTTGAAATAAAATATTATTACATATTAAATAATGATCCCCTAAAATTTCTGTGAACACCACAGTAGTTTTTCTATTGAAGTTTAGGCTCTTCTCAAATAACTGACTCCTTAAGTTTCTCACAGAAATTCTGTAACACATTTCCATGACTGATTGAGATCTTTCATACCAGTTAGATGAAGCAAGAATTTAAGAGGTATATTATTCAATCTTTGATGAATTGTAGAAAAATAGAACAGAGTGGTCTCTGTAAGCATTATACTAAACAAAAATCAACAAGGAATTGATTTCAAAGAGGGTCAAAAGTCAAATCTCTATTTTATCACATTCATTACTTCACTAGTGCTTTAACTGTTAGAACATTTTATAAAAACACTATAAATGATCTGTGGACATTATCATTTACTAAACAGATTGTTGAGCTGTTGAAAGAAGGATTTGCAGAGGTATTACATTAAGATTAAATCAGACAAATGCAGGTCACTTTTAGATAAATTTGCCAATGGCTGACATGCTATGATGCTTCACTTCCTGGGTGTAAACAAACACAGATGTCATTTCATAGTGCTGTGTGGTTTTGTAGTATTTTGATCTGGTATGTAGAGATAAAGTTGTATAAAGGCTGTTTTCGATTAAAATTGCATATCACCATTCCACCAGAGCAGAAGCTCATGGATTTTGCAAAGACCTGCATTTAGGACTAAAAAATGGTGGTTATGTTTTACTTATATTAGTGACACTTGACAAACCACTTGGAAATCTTTTACCCTTAACCTCCAAAATATCATGTGACTTCTTCACCGTTCTTTGAAGGTTTTTCTTGTCGTTAAACTAATTACTCAGCCAGATTTTAAATTCCTGTTTCCATGACTAAATTTGTCGCCTGAAAACATCCGTACTTTGGAGACTAGAGGAAAATTTTCTGGACCAGAGCTCACAGATGACTAACGTTTGCAGAGAGAGTCAGGCTGAGGAGAGGTAAACTTCTGTGGTGAGGTGTTTCATTCATTCTTTTTTATACGTACAGCTAGGTCATTCTTCTGATTGTTGGGTACAGCCGTGCTCTTCAGGAAGCAAGTCTGTCTCACTGTAAATGTAGGGGTTGTGTCACTGTCTGTAACTAAAAAATGTGCTTATACTATATAATAGAAGGGGAAACACATTAATATTTACAAAACCATGTGACTTAAAGTGTTTAAAAATTTTCAAAATGATCATCGACTGTGGTACCACTAGAGGGTGCTGTGTTTTTTTTAATTAACTTATTCTCTGTTGACTGTCGTTGAAGTTTCTGAGAATCAGCCTGATCACTTCTCATCTCTGTATAACTGTTCACAGACTAATATCTGCTTTTTCTCTTCCCATTGTTTATGTTTTTGTTACCTTTAGGTGATGATCATAGGTGAAAGGCCATCTGTACATCATGTTTTTGCATGGCCTATTTTTTATGGACAGTTTTTTAGATGCACAGAATTAAACTATAAAACGTGTTTGCACTTTTTTCTGGATGTACCTGTAAATGACTTCTTACTAATGATCCACTATGCTTCATGTGTTTGATGCAGCTAACCTTCAAGCTTCCTGATTATAATTTATCCACAGGAATACTGATACACCTGTGTACATGCAGGTTATTCATGAAGACCTGAAGCGTCCAGCATGGCAAGACTCTGTCTGGTCCTCCATCAGGTCAGTACAACAATTTCTCCATATGGACAGTTACAGAAAATTCTCCTCTCTAAAGCAGGTAGTCTGTCAGGTCATTCACTTCACTGTAATGTCTAAGAACAGTCCCACACAAGTTAGTGTTAATGATAAAACTTAAGATGGTACATCCAGACCTACAACGTACTTTATTCATTGAAACATTTACACAGGCATATGCTCTGCAATAAAATGTGAAAAACGCCAGGACTCAAAAAGAAACAGATCAAAAATATGCTTCAGTCAGACAACCTGGCTGTTGAAATCAGATGTTTGATCTGCTGGATGGATAAGAAATATATCCTGCTGGTATTTGCTGTCAGTTATAATACATAGAAAATAAAAATCAGTATCAGCAGGTCAGGGTTTTTAAAGATTGGTGATGGGCCACAAAATTGTGATGGGTGTACCCCTAGTCTGTGATGATGTTTGGGCGGAAAGGTATTTACAGGACGCCATTTCAGATGCCGAGGGAGGAGAAAATCATATGAACTGATCCGACTTGTTTTAGGGTGTGTTAATGTTCAGCAATGTTAACTAGGAGAGACTCAGTGTGAGCTCGTAACTGACAAAGTTATTCACTGAAAGAAAGACGTGTAGTTTTATCAGCTTTATCAAAGGGATAAGAAATGGTTTATATCTCTTTAGACCAATATCACACACAGTGTTTGAATGTTTCAAGGTTTTAAAACATTTTTCATAGAAATGATTCAATTAAAACTGAGCTTTTTTTTTTTAGTTTTTGTGACAGTTTAAATGTGGCTGCAGAGAAATACAAACCTTCTGTAACCTTTGACACTTATCTGACAGCAGGGGGCAGCAGAGAGTTTTGATTTCTCACACACACATGCACACACACAAAGGAAAAAGAGAGAATAAAATTTCCTCATACTTCTGACCACAGGTCTGGTCAAAAATATGAGGAAATGCTCCATCAATAGAAGAGATTAAATCTTGTGTCAAAGCCACAGAGTCAGAGCAGGTTGTCTTCAAACCTCACAGTTACGCTCCAACATGTAAAGTTTTATAAAACTGTTTTTTTTTCAGACTTCATTTGACTGCTGGGTGACTTTTTAAACTTTTTTTTCCAGCCTATCCTTTGGCTGGGATTCATCACTTTTTAAAGTTTCACTTTTACTGCTGATTGTGTCACAAGAAGAAAATCCTCAGGTGAGTCAACTTAATGTAAAGTCGATACAGAAAATTAACTAAATAATGAAAGTAATAGTAGAGAACTTGTTTGATTGATGGATAAGAAGGGCTGATGTTCAAACCTCAGGATGTTTTTGGATTGTTCAGATTCACTGAATGATCTCCAAACGTGATTTGATTGGTTGTTTTTTAAAGTCACTGTTTATTTTTATTGTAACTCTGTGTAATGAAAACATTAATTCATGCTGTAACTGTTCAGGTTTACTGTGGAGACAGTTTAAATCTTCAGCGTGTGATATGTGTGTGTTATTCAATGAAGTGAGCAGTCTCAGACAAAGATATCTGTGGTCATTAGAAACATACAAATCTGTGTTTCAGTCTGAACAGAGGGATCAAGAGAATTAATTGTGATTTGCCTAGTGTCTGAGATAGACATGCACCGATCGATTTCCTTAAATTTGAGGGCCCATCCTTACATATATAACTGATCTTATATTCCTCCAGGAAGGTCTGACAGCCAGCCATTGTTGCTTTTTGCTCTGAGACCTCAAACTAAAGACACCTTATTGATTGTTAAAACATAAAGATTTTATTGTTTCACAGGTATTATTCAATGATTTTCAGGAAAATAAGATTGAAAAAATGAAGGTTTATGCTGTCAGTTATAATACATAGAAAATAAAAATCAGTATCAGCAGGTCAGGCTTTTTAAAGATTGGTGATCGGCCACATAATTGTGATGGGTGTAC
Organism: Halichoeres trimaculatus; assembly: GCF_033239565.1. Lineage (NCBI taxonomy): Eukaryota > Metazoa > Chordata > Actinopteri > Labriformes > Labridae > Halichoeres > Halichoeres trimaculatus. The sequence continues at coordinate 2,589,511 of NW_027437183.1, forward strand.
CCCTAGTCTGTGATGATGTTTGGGCAGAAAGGTATTTACAGGACGCCATTTCAGATGCCGAGGGAGGAGAAAATCATAAGAACTGATCCAACTTGTTTTAGGGTGTGTTAATGTTCAGCAATGTTAACTAGGAGAGACTCAGTGTGAGCTCGTAACTGACAAAGTTATTCACTGAAAGAAAGACGTGTAGTTTTATCAGCTTTATCAAAGGGATAAGAAATGGTTAATATCAGTTTAGACAGATATCTCACACAGTGTTATAATTTTTTCAAGGTTCTAAAAACATTTTTCATAGAAATGATTCAATTAAAACTCAGCTTTTGTTGACAGTTAGGGTTTCTTTCTGTGTCTGTTTGAAATGAAATAGTTTACCCTCTCTTCCCCTCACTGACCTCTGAAGCCATGTTTAAAATAAAAGGTTAGATTAAGTCTTTCATCCCCAATAACCAATCGTAGCTGCTCGTTATCCTCTGTTTTCATGTTTTTTCCCTGTCCAACCCTGCTGTTTTTTTTCCAGTTGAATCAGTCTCTGATGATCACAGCAGAAGGACGTGATAGTGACTGCAGCAGCAGGTGAGTCCAGTCAGGTGGTCTCAGTCCAGGTAACTCTTCTCTCTGTGAGACATTTGTGTGGCTGTAGGTGAAGAGCCTGTAGTTTGAACAAGAAGACTTCAAGACAAGTTCACAGAGGAAATATGTCAGAGGTGAAGTGATGTACAGCTCACAGGTTTGACTGTGGGTTTGATGACTGTTTAAAGACACAACAGATTTTATAAAATACAAACAGCAGAAGAGCTTCTCACTCAGGACAGGAAGCTCTGCATTAAAGAGAGAGAAAACATCCTGAGAACACTCAAAAGTTCTTCAAACTGATTTTACCTCAAAGTCTTGTTTCTCTTCCACGTGTCACAGATACAAAACACAGAGGTGACTGTTTATCTGAGATAATGTTTATCTCTTTTCTTCCAATCACAGATGATCTGTTTCCTCTGAGGCGCAGAAACAGTTTAAACAGTTACCACCTCACAGTGAGTCAAACTTTAATTCAGATTTATCAGAGAACCTGTCTTTAATGTACCTGGGAGAAACATTTTGCTTAAAGTTATCCAACCCCATGAACTAGAAATTAATAAGTCTTCTTTTCTCAAAACTCACATCACCAGACTTTAATGATCGTTCAGAAACAGGTCATAACGCTGAGATTATGTGAGTTTGGAGCACAAGGAACTGCACTTAACCATCGATAATCAATATAACAGAGAATCAATACACATTTTTAAAAAAATAAATTTTAAGGTCTAATGCATCATCCAATGACAAAACTCATAGAAAATAGATAGAATAGAAATACCCATGATCAGTTATTTCTCTCATTCATTTTCCTGTTGATTCTGTTTCTTTATGGAGAGAAAAGTCACTTCATGTGACGCTCCAAGGGGTCGCATTTCTCTTAAAACGGATCTCCTCGATATCTCTCTTCTCTCTTCATTTCATTCATCTCTCAGCATCTCTCCTGGGAGGGACGAAGCAAGTGAAGGTCGCAAGTGGAGGAAGGAAGGCTGAAGCTTTGGGGCTTTGAGATGCACCCCATGAAGTACGACAAACTGGAAACAAGTTAAATGCAGGAGGTGACAAGGGTGATAGGACACAGGTGGGGAGAAAGAGTCAGGGAGCAGGTGTGACCAGACGGGGGCAGCAGACAGGAACACGTCCAAAACAGAGACAGGCGTTAGTGATTCAAAATAGTTTTTATATTTTTTTATCAACTGTCCGAAACATTTCTTACCACCAGAAACATCACTGAATGATGAGGAGTCCTCCCTAAGTGTTCACATACAAAATCTCAGTGAAATCAAAAATGAAAAAACACTCTTAGTGGTATTTTAACTAGGGCTGCACGATTATCGCAATCGCAATCGCAATGTCAGCACATGCAATTCAGATTTTTCTCCATGATAACCAAGCAAGCGTGTAGACTCATCATGACACAACTTTTTTTATTAAATCGCAAGCACAATCGCAATATTGTCCACCTAATCGCAAATCGCACCTTTTCCCCAAATCGTGCAGCTCTAATTTTAACACTTAAGCTGAATAAATAACGTCCTCACTCACAGCAGATGAAATCACCAAGTGTGTGTCTCATTATGGTCACGTCTGCTGGTCCCCAGCCCAGATAAAGGAGGAGGGTTGATATTTAGACATAAAAAAACAAGACTGGACAGAAGAAGGACAATTTGTAGTTAAAAACATATCTAGGATGTTGTGTTTTACCTGCTTTCTGTCTCTTCCACGTTATTTCTCTCTCCTACAGAGTCCATGACAATTACTTGCAAATGGATTAATGAGCAAATTAGTCAGCAGCGTCATTTAGTGGCTTTTAGCGACTTCTGGGACAGACAACGGATACTTTCCTTACTGAGCAGTTGGCATGTTGAAACTAGCGATGTTCACTCAGCTTTACTGATGTTTGAAAAGGGAAACAGCCTCATTCTTTCAGGTTTTTCATGACTTTACATGACAGAATGGATTAAAGATAATCTGTAAATAGTGGATTATTAGGGTATATGGCAAAAATAAAGGTGACAAGAACTGAACCATTGTTTTTGTGAACCGTTCCATCCCTTATACATGTAGATCATCCTACTGCACCTGATTCACTGATCTAAAAAAAAATACAAAACCATAATCCATTAAATAATGTAACAACAATAAAAATGAAGATGGAATCAGACATGAGACACCAAAAATGTGCAAAATTAAGATTTGATATTTTCAGTAGCCTCTGAGTTGAACTCCACACTAATCTGAACATTTTTCTTTTGTGAAAATATTCAGAAGCTCTATTTTCCCCCCGAACTCGCTAACCCTGCTCTTCTTCTCCAGATGAATCAGTTTATGGTGTTTACAGCAGAGTGACGTCATGGCAACTGCAGCAGCAGGTGAGTCCAGGTAGCTAACCAGAACAGGTAACACTCTTCTCTCTGTTTATATATTATACAGACAACAGGAAGAAGAGTTTCTTACTCACATGTTCAGACAAAAATAGAAAACAGTCCTGGAACACTGAATGTTGATGGAACAGTTTATAATAGGCTGACATTTTCAGCTCTACATGTCATATATCATAATAAATACAGAGGTATCTGATGAATGTTGATTTCTTTACTGTTAACTGTAATAAAGTCTGTGTTTATCTGTGAGAACATGAATCTGTGTTTCTCCAATCACAGATGATCTGCTTCCCAAGAGGCGCAGTAGAAGCAAGGATTTGTTGCCACCTCACAGTGAGTCAAACTTTAATCCAGCTTCATGAGAAAACCTGTTTAAAGTATTTTTGAAGAAATTTTGTTGTAGATTATTAAACCCACTGGAATGAGAAAAAATAAATAAGCCATAAAGTGAAACAATAAACCTTAGATTGTCTTTTTTTTATCCCCATCTCTCCCAGTGTGTGAGCTGAGGGTTGTTCTGCTGGGAAACAGCTGGTCTGAGAGGAGTTCAGTGGGAAACTTAATACTGGGAAAGACTGAGTTCAACACTGAGGAAGAACCAGACAAATGTTTGAGGGTCAGAGGACGGATAAAGGAGAAAGACGTAGTTCTCATCAACACACCAGATCTGCTGAGTCCCTACATCTCTGAAGACAAACTGACAGAACATGAGACAGACTGTGTGAGACTCTCTGATCCTGGACCTCATGTGTTCCTGCTGGTTCTACAGCCTGAAGACTTCAGTCAGGAACAAAAACTGAGACTCTGCGGAGTCCTTAGACACTTCAGTGATCAATCATTTGATCATTCACTGGTACTGATATCACCCAGAAAACCAGGCTCAAGTGTTTTTGAAAGTTTTCTACCCCTCAATGACTTGATCAGTGAGTGTGGAGACAGATATGTGGAGAAGGCAAACCTTGAACTTCCAGAGCTGTTGACACGTTTGGGTCAAATTGTAAAGGAGAACAATGGACAACACATCAGCTGTGATGTGTTCATGGATCCAGCTGCTGAATTACAAAGAACACAACAAGAGAAAACAAGGCCTGACATCTTACACGCTGTTACTTCTGCTGGTAAGAAAAAGATCTGTTTTCATAAAAACAGTAAAATGATCCATGTTGTTATTGATAAATGAAACACAAGGCTGCACGTTAACTGGTGTGAGTCTTCTTTTTACAGAAACAGATAAGTTTTGTGAAGATGGTGAAATGTTTCTTCAATAAATCATTATTGATGATTCAAACATGACGCTGTATGTTTATGTGTCTTCTGTTTGCAGGTCTGTGTGCCCGTGATGACAGAGTGACTCATCCTCCCACAGGAGAAAGTGAGTAAACTATCAAAAATACTACACTTATAGTACACAAGATACACACCTGTCATTAACACTGAGTTTACTGTTAACTAGGGGTGTAATGATCCATTGATATAGATCCATACATCGATTGGTTAAGCAATGATCCAGTCACATCGATGGAAAGTCTAAACATCGATCATCATCGTGGTCTTTAATGTACGCCTTTATTTTGAAATCCTGACCGGACACGCATGTCCGTTTCCGGCCAACCACAAGTCGTTGTGAAGTTTCCTCTTTAGCCTCATGCATTCAGCGTATGAGACACACATTTGAACCTTTCCACTCTCTGACACGCCACGCCTGATATTTCTCCTGCTGTAAAATGTACTGTTTAGCGCCCACCGAGTCACACCGCTGTAGGTGAACGTGTAGCAAGATGCTGTTAGCATCACAGAGCTAAAAGGGATCCAGACATATCGGCCAATCATAAAATAGCTCTCCTGTATCCGGGTAAGATACGGTCAACCTGACTGCAGAGGATGCCTGCTGCACACGACAGGAGTGCATCATCACACGACTGCAGTGAGTTATCTCATCATTTGATTTTGTAGCCACTGATTCATGAAATTTCATATCGTTAAAAAGTAAAATGGCGAGAGCTTGGTGTCATTCCTCCTCCACATCATCTATTACACAGTGAAACAAAGTCTGATCACACTGACATACAAACTGTGGTTATCAGGCATCACAGTAAAAAAAAACTATCAATGTTAAGTTAGTTAAGTTGATAGTTCTAATTTTGAATAAAATGTTTGGGTTTAATTAAAATCAAAGCTTCACATTCTTGGTTTGAAAGAAAATGGTCAAATGTTGGAGGTCAGTAAAGTTTTTCTAATCAGTCATTTTTAATTATAGTGTTGCATCATTACTTGATATAATAATCAAACATTACTGTATAACAGTAAGACCCATAAGGTAATTGTGGGGGCAAAAAAAGCACCTTACCTGAGTTTTCCCAGTTTTAATTTTAAAACATAATTAGATCATACAGATGGCTATAATCCTCTACAAACTGTCATACCCAAAGGTCAGCACATTGGTCCATTGGTTTTGTATTTCTTTCTCACCTCAGGTGAAATGTTGCTGATTGTGTTCAGTGAGGACATTATATCGTCTTAAATCGATCGAAGGCCCCTGAATTGTATTGTATCGTATTGCATCGTGACAGACTTTGTGATATCGGCAAATATCATATCGTTGTCCAAAGAATCAATATTGTATCGTATCGTCATGAAACTGGTGATTTACACCCCTATTATTTCTTATTAATGGGACTGATTCTTTAATTTGTTAAAATGGTAGAAATGTAATGAAATACTGTGACACCAGCAGAACTACAAATTACACATTAAAAAAAAACATCTAGCATGTTGTCTCAGGAAGGCTTAAAGCAGATTTTTGATTTTTACATCATACAAACTCTTATTTGTCAGTGTCCCGGATGAGTGTTTGATGTATTTTCATAACTCTAGATTGCAGTAAACACATTTGATCTCCCATATCAGTGTTTACATTTATTTTTCTTTTTTTCAGATGATTTGTCTCCTCTGAGGCGCAGAAACAGTCTTCAATTTCTACCACCTGACAGTGAGCTCAATTTTAATCCTGATATTAGATCAAATCTGTGATTACTATATGATGTCTCTTGGTAGGAAACCAAACCCTGAAAATGAAAATGCAATGAAAAAGTGATGAAACTTAGAGTAAAAGAAAAAAAACTTACAGAAATGTTTGTTTTTCCCAGTGTCTGAGCTGAAGGTTGTTCTGCTGGGAAGCAGCTGGTCTGAGAGGAGTTCAGTGGGAAACCTCATACTGGGAGACACTTTTTTCAGCACTGAGGAACAATCAAACCAGTTTTCCAGAATCAGTGAAACACTGGAGGGAAAGAAACTAGCTCTGATCAACGCCCCAAACCTGCCTAAAAGTGACTGCTCTCTTAAAGAGCTGACAGATTATGTCGAAGACTGTGCAAAGGTCTCTGATCCTGGACCTCATGTGTTCCTGCTGCTTCTACAGCCTGAAGACTTCACTGACAAACACAAACAGAGTCTCTGCAGAGTTCTGGAAACTTTCAGTGATCGATCATATGATCATTCATTAGTGTTGATATCACCACTCAGGAAGGAGAGTCCAGGCCTAAAGCAAAAATACAAGGATCACCCTCCGTTAAAAGACATGATCAAAAAGTGTAAAAACAGAGACTTGAAAAGAAAAAATCTTGAGCGCTCAGAGCTGTTAGCACGTTTGGGTCAGATCGTGATGGAAAACAAAGAAGAGCACGTCGTCTACGAAGCATTTGAGGACACGACATCTACGTTACCAGATCATCAAAGCCTCACACAAAAGGGAATCTCTCTCTTACAACCTGTTCTGGATGCTGGTAAGAGAGAAAATAATCATGGCTGAAAATCTGAAAATCTTTTCTGTGAACTTATATCACTTTGGCTTTCTTTTCTCAGGGCTGTCTGCGATTAAAGGAACTTTCCAGCAAAAGTTGGACTTGGAAAAAGCTCCCCTGACTCAGAGTAAGTACGGGAGTAGATTTTCATGGCGTCTTTTCTCAAAAAAAAAAACTGTGTAACATTGATGATCATACACAACAAATAACTAAACAGCTTTGCACATTTTGATTTTCAGCACTTTAACGCATAAAGAGGCTTTGTTAGATAGCATCATCAATATATCTTTCTACATCTGTAGAATATATAACAAGCAGGAAACATAAAGTAGGAAAGTACATAAACTGTATTTTTAAACTAAAAGCCTGCTCAGGCATGTCTGTGGAGCCCTGTTTTTTCACCCTGGGGAGTGTATGGTTGTGTGTAGGCTTTTGGTTTGAATCCCTGACCAGACGAGGTGTAGCGTTGCCCGGACACGTAGGTTCTCTGTGGGTACTCCATTTCTCCCCACAGTCCAAAGACATGCTTGATACGCCAAAGAAACACTAGATTGTTTGTATGTTTGAGTGTGTGCACCAGTGGATGTCTGTCACTGTGTCAGCACCATGATCAGTTGGGGACCTATCCAGCTAAACCAGTTTCCCATCCAGTGATGGGGTTAGCTACAGCCCCCTCAACCTTGAATAAGAAAGGCAGTAATGGATGGATGGTTTTGGTTCAGAGGTCAGAAAAAGAAGGTTGTGAGAAACTTTGTTGACAAAGTAGAAAACTCAAAACTGTTGTAGGTATTATACAGCACACGCAAAAATGTTGCTGCTAGCATTATTAAGAACGACAGCACTAACAAAGAAAACTAAATTGATTCTGATTGTACAGTAGGGCTGCCACACTTTCACATTTTAAACTCACTCATTGTAGCCTGAAACTAGCACCATGACCTAGGAGTGCACCAATCGCAATTTTCTGGCCAATCACGGATCTTTATAAAGAGCAGCTAGCTGCTGCTTCCTTGTCCACTCTGTGTCTCCATTAAATGGAGGGTGGCATGCAGCACAAACAGCCATTACTGCTCTCCACTGTCAAGCAGCTGCTTGCCCTCATAATGCAACATTATTTTACGAGACTCTTCAGTAAGATGACTGGTATCAAATTTGTGGGAACACTTTTTGCTGGCTGTTGTAGCGTAACACAGCTGAAGGTTTACTGTGGCTGTGGTAAATGCTCAAACTTTCCTGTAACTCACACACATCAGTGTTCCCTGATGAGGAAATGGTCGTGGCACAGTGGGCAGCTCTGTTGCTTCACCAAAAGAAGGTTCCTGGTGTCAGATCCTTTGCTGTCTGGCAGTCTTCCTGTGAGGACTTTCCTCATGTACTTGTGGGTTTACTGTGGTTACCTTGCTTCCTCATGCAGTGCAATGGCCTTAAGTTTGCATGGTAATGGTGTTTAAGCCGACCTAGAATGGAAACTTTTAAAAGCTGCCTCCAGAGTGGATTTTTCTGAAACGCTGCTGTCACCGTTGCCGTGTAAAAAGCAAGCTTGTGCTGCTGAATCCACTGAATCTGCCAACTGCCCTCAAACAAAATGTGCATCTTTTGCTTCACTTCTGTAAATCAGTGAAAACGCATTCAATAGATACACATGATCAGCCCACTTCTACTTAAGTAGAGGGCTGAAGTAGTGTCTCCACAGTTATATTGCCAACTACAGGCCTAGTATGCCCACTACAGCATTTTCAGTCCCCCGCTGTTTTTTTTTAACTACATTTCTGCATTTTTGAAACTCTGATGTGTAAACAGGGTCTTAGTCACCATTTGCTAATCCTTTTACAGTTTACTCAACCAGCCTTTAGCTTACAGAGGAGTTCCCCTTATGACGACAAGGTTAACTGATTTTATTTCAATCCTGCATTCACTAATCTTCTCCCCGTTTGTTGCAGCAGCTGGACTCAGGATCCTGCTGCTGGGAAAAAGTGAAGACAAACAGACAAAGCTTTGTAACTTCATCATCAGAGAGGAAGCTTTCAGTCACCCAAAAACTTTCCAGATGAAGCACTGTGAGTCAGCCAATGGATGGTGGAGAGGGAAACCAGTGACTGTGGTGAAAACTCCAAACTTGTTCAGTCTGTCTGTGGAGGCTGTGAGAAGAGAGATGAAGAACGCCGTGAGTCTTTGTCCTCCAGGACCAAATGTCCTGCTGCTGTTAGTGAAACAGTCTGAGTTCACTGAAGAGAAAAGACAAACACTGAAGATCATCCTCAGTCTGTTTGATCAAGATGCTTTAAAACACTCACTGGTGATCCAGACACACATGGAGAATAAAACTAACACTGCAGTTAATCAGCTTCTTGAAGACTGTGGAGGACAATACCATGAAATGACACATGATGATCATAACCTGCTGATGGAGAAGATTGAGAACATTGTGACTAAAAACAAAGGAACTCACTTAAAACTCAGTGAAGAGTCCATAAAGTCAAAGTCTGAACACATGAAACCAGCTCTAAACCTGGTCCTGTGTGGGAGCAGAGGATCAGGGAAGACTTCAGCAGCAGAGGCCATTTTAGGTCAGACAGGTCTTCATTCAGCCTCCAGCTCATCAGAGTGTGTTCAACATCAGGGAGAGGTGTGTGGACGTTGGGTTTCTCTGGTGGAGCTTCCTGCTCTGTGTGGAAAACCTCTGGAGACAGTGATGGAGGAATCACTCAGGTGTGTCTCCCTCTGTGATCCTGAGGGTGTCCATGCCTTCATCCTGGTCCTCCCTGTGGGTCCTCTCACTGATGAAGATAAGAAAGAGTTAAAGATCCTCCAGGAAACCTTCAGCTCTCAAGTCAATGACTTCACCATGATCCTGTTCACTGTAGAGTCTGATCCTTCAGCTCCAGCTGTTGTTAACTTTGTGGAGAAAGACCAGGACATTCAGAGACTCATTCAGAGCTGTGGAGGGAGACATTTAGTTCTCAACATCAGGGACCAGCAGCAGATCCCAGAGCTGATGGACATGGTGGGAAAGATGCAAAAAGTCAAATCAAAAAGCTACTCAACAGAAACGTACGCACATGCCCAAATGGAAAAGATCATTCTTCATGCTAAGCTTGAAAACCAGAAAACTTGTAAGTACAACAAAATTTTTCCATGTGAATATGAGTGAGATAAGCTTTTAGAGTTTTTTTTTAATTATAAACAGTTTAAATTAACATTTATATTAATAGTTAAAGGTGTTCAAACCGCTGCCTTTTGAAGTAATGCTTGACCTTCTTATTTCACAGGTGATGATGTGAAGCAGAGCTCAGAGCGTCTCAGGATTGTGCTGATCGGGAAGACTGGAAATGGGAAGAGCTCCTCAGGAAACACCATTCTGGGTCAAAGGAAGTTTAAAGAAGAACCAAGCCAAAGATCCGTCACCAAACGCTGCCAGAAAGCTCACAGAGAAGTAGATGGTCGTCCTGTCACTGTGGTCGACACCCCTGGTCTTTTTGACACAACTTTGTCCCATGAAGAGGTTCATGAAGAGATGATAAATAGCATCAATCTTCTGGCTCCAGGACCACATGTCTTCCTGTTGGTGTTACACATCGGGAGATTTACAGAGGAGGAGAAAGAGACATTAAAAAGAATCAGAGAAGGATTTGGGAAAGATGCAGAAAAGTTCACCATCGTCCTTTTAACTGGAGGAGATTCATTAAAGCATTATGATATGTCCATTGAAGAATATATTGAAAAGTGTTGTGATGATTCCTTCAAGAAACTGATCTCTGACTGTGGAGGCAGATACCACGTGTTCGATAACCGTGATGCTGAAAACACAACCCAGGTCAGTGAGCTGATAGCAAAGATCGACACAATGGTGAAGACAAATGGAGGAAGCTGCTTCACCAATGAGATGCTGCAAGAAGCTGAAACTGCAATAAAGAAAGAAATGGAGAGACTGCTGAAGGAGAAGGAAGAGGAGATGAGGAAAGAGAGGGAGGAACTTCAGAGAAAACATGAGGAAGAAATGAAAGAAATGGAGGAAAGAATGAAAAAACAGGAAGAAGACATTAAACGAGAGAGAGAAAAGAGAGAAAGAGAACTCAAAGAAAAAGAGGAAATAATAAAGAAAGAACAAGATGACAAAATGAAGGAAAGGAAAGAGAGGAAGGAAGAAGACAGGAAGAGGAAACAAAAGGAAGAACATCAACGGCAGGAGTGGGAACAGAAACTTGAGGCTTTGGAGAAAAAGATAAAGTTAGAGTCAGAAGAAAAAGCAAATATTGACAGACAGCTGGAGGAGAGCAGAGAAAAGATGAGAGAAGAAAGAGAGAGCTGGGAGAAAAAACAAAAGGAGGGGTGGGAAAAAAGAAATGAAGAAGAGGAACAGAGGAGACAGGAGGAACAAACCAAACTCAGAAAACTTCAAGAAGAGTTTGAACAGGAAAGAAAAAATTATGAAAAGAAAAGAAAAGAAGAGGATCATAAGAGACATGAAGAAGAAGAAAGATGGAGGAAACAACAAAAAGAAGAAATTGAAAAAGAGAGAAAGCAGAAAGAAAGAGAACTGAAAGAAATGGAGGAAAACATAAAGAAGGAGAAAGAGGACAGATGGAAAGAACAACAAATGAGAGAAGAGGAGGACAGGAAGAGGAAACAAAAGGAAGAACATGAACGGCTGGAGTGGGAACAGACAGTTTCAGATTTAGAGAAAAAGATGAAATTGGAGTCAGAAGAAAAAGCAAATATTGACAAACAGCTGGAGGAGAGCAGAGAAAAGATGAGAGAAGAAAGAGAGAGCTGGGAGAAAAAACAAAAGGAGGGGTGGAAAAAAAGAAATGAAGAAGAGGAACAGAGAAGACAGGAGGAAGAAACAAAACTCAGAAAACTTCAAGAAGAGTTTGAACAGGAAAGAAAAAATTATGAAAAGAAAAGAAAAGAAGACAGTCATAAGAGACATGAAAAGGAAAAAAGATGGAGGAAACAACAAAAAGAAGAAATTGAAAAAGAGAGAAAGCAGAAAGAAAAAGAACTAAAAGAAATGGAGGAAAACATAAAGAAGGAGCGTGAGGCAAGACTGAGAGAACAACAAAAGAGAAAAGACGAAGAGGACAGGAGGAGGAAAGAACAGGAGGAACTTCAACGGCAAGAGTGGAAACAGAAACTTGAAGCCTTGGAGGAACAGAAAAAGTCAGAGTCAGAGAAAAAAGTAGCCACTGAAAGACAACTGGAGGAGAGCAGAAAACAACTGAAACAGGAAAGAAAGAGCTGGGAGAACAAACAAAAAGAAAGTCAGGAGAAAAGAGATCAAGAAGAGGAACAGAGGAGACAGGAGGAACAAACAAAACTCAGAAAACTTCAAGAGGAGTTGGAACACGAAAGAGAAAAGTATGAAAATGAAAGAAAAGAAGAGGATCACAATAGACAAAACGTGGAGAAGGAGAAAAAAGCCATGCAGGAAAACCATGAGAAAGAAAAGGAGAATCTAAAGAAATCATATGAAGAAGAAGCCAGAAAGAAAGCTGAAGAGTTCAATGAATTCAAAGAGAAAAACAAAAAGAAGTATGCAGCTCAGAAGGAAGAGCATGAGAAACAGATGAAAGACAAAGAGGAGAAATATGATCTCTTGAAAGCGCTTAAAGTCCACAGTGAAGAACAACTTAAGAAGAAACACCTGGACCAAATGTGTGACGTTGTGAAATGTGTGACCAAAAAAAAGGACAACATTCAAAAAATCAGCGAGTTACTGGAAAAACAGGAGGAAGAAACAAAAAAGCAGAAAAATGAGGAAGAAAAGAAAAAACTGCTGGACAAACATGAGAAAGAAATGGACGAGCTGTTAAAGAAACTGTTCAGTCAAGCCGACAACTCCTGGTGGACACGTTTCAGAAAGTTTTTTGGGTTTGAGTAACTAAAAGACAAAATAATCTGAGAATCACAGTGGTTTTGTGTGTGTGTGTGTGTGTGTGTGTGTGTGTGTGTGTGTGTGTGTGTGCTCTGCAAAATGAACAATATGAAAACTCTCCTCATACGAGGAGAACAGTGCTGATGCCAATTAACAGCTGCATTTATGCCGTGTTTTTAGCTCATTTTAAATCTACTGATAGGCTGACTTCTCCATGTGTTTCTGTGTATGATGTATGATTGGGTTTTTGTACTGTTTTGAATTTCTGAAACTCTTCAGTGTTTGTGTTGGATAAAATTCTAAAGTAGAATTAAAATCTGGATTGTTAGTCATTTTTCAGAAAAAAAAAGATCATCTGATCTGATGATGCTCTGGTCAAGAGGAGAGTGTTGAGTTTATCAGGCTTGTGTCTGAGTATCTGCTGCTCTCTACTGGTTCCCTGTTGCACTGTTATTGTTCTTCAGCTGAGGGACATGTTTGGTTTGAATTTCTTTCTTTGCATGGGAGACAGGAAGAAGTGAACTGGTGTCTCTTTGAGAGAGTGCTCTGAAATTTATAAAGACTAAAGTTAATTTTTGTTTTTAAGATGTGTCTTAGATGATGGACTGTGAACAAAGTGTGACATGTATTACCCCCAAATATGATAAACTCAGTGATAATACTTTCAACATTCAAAATTTTCTGTTTCCTTTAACTTCTTTTATGTTTGGTGAAGACAAGTCCCAACTCAAGTGTTTTGATTTTGGCTGACATCTTTGAATTTATGGAGGTATTTTTTGAAATTCGATCTTAATTTATTTCCTCTGTATTGTTTTTTTTTTTAATTGATGAGACTTTTACCCTTTGCTCTGCTGTAGACACTTCTAAAGTGATTTTTTAATAATATGTAAAGAAGAAAACAAATGTAATTTTCATATTTTCAGTGGAATGGAATGAATCAGCATGATAATCAGCCATTTTCAGTAACTATTTATAATAAATATTAAAACAAAATATTACTACTAATTAGGGGAATCCAAGAGATAACTGGTGTTGTTTTAACTAAAATATTGACTGATTTGTTGAAGCTGACCACATTAACTGAACAAAATGCTGAAAGATTGTTTCTGTTTGATCTTTGGTTTGTTTGTTACCATTCATTGATTTCTTTGAAATGCTTTTCATTTAATAAACTTTACAATGATCTGGCAAATAGAGCTTTGGTTGATTCTTTACCTGCACACAAGACTTCCTGAGAGAGAGAGAGAGAGAGAGAGAGAGTTTTATCTGGGACACAACTTTACCAGACTTTTATATCTTTATCCCTTGATCTCAGGATACCACCATTACTGGAGGAACTGTCCAGGTATCAAAGCCAGGACTTCTACACATAAACCATTTAACAGTGATGTATTCTAACAGTTTGTATTGTTAAATGCAGTGATCGTATTCAGAGGACACTTTCCATTTTGTTGTGTATGTAACTGTATTTTACAGGGACTGACCAGAAACACCCACAGCTGAGAGTGAAGGTCCAGATCAGACCAGAAAACTGTGATTGACAGAACAAGGCAGCAACATCACCCTCTGGTCCTCTCACAGACCAGCTGTTTGCAGGTAACTCATGGAGACCATGGAGAGACTCTTTCTGGTCTTCTTAGCATCAGTTACAGAGAAAGACGTTCAACAGGTAAGAACAACAACTTTTCTGTTTGGAATAAAACAACTTTCTCTAATGTCTCTTATCAGTTTGAACACCTCTATTTCACACAGACAGATAAATATTTGACACAGTATGCACACTAATTTTCTCCATAATACCAGGAAGCTTAAAAACTTTATGTCAAGTATAGTAAAATAGTTTCATGGTTTGTGTTTGAGAGAGGGGATTGGGCCACATTTAAAGGATGAAAAAGATGTTAGAATTTAAGAATAAAGTCATGATATTACAAGAAAAAAAGAACATAGTTTTGAGTCAAAAAAAAAAAAAAGTTGAAATATAAACATGAAGTCAACTCTATGAGAAGGGGAAAAACGTTTCCTTTAAAAATGAGAATTTTAAATGTTGGTACATCAGTAAAATGTATTAACATTAGTCAGTTTTAATGGAGTTTTTTAAACTTTGAATTTTGGACAAATACATAAATAAATAGTGCAATAATACATAAAACGCTGTTCACCTTTAGACTGTAGAGCAGCACCTCTTCCAAGCATCCCTTTCTTCTTCTTCTTAGCTAGCTGTTACTTCCAGCAAGATATTCCCACACACTGTCAATAACGAACAATAAATCCTCAAAGCATTTTTTTTTTGTTCCTTTCCCTTCTCTGCCTCACTTGTTTCATCGTTTTGTCCCCCTGGCCCTCTTCATCCCGTTTAACTTCATTAAATTAGTATCTTTTCTCTTTTTTTTGATGTATTCTGGTCACTTTGAGCCTGATCCTTACAGAGAAAGTGGCTTGACCTCTGACACTTCGTGGAAGAGTCCACCTGAAGAGTAAGGGGCGGGGGTGTGAAGATGGAGTGACCCTCTACATAACAGGCGACTGAAGAGACCGTGAATCATCAAAATCAAGCTAGTAACGGTGAGTCAAAGTGTGTGACATGCGTCTTCAGAAATGACTCTTCATCACTCTCATTGTCACCGTATGGTATCTGCGTCTTTTAAAAGAGAAAATGTAAGGCTTTTAAAGCTTAATCATATCTTTATTTCCCATGTCATATTTTATGCTTTTTGTTCGTTATTTTATATTTAGAAAGATAAAAAAAATTGACTGGGAAACTGTTGAGGCCACCAGCTACAAAATTGGGGGTGACTGACTCAAGTTTGCAGGGGCTCCATGAGATGGCGCCAGTGACACGACGATAGAGCTATGAACCAGGCCACCGAGGTGATGTAAACAGCTTCTTATGACATTAGACACGGGAAAAGTAGAGTTTACTCAATACTGTAATAAAATATCATAAATAAAACACCATAAAAAGAATTGAGGACAACTTTTTGCTGACTGTCACGGAAATATTCAGCATGTTTGAAATAAAATATTATTACATATTAAATAATGATCCCCTAAAATTTCTGTGAACACCACAGTAGTTTTTCTATTGAAGTTTAGGCTCTTCTCAAATAACTGACTCCTTAAGTTTCTCACAGAAATTCTGTAACACATTTCCATGACTGATTGAGATCTTTCATACCAGTTAGATGAAGCAAGAATTTAAGAGGTATATTATTCAATCTTTGATGAATTGTAGAAAAATAGAACAGAGTGGTCTCTGTAAGCATTATACTAAACAAAAATCAACAAGGAATTGATTTCAAAGAGGGTCAAAAGTCAAATCTCTATTTTATCACATTCATTACTTCACTAGTGCTTTAACTGTTAGAACATTTTATAAAAACACTATAAATGATCTGTGGACATTATCATTTACTAAACAGATTGTTGAGCTGTTGAAAGAAGGATTTGCAGAGGTATTACATTAAGATTAAATCAGACAAATGCAGGTCACTTTTAGATAAATTTGCCAATGGCTGACATGCTATGATGTTTCACTTCCTGGGTGTAAACAAGCGCAGATGTCATTTCATAGTGCTGTGTGGTTTTGTAGTATTTTGATCTGGTATGTAGAGATAAAGTTGTATAAAGGCTGTTTTTGATTAAAATTGCATATCACCATTCCAGCAGAGCAGAAGCTCATGGATTTTGCATAGACCTGCATTTAGGACTAAAAAATGGTGGTTATGTTTTACTAATATTAGTGACACTTGACAAACCACTTGGAAACCATTTACCCTTAACCTCCAAAATATCATGTGACATCTTTACCGTTCTTTGAAGGTTTTTCTTATCATTAAACTAATTACTCAGATTTTAAATTCCTGTTTCCATGACTAAATTCGTCGCCTGAGAACATCCGAACTTTGGAGACTAGAGGAAATTTTCTGGACCAGAGAGCACAGATGACCAACGTTTGCAGAGAGAGTCAGGCTGAAGAGAGGTAAACTTCTGTGGTGAGGTGTTTCATTCATTCTTTTTTATACGTACAGCTAGGTCATTCTTCTGATTGTTGGGTACAGCTGTGCTCTTCAGGAAGCAAGTCTGTCTCACTGTAGGGGTAGGGGTTGTGTCACTGTAACTAAAAAATGGGCTTAATCTATATAATAGAAGGGGAAACACATTAATATTTACAAAACCATGTGACTTTAAGTGTTTAAAATTTTTCAAAATGATCATCAACTGTGGTGCCACTAGAGGGCGCTGTGTCTGGTTGAATTAGCGTATTCTCTGTTGACTGTAGTTGAAGTTTCTGAGAATCAGCCTGATCACTTCTCATCTCTGTTTAATTGTACACAGACTCATATCTGCCTTTTCTCTTCCCATTGTTTATGTTTTTGTTACCTTTAGGTGATGATCATAGGTGAAAGGCCATCTGTACATCATGTTTTTGCACTTTTTTCTGGATGTACCTGTAAATGACTTCTTTCTAATGATCCACTATATCCTATGTGTTTAATGCAGCTAACCTTCAAGCTTCCTGATTATAATTTATCCACAGGAATACTGATACATTTGTGTCTCGACTGAAACCTCAAAGAAACACTCACAGCTGAAAGTGAAACTTCAGTCAAGCCCAGAAAACTGTGACTGATGGGATCTCTGTTTAAAGTAGCAACATCACCCTCTGGTCCTCTCATAGGCCAGGTACATGCAGGTTAATCATGAAGACCTGACACATCCAGCATGGCAAGACTCTGTCTGGTCCTCCATCAGGTCAGTACAACAACTTCTCCATATAGATAGTTACGGAAAATTCTCCTCTCTAAAGCAGGTAGTCTGTCAGGTCATTCACTTCACTGTAATGTCGAGGAACAGTCCCACACAAGTTTGTGTTAGTGATAAAACTTAAGATGGAACATCCAGACCTACAATGTACTTTATTCATTGAAACATTTACACAGGCATATGCTCTGCAATAAAATGACAAAAACACCAGGACTCAAAAAGAAAAAGATCAAAAATATGCTTCAGTCAGACAACCTGGCTGTTGAAATCAGATGTTTGATCTGCTGGATGGATAAGAAATATATCCTGCCGAGAAACAACATGTATAAGTGAGAGGTTTAACTCTGATTTATTTAACTTTTATTTAAAAACCATCTTTGATTAATGAGAGTCTCTGTGACAGTTTGAATTTGGCTGCAGAGAAATAAGAACCTGCTGTAACCTTTGACACTTTTCTGACAGCAGGGGGCATTAGAGAGTTTTGATTTCTCACACACACAAAGGCGTTTACCTGTGGTCAAAAATATGAGGAAATGCTACGGCAGTACACTTCGCGTGTCAAGGCCACAGAATCAGAGCAGGTCGTCTTCAAACCTCACAGTTATGCTCCAACATGTAAAGTTTTTCAAAACTTTGTTGTTTTTTTTCAGACTTCATTTGACTGCTGGGCCACTTTTTAAACTTTTTTCAGCTCATCCTGTGGCTGGGATTCATCACTTTTCAAAGTTCCACTTTTACTGCTGATTGTGTCGCATGAAGAAAATCCTCAGGTGAGTCAACTTGACGTATAGTCGATATAGAAAATTAACTAAATAATGAAAGTAGTGGTACAGAACTTGTTTGATTGATGGATAAGAAGGGCTGGTATTTAAACTGCAGGATGTTTTTGGATTTTTCAGATTCACTGAATAATCTCCAAACATGATGTAATTTGTTGTTTTATAAAGTCACAGTTTATTTTTACTGTAACTCGGTGTAATGAAAACAAAAATTCATGCTGTAACTGTGCAGCTTAAACTGTGAGGACAGTATAAGCTGCAGCGTGTGATATGTGTGTGTTGGTCAACCAAGTGAGCAGTCTCTACAGAGCCTGTAGTTTCAAGACACACAGCAGTTTTTACAAAATACAAGCAGCAGAAGAGCTTCTCACTCAGGACAGAGAGAGAAACAGCATGAGAGCACTCAAAGCTCTTCAGACTGTTATGTGATAATGTTCATCTCTTTTCTTCCAATCACAGATGATCTGTTTCCTCTGAGGCGCAGAAACGGTTTAAACAGTTGCCACCTCACAGTGAGCCAAACTTTAATTCAGATTTATCAGAGAACCTGTCTTTAATGTACCTGGGAGAAACATTTTGTTGAAAGTTATCAAACCCCATGAACTAGAAATTAATCAACCTTGTTTTCTCAAAACTCACATCACCAGACTTTAATGATCCTTCAGAAACAGGTCATAGCGCTGAGATTATGTGAGTTTGGAGCCCAAGGAACTGCACTTAACCATCATTTAATCAACACAACAGAGAATCAATAGCAAGTTTTTTTTTTTAAACGTTTAGGTCAAATTCATCATGCAATGACAAAACCCATATAAAATAGACAGAATAGGAATATACCGTCACTTCATGTGACACTCCAGAGGAAAGGACATCTCATTTCTCATATAACAAATCTCCTGGATTCCTCTTTTCTCTCTTCATTTCATTCATCTTTGAGGAGTCCTCCTAAAACCTCCTAAAATTCTCAGTAAAATCAAAAATGAAAAAACACTCTCAGTTGTGTTTTAACATTTGAGAGTGATTCTATAATTAGGGGTACATTTCACGTACATGGGATATACTTATCAGTTTTACTAAATATTAATTTCAAGCAATGGCCAATTTTACAGTGGGTCATTTGGTGAAATTTCACTTTCTTTTAATTCAGAAAGTTAACAAGTTCATTATTTATTGAGCTAAAAATGCAAATCATGTGTTGGAATTAGCAGTTTTTGTGCTGTCTGATTTCTCAAATGTCAAGTTTGCTCTTCAAAATTAACACTAGAATACATGTTCATTTATTATTTTTTGTATTATTTGTTCAAAATAATCCAAAACTATTTTAATAATTTATATGGATAAAATAATTTTGTGTGTGTTCGAGAAAAATCTGCGTCAACTGTGTTACTCACTGAAAAAACCCTATAAATCAGCAATGGTTTGCTCCAAAGTCACATGACCCAAATCAGCTGAGGTTCCCATCCTTTTTGGTGGGAACTTTGAAGAAAGTGTGTCAAGTTTCAGCTCCTCCTCATCAATATTTCCTCAGAATGATTGTCTGTACATGGGGCGCATTAACTGTTCATCAACTGTGTTACCAACATTTTCTGCTCTTCTTACTACAGATGTTATAAAAACAAACTGTGAAGAAAAGGAGCAGAAATATGAGCTGATGGAGGTCAGGTGGTGGCATGTTCAAGGTCTGCAGTTAGCACAAGGGATAAAAAATGGAGGAAATGTCGATTGTGTTACCTGTCAACCGTGTTACCCATCACAAAATTTGACATTGTAGAGACAGGTTTGTCCTGTTAACTATGTTACAGGGAATTTTTGTGCCATATTTTTTTAAAATTTTGTCTAAACTGTGATATAAATGACGTGGGACATTTCTAGGGAGCGTAGTCAACATCACTTTTTAAATCGCTTTATGGTTTCCTTGAAGTTGAGCTTTTAAACATGGTAAATTGTTCTCTTCAGACGGGCTGTTTCCCTGCTGACCTTAAAACGGCAGTGGTGAGACCCCTTCTTAAGAAGAACAATTTGGATCCTGATGTTTTTAATAATTACAGGCCAGTGTCCAACTTACCATTTTTAAGCAAAATTCTAGAAAAAATTGTTTTTATTCAGCTGAATGATTTTTTAAATAAACATTCCATTCTTGAGAAATTTCAATCTGGATTTAGGACGAACCACAGTACAGAGACTGCCCTACTAAAAATTGTTAATGATTTTAGGTGCAACCTGGACTTGCACAAACTCACAGTCCTTGTGCTACTGGATCTTAGCGCTGCTTTCGATACAGTGGACCACACAATTCTTTTAAATAGACTAAGACACCATGTAGGCCTCTCTGGTACTGCCTTTCAGTGGTTCAGTTCCTATCTCACAGATAGAAAATTTCTGGTAAGTCTGGACACATGCTCCTCAAGGACCCATGAAGTGAAATGTGGTGTTCCCCAAGGCTCAATTTTAGGCCCCATACTTTTTAATATATACATGCTCCCACTAGGAGATGTCATCAGGAGGCATGGTATTATGTTCCATAGTTACGCTGATGATACACAGCTGTATATATCCATGTCTCCTGATGACACAGGGCCCATTGATGCCCTTTTTAATTGTATTCTAGACATTAAATCCTGGATGGCAGAAAACTTCCTACAGCTCAACCAGGGCAAAACTGAAGTTTTAATTATTGATCCTAAGGCTCAGGGAGAGAAACTTTTTTCAAAACTCCAAACCCTGTCTTTAACTCCATGCAATCAGGTTAAGAATCTGGGCGTCATTTTTGACTCTGAGCTCAATTTTATTCCTCATATTAAAAATGTAACTAAAACAGGGTTTTATCACTTAAAGAACATAGCCAGAGTCCGCCCGTTTCTCTCCCGGGCTAACACAGAGACGCTAATGCATGCTTTTATCTCCAGTCGTATTGACTATTGTAACGCCCTGCTTTCTGGTCTTCCAAAAAGAAACATCTCAAGTTTACAATTATTACAGAATTCAGCAGCACGTGTGCTGACGAAGACCAGAAGGCGGGCTCACATTACCCCGGTTTTAAAATCACTGCATTGGCTCCCTGTGTGTTTTAGGATTGATTTCAAGGTTCTTTTAATGGTTTTTAAATGTCTTAGGGGTCTTGGACCTTCTTATCTTTCAGAACTACTTTTACCATATGAACCCTCGCGGACCCTGAGATCCTCTGGCACTGGCCTCTTAATAATTCCTAAAGCTCGAACACGGACTTACGGTGAGGCATCTTTCCAACATTATGGCCCCCGTCTGTGGAACAGCCTGCCAGAGGACCTCAGGGCTGCAGAGAATGTTCATATTTTTAAAAGTAGACTCAAGACCCACCTTTTTAATTTAGCATTTAATTAATCCCATATTTTTATCTGTTATTATTTATTTTTTTATTTTATTTATTTATATAATCTCGCCTTTTTACTTGTTACTCTTATTCTATTACTATTTATTTCATTTACTAGTGTTTTATTTATTTATTTATTTTATTCATTTTATGATTGTTAGCATATGTAGTTTTATGTTTCTACTCCATATCTCCAGTGTTTCCTCAGCAGGGGGCTGCCTGCACTGGGGGCCGCTGTTGGCTCTGGCTGGGATGTCTCTGTCTGTGGCGGGCGTCGTCTTGGCCAGGTGGTGGTCTGCAGCAGCGTTTTGCTGCAGTGGGCCCCTTGCTGGTCCTGTAGCGAGGCATGCCCGGGTGGAGGCGTCCTGGCTTTAGACTGTGGACGCCGCCCAGTGCAGTCGGCCTCCTGGCGTTTCCTGACCTGGCTCCTCTGTACTCAGCCACACGATTTTATATCTACACATTAAAATCATGTATTGTGTGTGCATATGTATGTGTGTGTGTGTGTGTGTGTGTGTGTGTGTGTGTGTGTATGTGTGTGAGTGTGTGTGTGTGTGTGTATATGTGTGTGTGTGGGTGGGTGGGTGGGTGGGTGGTGCTTTGGGGTGGAGTTTGAATGGGGGGGCGGGGACTGTTTTTAACATGTATAGCACTTTGTGCTGCATTTCTTTTAATGTATGAAAAGTGCTTTATAAATAAACTTGATTTGATTTGATTTGATTTGATTAGTCTGACAGAGAAATGTTGATAAACTCTAAATTCAGTCTAATATAGACTGATGGTGAGAAAATAGTACAACTTTTGTCCATAACACAGTTGACAGAAATATACTCAAAATTTTTTAAAACATAAATATTTAAGATTTCATTAGCACTTAAGCTTGCTAACTGATGAATTTAGAACATTCCACGTGGATCATTTGCAATCTAATAGAAAATGAAACACAAAAAGCACAGATTTTCACTTTTTTGTATATCTGAAATGTACCCGAAATTATAGAATCACTCTTAAACTGAATAAATAACCAGTGTTCTGCTGCAGCAGCACTGAAGAGCCCTATATCGTAAGTCAGAGTGTTAAATTCACACCGAACCACAGTGAAACTAGTTTGTTTGTAACTCAAGTTGATTTGATTACGTTGTACCGTGCAAACACAAGGTTTGTCTCAAATGAACTAAATTTTTGCTGATGATGATCATCATCAGTTAATGACAGAGAAATCAGTTGTTCAATCAGTTTTTCCATAAACTAGACACTTAAACTTTGATCGTCTAATGGTTTGATTTACAAGTCTGTCACAAGACATACCTGCTGAGCTTCCTCTTTCCTGTCCCCCTCCCCCTCCTCTGACATTATTTAGTTTCACTTTTCTGACATTGTGTCACAGCAAAAAATCCACCATGAGGTGAGTGAAGTGGATCAAAGTCCCTCCAGAGAAATAACAAAGTAATGATCTGAGTGTTAGAGGA